>NC_084549.2:9875000-10082500 GCF_033978685.3 Nerophis lumbriciformis
TTGTACAAGACAGTAATATTTATCAGCAGATTATATTTTGACAGAGTCAGGTAGGTCAACTCAGCACCATCAAAATAATCCATCGTATGTCTTCTATAGAACACGGCCAAAAAGAAACAAAAAACTAAGCGACTGCTATGTCAAACTCCTGATTCGCTGCGGGTGATCGTGTGACGCCTGAAACGCTCCTTAAAATTATTATTATTATTATTATTATTATTAAGACTCCAGTCTCCGCTTGTGTTATATATTTCTATGATATATTTATCACGTAAATGATGAAGTGCGGTTGTGTTTGCATCCTTCAGTCATCCTAATTGAAAGAGAAAGGCCACTTGTCGCGATAGTGGGACTCGGTGCGGGCCCTCCTTAGTGGAGCCTGCCTGGCACCGCACTGGCATGGAGGCGTTGGACAATGGATGTTCTCCATGCCAGTGCAAGACTGTCACGTGGGATATACTTATTCCGGGCTGGAATAAGAATAAAGCGAGTTGGAATGACTGAAGGATGCTCCGCCACAACTCTTCATGGCACTTCAAAAACAAACAAAAGACAAAAGACATAAAAAAACATGACAACAAATCCCAATATTGCATTCATTTGTGTTGTGTTTTTTTTGCAGACTTGGTATTATTTTCTTTCCACCTTTAAGGACCTCGAATGAAATATAGAGTCTGTAAACGAAAAAAAAAAAAAAAAAAAAAAAAAAAGAAGCTCACAAAATGGAATGTTGTCAGCTCGGGATGCACATTAGGGAACAAAAAAAAAAACAAAAAAAAAAAAAGATGTCCTCTCCGGTCGTTAACTGAAGTGGTGCTGCTACCTTTTTCCGATCAAATTCACACTGACGTTCCAATTTGCGGGATACGGCGGAGCCCCCCGAAAAAGTCAAATACCCATCCTTCGAAAATGTGTGATAACCATGGAACAGGAAATATAACTCTGGTTGTTCACACTGTAAAAAAAAATAATCCTATTTTTATGGTTAATTTACTCTAAATTTCTACTGTAATTTTTCTATTTTTTTTAAATAGTTTATAAAACTGTAGAATTGAAGAATTTATCTGTAAATAAACAATCCGCCTGTTATTTTAAGTAATATGCCAGTATATTATTATATGTATATTTCTATTTTTTTTACAGAAAAATACCAAATTAATTATACATAGCATTTTCTGTTTTCTTAAATTACTTTCAAATTAATGTAAAATTAAAGCCGCAAGCAGCGATGGACGGGACCGACTTTGAGGGCTCATAAAATCCAAACCGGAGCAGTAATTAAAACTCTTTCGTCAACTTTTAATCAGAAGGGTTCAATCTCTCTCCTGTGCTAGTTTGAAGCCGACACGACAAACGCGCTCAGAGGAGATAATGTTTGAAAAAAGGTGACCGGTTTTTACAAAACTTTTGTTTTGAAGAGGGAATTGCAAACTTCCTGCTGATTTTTGCTGGGGGTTGTCAATTTATGAAATGTAGGTCTAAGTGAGACCGTTTTCTTCCTAGGAGCAGTTTTGTCTGTGTTTTATTTCTCGGGAGCGCTAGAGCGCAATTTTGAGTTTTGGGGTTTGGTTTTTTTAATTAGATCGCAATTTTTGCCAGTCCTGATGTGTGTGTCCAGTTTGGTGAGTTTTGAAGCATGTTAAGGGGGTCAAATTACAGCTCAAAGAGACAAAAATGACTGCTTTTACGAAACTTTTGTTTTAAAGGGGGAATTACCAACTTCAGGTTGATTTTTGCTGAAGAATGTCAATGTATGAAATCTAGGTCTAAGTCAGACCTACATAGAGATTTTTGTTTCCTGTCTCTACAACATTCCTACCGGAAGTTACAAGCAGTTTTGTCTGTGTTTTTCCTAGGGGGCGCTAGAGCGCAATTTTGAGTTTTGGGGTTTGGTTTTTTTATTAGATCGCAATTTTTGCCAGTCCTGATGTGTGTCCAGTTTGGTGAGTTTTGAAGCATGTTAAGGGGGTCAAATTACAGCTCAAAGAGGCGGTGGAATAATAATAATAAAACCTTACAATTACAATAGGGTCCTCTGTCCCAAAGGGACATTGCAGTCCCTAATTACAGTAATTATCTTTCATTAAATATGTAGCTTGTTATATAAAAGTCTATGTCCATATAAAGGTATTTTTCTGCAGAACTGTTTGCATCGTCACTTTATTAAAGGTGGTTGATCTTAACAATTCAGAAAAAAATCTGTAAAATAATGGTATTTTATCTGTGGAACTGCCAGCATTGTAACTTCATTAAAGGTGTTTGATCGTAGTAATTTGGAAAAACTCTGTAGAATAAAGGTATTTTTCTGCAGAACTGTTTGCATCGTCACTTTATTAAAGGTGGTTGATCTTAATAATTTAGTAAGAATCTGTAAAATTACAATATTTTTGCGCAAAACGTTTCATGAACATTTCTGTAAATATAATGTTTTTGATTATTATTTGGTTTACAATGTTTTACTTTAATTTTATGGTTTTCGTAGATGACCGTTTTTTTACAGATTTTTTTTTTTTACAGTGCAGTACAATACAAACAATACAGTTCATTGATGAGCAGTACCTATAAATCACCACTAGAGGGCAGTATAGCTCCCGTGCTCCATTACGTAATCTCCAAAGGGTGATTACTTAATAAATGTAATTGTAATGCACAGAGCTTAACATCCTATAAGACAGTAAGATAACGTAAAAAAAGCGACCTAAAACTTTTTTTAAAGGTTTGTTGGGATATATTATGTTGGGATATAATTAAGATAATGAAGGATGAAGTGGTTTAAGAAATGTTTAGTATAGATATGCTTGAAACTAATCATATGTTGACTGATTGATTGAAACTTGTATTAGTAGATTGCACAGTACAGTACATATTCCGTACAATTGACCACTAAATGGTAACACCCCAATAAGTTTTTCAACTTTTTTAAGTCGGGGTCCATGTTAATCAATTCATGGTAATGAATGTTCTGCGTTTCAGTTGAAACCGGGTCCAAGTTCATGCCTACGCACATTCACTCTTATCGTATAGATCGCGAGGGGAAGGGTGCATATTAGAATTGTATCCAATAGGGAATAAATACTTCTGATTTTAAGTTTATACAACGTGTCTTCTTTAACCTCTTAAGGCCCAAGCTGTTTGTTTACATGATTTTTTTATTTCTCTTTGCTATTTGGGCTTATTGGACCCTAATTAGAATAAAAACTAAAAATCATCTTTTGATATGATGTACTTAGTCCATAAGTACACAAACGTGTACTTCATATGTAATGACATGCAAATTTCTATTTTTACACTTTTTTTTCTTCCAAATTCCATTGTATGTTATACTCTTCTGACACCACCAGATGGCAGTATAAGTGTCCACATAAGCGGCCATAGGACCCCAAATTCAGTAGTGTACACAATTCTGGAAATAAGACCTAAAAGGTGCTGTCCACGCATGTGGCCACTAAGGCCTTTAGAGGTTAAACATCTTCTGGCTCCAGATTAAACGAATACGTCGACAGGTTCTAAGATGGCGATCAACGTAATTCCAATGTTTTTGTTTTTAATTGGAACTTAGAAGTCAACCATGAAGTGATTGTACACTTGAAAAGTACACAAATAATAATGTACAAACCTTTTAGTTAAGAGCAATAGTTATTGAACTACCATGAATTGATTAACGTGGACTTAAACAAGTTGAAAAACTTATTGGGGTGTTACCATTTAGTGGTCAATTGTCCGGAATATGTACTGTACTCAGTGGCCTAGTGGTTAGAGTGTCCGCCCTGAGATCGGTAGGTTGTGGGTTCAAACCCCGGCCGAGTCATACCAAAGACTATAAAAATGGGACCCATTACCTCCCTGTTTGTCACTCAGCATCAAGGGTTGGAATTGGGGGTTAAATCACCAAAAATGATTCCCGGGCGCGGCCACCGCTGCTGCCCACTGCTCCCCATCAAGGGTGATGGGTCAAATGCAGAGAATAATTTCGCCACACCTAGTGTGTGTGTGACAATCATTGGTACTTTAACTTTAACTTTAACTTTAATCTACTAATAAAAGTTTCAATCAATCAATCAAAACTAACCCAAGGCAGTACCTATAAACTACCATTAGGTGGCAGTATGCAAACACTTTCCTGTTCCTGCTCGTTTTGTTTACTTTTATAACACTTTTTAGATAACAACCAACTGTTTTAAAATTCGACCAACTTCGGAGGCTCCGCTGTACGCAATTATCGGAATTTTTTTGATCAAGTCGTAAAAAAAATAATAATTAAAAAATCGTTTCATCCTGCTTGCAAAGATCCAATTTTTTTAACATCACAGGTTGTGTTTTTTTTGTTTTTTTTTCTCTTTTTCCAACTCTTGGTGAAATCTATTTGAGCTACAAGTGTGACGACGACGTGATCACAGTTCAAAGTTCACTCGGGGACAAATGTGCATGAGGCTTCAGTATAGAGAGTTGCACCAACACCCGACAGACGCACATTAAAGCTTCCCGTTGTTGTTTGCCCCCCCCCCCCCCATATTCCAAAGAAAAGCATGGATTCACACAAATATCTAACAGGTTCTTTCCCCGTGGTTTGGATATCTTACAGCCTATAGGAGGAGAGACACGGCGACGTCTTTATATATTTTTAAAAAAAACACAAAAAAGACACACTTTGTGTGCTCGTCTTTCTTCCGTCTTGGCGCTATAGGGACCTAATTTAGGTCAAACACACAGTAAGGTCGGAGGAAGCGACTATCTTATATTGTTACTCCTAGATATAGATTTGATATAAGTATAGAACTCTTTAAGCCATTCTGTCTGTCCGCAGCTAAATAGCGCGCTAATAGTCCTAGCTTTTTTTTATCCTGCTAAGCTTAGCGTTCGCGGAGGCGAGCTGCCGGGCTGAAGATGGCAAGCTAAACTTTTATCGATAAAAATAATCTTTTATTACAAAATCGGCGTTTCCCAAACTCGTCAACTGAAGACGTCGACAAACAACGGACATGAACTTGTCACGTTTCGATTTTAAGTTTGGGAAAGCCTTGTATGGAGGGAAAGAAAAATGTTTACCTTTTGACGATGGCGCAGTCTGGTTCTAGAAAAATGGATTTCCAAGCTGCGGTGTGAGAACTACTGGTGGGGCGCCATCTCGTGGTACCCTAACCGTAACCCAGAACCAAATTAATGAAATTAGAGGGATTTACGTATCAAAATTAGGGCTGTCAAAAATAACCAACTAACTCATGTGATTAATCACAAAACATATTTTGACTAACCTCGGTTGTTATACGGCCAGTCGAAAATTAATGTCACTTATGCAGGCGAGTAATATCCATCTATCCATCCATCTTCAACCGCTTATTCGGAATCGGGTCGCAGGGACAACAGCTCCAGCAGAGACCCCAGACTTCCCTCTCCAGAGCAACATTAGCAACTTCCTTCTGGGGAATCCCGAAGCGTTCCCAGGCCAGAGAGGAGATGTAATCCCCCCCATCTGGTCCTTGGCCTGCCACGGGGTCTCCTCCCAGTGGGACGTGCAACGAGGACCTCCCTAGGGAGACGCTCGTGAGGCGTCCGCACGAGATGCCCGACCTACCTAAGCTGGTTCCTTTCCAAGCGAAGGAGCAGCGGCTCTACTCCGAGTCTCTCTCAGGTGACTGAACTTCTCACCCAATCTCTAAGGAATATGCCAGCCACCCTTCTGAGGAAACTCATTTCGGCCGCTTGTATCCGCGATCTTATTCTTTCGGTCATGACCCAGACTTCCCTCTCCAGAGCAACATTAGCAACTTCCTCCTGGGGAATCCCGAAGCGTTCCCAGGCCAGAGAGGAGATGTAATCCCCCCATCTGGTCCTTGGCCTGCCACGGGGTCTCCTCCCAGTGGGACGTGCAACGAGGACCTCCCTAGGGAGACGCTCGTGAGGCATCCGCACGAGATGCCCGAACCACCTAAGCTGGTTCCTTTCCAAGCGAAGGAGCAGCGGCTCTACTCCGAGTCTCTCTCGGGTGACTGAACTTCTCACCATATCTCTAAGGAAGATGCCAGCCACCCTTCTGAGGAAACTCATTTCGGCCGCTTGTATCTGCGATCTTATTCTTTCGGTCATGACCCAGACTTCCCTCTCCAGGGCAACATTAGCAACTTCCTCCTGGGGAATCCCGAAGTGTTCCCAGGCCAGAGAGGAGATGTAATCCCCCCCATCTGGTCCTTGGCCTGCCACGGGGTCTCCTCCCAGTGGGACGTGCAACGAGGACCTCCCTAGGGAGACGCTCGTGAGGCGTCCGCACGAGATGCCCGAACCACCTAAGCTGGTTCCTTTCCAAGCGAAGGAGCAGCGGCTCTACTCCGAGTCTCTCTCGGGTGACTGAACTTCTCACCCTATCTCTAAGGAAGATGCCAGCCACCCTTCTGAGGAAACTCATTTCGGCCGCTTGTATCCGCGATCTTATTCTTTCGGTCATGACCCAGACTTCCCTCTCCAGAGCAACATTAGCAACTTCCTCCTGGGGAATCCCGAAGCGTTCCCAGGCCAGAGAGGAGATGTAATCCCCCCATCTGGTCCTTGGCCTGCCACGGGGTCTCCTCCCAGTGGGACGTGCAACGAGGACCTCCCTAGGGAGACGCTCGTGAGGCATCCGCACGAGATGCCCGAACCACCTAAGCTGGTTCCTTTCCAAGCGAAGGAGCAGCGGCTCTACTCCAAGTCTCTCTCGGGTGACTGAACTTCTCACCATATCTCTAAGGAAGATGCCAGCCACCCTTCTGAGGAAACTCATTTCGGCCGCTTGTATCCGCGATCTTATTCTTTCGGTCATGACCCAGACTTCCCTCTCCAGAGCAACATTAGCGACTTCCTCCTGGGGAATCCCGAAGCGTTCCCAGGCCAGAGAGGAGATGTAATCCCCCCATCTGGTCCTTGGCCTGCCACGGGGTCTCCTCCCAGTGGGACGTGCAACGAGGACCTCCCTAGGGAGACGCTCGTGAGGCATCCGCACGAGATGCCCGAACCACCTAAGCTGGTTCCTTTCCAAGCGAAGGAGCAGCGGCTCTACTCCAAGTCTCTCTCGGGTGACTGAACTTCTCACCATATCTCTAAGGAAGATGCCAGCCACCCTTCTGAGGAAACTCATTTCGGCCGCTTGTATCTGCGATCTTATTCTTTCGGTCATGACCCAGACTTCCCTCTCCAGAGCAACATTAGCAACTTCCTTCTGGGGAATCCCGAAGCGTTCCCAGGCCAGAGAGGAGATGTAATCCTCCCCATCTGGTCCTTGGCCTGCCGCGGGGTCTCCTCCCAGTGGGACGTGCAACGAGGACCTCCCTAGGGAGACGCTCGTGAGGCGTCCGCACGAGATGCCCGAACCACCTAAGCTGGTTCCTTTCCAAGCGAAGGAGCAGCGGCTCTACTCCGAGTCTCTCTCGGGTGACTGAACTTCTCACCCTATCTCTAAGGAAGATGCCAGCCACCCTTCTGAGGAAACTCATTTCGGCCGCTTGTATCCGCGATCTTATTCTTTCGGTCATGACCCAGACTTCCCTCTCCAGAGCAACATTAGCAACTTCCTCCTGGGGAATCCCGAAGCGTTCCCAGGCCAGAGAGGAGATGTAATCCCCCCATCTGGTCCTTGGCCTGCCACGGGGTCTCCTCCCAGTGGGACGTGCAACGAGGACCTCCCTAGGGAGACGCTCGTGAGGCATCCGCACGAGATGCCCGAACCACCTAAGCTGGTTCCTTTCCAAGCGAAGGAGCAGCGGCTCTACTCCAAGTCTCTCTCGGGTGACTGAACTTCTCACCATATCTCTAAGGAAGATGCCAGCCACCCTTCTGAGGAAACTCATTTCGGCCGCTTGTATCCGCGATCTTATTCTTTCGGTCATGACCCAGACTTCCCTCTCCAGAGCAACATTAGCGACTTCCTCCTGGGGAATCCCGAAGCGTTCCCAGGCCAGAGAGGAGATGTAATCCCCCCATCTGGTCCTTGGCCTGCCACGGGGTCTCCTCCCAGTGGGACGTGCAACGAGGACCTCCCTAGGGAGACGCTCGTGAGGCATCCGCACGAGATGCCCGAACCACCTAAGCTGGTTCCTTTCCAAGCGAAGGAGCAGCGGCTCTACTCCAAGTCTCTCTCGGGTGACTGAACTTCTCACCATATCTCTAAGGAAGATGCCAGCCACCCTTCTGAGGAAACTCATTTCGGCCGCTTGTATCTGCGATCTTATTCTTTCGGTCATGACCCAGACTTCCCTCTCCAGAGCAACATTAGCAACTTCCTTCTGGGGAATCCCGAAGCGTTCCCAGGCCAGAGAGGAGATGTAATCCTCCCCATCTGGTCCTTGGCCTGCCGCGGGGTCTCCTCCCAGTGGGACGTGCAACGAGGACCTCCCTAGGGAGACGCTCGTGAGGCGTCCGCACGAGATGCCCGAACCACCTAAGCTGGTTCCTTTCCAAGCGAAGGAGCAGCGGCTCTACTCCGAGTCTCTCTCGGGTGACTGAACTTCTCACCCTATCTCTAAGGAAGATGCCAGCCACCCTCCTGAGGAAACTCATTTTGACCGCTTGTATCCGCGATCTTATTCTTTCGGTCATGACCCAGAATTTCCTCTCCAGAGCAACATTAGCAACTTCCTCCTGGGGAATCCCGAAGCGTTCCCAGGCCAGAGAGGAGATGTAATCCCCCCATCTGGTCCTTGGCCTGCCACGGGGTCTCCTCCCAGTGGGACGTGCAACGAGGACCCCCCTAGGGAGACGCTCGTGAGGCATCCGCACGAGATGCCTGAACCACCTAAGCTGGTTCCTTTCCAAGCGAAGGAGCAGTGGCTCTACTCCGAGTCTCTCTCGGGTGACTGAACTTCTCACCCTATCTCTAAGGAAGATGCCGGCCACCCTTCTGCTTGTATCCGCAATCTTATTCTTTCGGTCATGACCCACACTTCATGACCATAGGTGAGAGTAGGAATGTAGATAGCTCGGTAGACCGAGAGCTTTGCCTTCTGGCTCAGCTCTCGTTTCGTCACAACAGTGCGGCAGAGAGACTGCAATGCTGCCCCAGCTGCCCCCATTCTCCGGCTGATTTCCTTCTCCATCTTTCCCTCACTCGTGAACAAGACCCCGAAATACTTAAACTCCTCCACCTGGGACAGAGTCTCGTTCTCTACCGAGTAATATTCTGTGATTAATCACAATTCTTACAAATTAAAAATATATAGTTTGACAGCACTAATAATATAAACGTATAACTCACCTCATACAACACTAGCCAATTACCTCTGAGTACCAGCCACAATTACCATGATGCTGAATCGCGGTAGTACTTGGTGTGTAAGAAAAAAAAAATATACAAAAAAAATCGTAGTCATGTGCAAAGAGTTTTCGACCAGCGGTTTTCAAAGTGCAACTTGAAAAACATATCGCTAAGCTAACTTCGGTCATGTTTAAAGGCTAAATTGATTGATTTTCATTTCCTAAACACCATTTTCTTGTAGTACCTCAACTTATGTGGTTATTTGGTTCTGCGACGGAGCTCTTAACTCAGAACTCTTGTATCTCAAATCATCGTCGCGACTTCTTCTCAGCACTGTCCTTCAGACTCATGTTCTTAGCTCCAATGGTTGGAAAACTAATGTGTTGTTAGCAACACCCGTTGTTCTGGGGTCGCTCTTAGCAAGTTCACTGTGCCATTCGCTACGTCAACTTCTTCTCAGTACTGTCCTTCAGACTCATGTTCTTAGCTCCAATGGTTGGAAAACAAATGTGTTGTGAGCAACACCCGTTGTTCTGGGGTCGCTCTTAGCAAGTTCACTGTGCCATTCGCTACGTCAACGAACGGCGGGGATGCTGGTATCTCCAATTTTTGCTTGCAACCATAGCAATTAACCGGGAAACACTTAAGTTGAGGTACGGCTGCATTGTGTTTGCCACACTTTGAAAACCACTAGCTCGTGTAGACAAAACTAAAACCCCACAGCTGTCCTTGATTGGCATTGCATCTTCCACCCAACCAGGTTTGAACCGTTCGCAGAGCAGCTTAACTCCTGAGAGTCTTTTTTTTGGTTTTTTTTTAAACATCTGGATTGACAACGGAGAACATCCAAGCCTCCGAGCCAACCCTGTGCCAGGCAGTCTGGTACGGTCAACGGAGGACCCGCTTCATGCCCACTTTTACGCGATACGTGGCCTTTCTTTTCATCAACTCTGTGATCTCTGCTGCTGCTCGTTCAAACACGGTTGGGTTCGGGTACGGATGCAAGGTCTTTTTGAGCTAACTCCAGACAAGCCCGCCCGCCGAAGGAAAGCAATGTCCATGAAAGATGATAGGAGCTTACTAATAGTTAGGGATCCCGTCTCGTCCCCAATCCGAGACCCACAGTTCCTTGGCGGGGAACTTGGTTTTAGTGCAAATAGAACAGAAGTACACAGGATGGAGAAACGAAATGAGCCCAGCTGCTTGGAAGAGTCCGCTTGGATCTTTGGGTCCTGACGATGCAACCCTCATCCTCCTTAGAGCCTCAGTGGAGTCGGGTCACAAACAAACTATTGCAAAGAGTTACAGGAAGTACTGGCTTTCTTCTCCTTCCTTGGTTGTTCTTTTTCTTCTTTTCATCCTCGTCGCTGTCCAATCCTAAATTAATAATAATTCCAAAAAGTGCTAAGGAGGGGGAGGAGGGGCTGTACAATGCGTGTTTGATTGTCATTATGTACATCTCTATGGATACATCAATAAATAAAACAATGTCCAAAGAGCATGGAAGTAACATTAAAGGTATACACATAGGAGGTCCCGACCTATCAGTTCTTCGATTCCTCAACGCTCCTCCAACGGTGCTCGTGAAAACAAGAGCAGTTCAAAAGGGTTCAGCATTCATCTTCGACTTCTCTGATTGGTGGAATCAGACTACTGGTGGATTTGTATTGGTTGACTTGGTTGACCATCTGAGTGCTCATGGGCTTGATCTGAATGTTCCGTGGGTAGGCGTTGTCCGCTTCATCTGTAAACCATTTCTTTTCTGAAGGGGCGACACACAGGGAAGCAAAGACCACTGTTAGCATCGAAGAAAACAACCTCAGTTTTACTCGTAGGATTATTTTATGCCACTCAGGTTCACACGCAAACTTCTGTTTTAGTCATCTGTCAATGGATGTTGTCATTCGTCCAGATCATTCTATTCTCAGGGCATTCAATCACAACTGGACTGTTCAGTTTGTCTTAGAAGTCCATTGGTCAGATCTAGCCTGACCAATGCTCATCGACTTAGATCTGACCAATGCGCATATACTTTGATTGATCAAATCAAAGTCTATGATCTGATTTGGTCCGATCTAGTCTGACAAATGCTCTTAGACTTGGATCCGACCAATGCGCATAGACTTTGATTGATCAAATCGAAGTCTATGATTTGACTTGGTCCGATCTCGTCTGACCAATGCTCATAGACTTACATTGGTCGGGATCGAGTCTAACCAAGTCATAGACTTACATTGGTCGGGATTTAGTCTAAACAATGCTCGTAGACTTAGATTGATCAGATCTAGTCTAAACAATGCTCATAGACTTAGTCTGACCAATGCTATCAGTCTCCAAGCATGAACAGATGAGAGACGAAACATTTTCGAAGACAAACTGAGCAGTCCAGTTGCAATCCATTAGATTCCCCTAGAGTTGTTGTTTGTTCTTAAAAACTGAGCTTTTCGAAAACTGCAACTACAAGAAAGACTTTCCAAAGCTCAAAGTTTGTGTGTAAATGAGGACATTTTTTGGGCGAAACTATCTGATGTATGTAACCTGAATTTATTAGGAATAATTCATTTACTGTAGTTATTGAGACAGTGAGTTATTCCTTGTCTCTGTCGCCAAAGTGCTTCAGTTGGTTTCTTTGATGTATGTAATGAGGACCTGCTCTATTGGTGAAGTGTCTGCAAATAGCTTTTGTGAATTAGGGTCAAAGAAAAACATGTAATATTTAATTTCAAAAATGCGCTTTACGGAAAAAGTCAGCTGATTAGTCTTCTGATCGGCGAAATAGTTTTTGAGAGCCAACAAATGCTCAGTTCACACCGAAATCTTAAACATGATTAAATAATGTATTTAAAACAAATTAATCGTGACTAAGATTTTCTTACCAGGCGCCTTTTTACGACTTTTTAACATAAAGTAATAATTAGATCGGATTTCTGACATATCCTGTTAAAAAGCAAGTTTTATTGTATTATTTAGTCATATTTTAGCAGGTATTCACAGTCTCTTCCAGGTTTGTGATGCTTCAAACGATAAATGTGGTTTCATGTAGTTTGGCTTAACCGTTGAATAAATCTGAAATCAAACAAGATTAAAAATTGTTTAAATCAAAGTAGATTTTTTTTTTTTTTTACAGACAAGATTGTTTTATTACAGGTACTTTCTATCTTAGACCATGTAATCATTTGTTACACAGGATGGTAGTAAATCATTCTTACCAGTTTGGACAGGTCAGCTTTTCCTGTTCTTATTTTACCTTTTTAACGTGATTTTTCCACATTTTACTTAGGATATCAAACTGGTCTAAAATAGTAAGAAAAACATATCTTGTTCGTCAAAAAAATTCTATGGATGGACTTTGATTTTAGGTATTTAATCTTGCTTAGGTTTCAGTTTTTGCTGTTTATCTTGATGTTCTCGCTCCCTGATGAAAACTAAATTTCGAGTGCAGGATTCACGATACAGCTTTTAAAAATTTCTGATACTACGATACAAATATTGCGAATTGTCCGATACCAATGTTGATCCAGTACGATATACGCACGAATCGTACATACGTTTATTATTTTGAAGTGTGTAATGTTGGAAAAGGCTTGACCAAGTGAAATTACCCAGAGAAAAATGGTAGTAATGAAAAACACTAACCTATTTGTTGAAAACCGTCAGGAATGGACTTATGCTGTCTTTAAGTTAGAAGTGGAGTGGTAAATGTCTTTTTTTCTGCCTTACAGACTTTGTATTTGTTATACAACTCTATAATTATTTGATACTTGTTTATATTGACTAATGTTATGTTTCAGACGGCAATATTGTTCACTGAAGGATGACTTATTATGTATGTCTAGCTTGTGTGCTATTGTGTGCTTAGCTGTTGTGTAGCTGCTACGTATATCCTAGTAGCCTAGAGCCTACCATGTTTACCAAAAATACAAGCAAAGACCTTGTGATTGTATTGGAGGACAATTAGATTATCCTTGCACAAGTAAACACGCCGCGGGACTGCTTGTATTGGAGATTTTAGATCAGTGGTTCTTAACCTGGGTTCGATCGAACCCTAGGGGTTCGGTGAGTCGGCCTCAGAGGTTCGGCGGAGGTCGAGACACAACCGACTCATCGTGTAAATAAAAACTTCTCCCTATCGGCGTATCACGGATACGGCAACAGCAGAAGTCACACTGGTTTGCAGGTTTGTAAATTGTTGTGAGTTTATGCACTGTGTTGGTTTTGTTCTTTGAACAAGGTGATGTTCATGCACGGTTCATTTTGTGCACCAGTAATAAAACATGGTAACACTTTAGTATGGGGAACATATTCACCATTGATTAGTTGCTTATTAACATGCAAATTAGGAACATATTGGCTCTTAACTAGTCATTATTAAGTACTTATTAATGCCTTATTCGGCATGGCTTTATTATAACCCTAATCCTCTAACCCTGACCCTAACCCTAACCAAATAACTCTAAATTAAGTCTTTGTTACTTAGAATATGTTCCCTTAGTGTCCAAATAACTCTAAATTGGGGCGGTATAGCCCGGTTGGTAGAGTGGTCGTGCCAACAACTTGAGGGTTCCAGGTTCGATCCCCGCTTCTGCCAACCTAGTCACTGCCGTTGTGTCCTTGGGCAAGACACTTTACCCACCTGCTCCCAGTGCCACCCACACTGGTTTAAATGTAATTTAGATATTGGGTTTCACTATGTAAAGTGCTTTGAGTCACTAGAGAAAAGCGCTATATAAATATAATTCACTTCACTTCACTAAATTAAGTCTTTGTTACTTAGAATATGTTCCCCTAGTGTCCAAATAACTCTAAAATAAGTCTTTGTTAATTAGAATATGTTCCCCTAGTGTCCAAATAACTCAAAATTAAGTCTTTATTACTTAGAATATGTTCCCCTAGTGTCCAAATAACTCTAAATTAAGTCTTTGTTACTTAGAATATGTTCCCCTAGTGTCCAAATAACTCTAAATCAAGTCTTTGTTACGTAGAATATGTTCCCTTAGTGTCCAAATAACTCTAAATTAAGTCTTTATTACTTAGAATATGTTCCCCTAGGGTCCAAATAACTCTAAATTTAGTCTTTGTTACTTAGAATATGTTCCCTTCGTGACCAAATAATTCGAAATGTAGTCTTTGTTACTTAGAATATGTTCCCCTTGTGTCCAAATAACTCTAAATTTAGCCTTTGTTACTTAGAATATGTTCCCCTAGTGTCCAAATACCTCTAAATTAAGTCTTTATTATTGAGAATATGTTCCCCTAGTGTCCAAATAACTCTAAATTAAGTCTTTATTACAGAGAATATGTTCCCCGAGTGTCCAAATAACTCTAAATTAAGTCTTTGTTACTTAGAATATGTTCCCTTAGTATCCAAATAATTCGAAATGTAGTCTTTTTTACTTAGAATATGTTCCCCTAGTGTCCAAATAACTCTAAATTAAGTCTTTATTACTTAGAATATGTTCCCCTAGTTTCCAAATAACTCTGAATTAAGTCTTTATTACAGAGAATATGTTCCCCGAGTGTCCAAATAACTCTTAATGTAGTCTTTATTACTTAGAATATGTTCCCCTAGTGTCCAAATAACTCTAAATTAAGTCTTTGTTACTCAGAATATGTTCCCCTAGTGTCCAAATAACTCTAAATTAAGTCTTTGTTACTTAGAATATGTTCCCCTTTTGTCCAAATAACTCTAAATTTAGTCTTTGTTACTTAGAATATGTTCCCTTAGTGACCAAATAATTCGAAATTTAGTCTTTGTTACTTAGAATATGTTCCCTTAGTGTCCAAATAAGTCGAAATGTAGTCTTTGTTACTTAGAATATGTTCCCCTAGTGTCCAAATAACTCTAAATGTAGTCTTTATTACTTAGAATATGTTCCCCTAGTGTCCAGATAACTGTAAATTAAGTCTTTGTTACTCAGAATATGTTCCCCTAGTGTCCAAATAACTCTAAATTAAGTCTTTGTTACTTAGAATATGTTCCCCTTGTGTCCAAATAACTCTAAATTTAGTCTTTGTTACTTAGAATATGTTCCCTTAGTGACCAAATAATTCAAAATTTAGTCTTTGTTACTTAGAATATGTTTCCTTAGTGTCCAAATAATTCGAAATGTAGTCTTTGTTACTTAAAATATGTTCCGTTAGTGTCCAAATAATTCGAAATTTAGTCTTTGTTACTTAGAATATGTTCCCCTAGTGTCCAAATAACTCTAAATTAAGTCTTTATTACTGAGAATATGTTCCCCTAGTGTCCAAACAACTGTAAATTAAGTCTTTGTTACTCAGAATATGTTCCCCTAGTGTCCAAATAACTCTAAATTAAGTCTTTGTTACTTAGAATATGTTCCCCTTGTGTCCAAATAACTCAGTTTAGTCTTTGTTACTTAGAATATGTTCCCTTAGTGACCAAATAATTCAAAATTGAGTCTTTGTTACTTAGAATATGTTCCCTTAGTGTCCAAATAATTCGAAATGTAGTCTTTGTTACTTAGAATATGTTCCCTTAGTGTCCAAATAATTCGAAATTTAGTCTTTGTTACTTAGAATATGTTCCCCCTAGTGTCCAAATAACTCTAAATTAAGTCTTTATTACTGAGAATATGTTCCCCTAGTGTCCAAATAACTCTAAATTAAGTCTTTGTTACTTAGAATATGTTCCCCTAGTGTCCAAATAACTCTAAATATAGTCTTTATTACTTAGAATATGTTCCCCTAGTGTCCAAATAACTCTAAATTAAGTCTTTGTTACTCAGAATATGTTCACCTAGTGTCCAAAAAAAAAATCGAAATTTAGTCTATGTTACTTAGAATATGTTCCCTTAGTGTCCAAATAAGTCGAAATGTAGTCTTTGTTACTTAGAATATGTTCCCCTAGTGTCCAAATAACTCTAAATTTAGTCTTTGTTACTTAGAATATGTTCACCTAGTGTCCAAATAACTCTAAATTAAGTCTTTGTTACTTAGAATATGTTCCCCTAGTGTCCAAATAACTCAAAATGTAGTCTTGTTACTTAGAATATGTTCTCCTAGTGTCCAAATAACTCTAAATTAAGTCTTTGTTACTTAGAATATGTTCCCCTTGTGTCCAAATAACTCTAAATGTAGTCTTTGTTACTTAGAATATGTTCCCTTAGTGTCCAAATAATTCGAAATTTAGTCTTTGTTACTTAGAATATGTTCCCCTAGTGTCCAAATAACTCTAAATTAAGTCTTTATTACTGAGAATATGTTCCCCTAGTGTCCAAAAAACTCTAAATTAAGTCTTTGTTACTCAGAATATGTTCCCCTAGTGTCCAAATAACTCTAGATGTATTTTTTGTTACTGAGAATATTTTCCCTTAGTGTCCAAATAATTCGAAATTTAGTCTTTGTACCTTAGAATATGTTCCCCGAGTGTCCAAATAACTCTAAATTAAGTCTTTGTTACTTAGAATATGTTCCCCTAGTGTCCAAATAACTCTAAATTTAGTCTTTGTTACTTAGACTATGTTTCCTTAGTGTCCAAATAAGTCGAAATGTAGTCTTTGTTACTTAGAATATGTTCCCCTAGTGTCCAAATAACTCTAAATTTAGTCTTTGTTACTTAGAATATGTTCCCTTAGTGTCCAAATAAGTCGAAATGTAGTCTTTGTTACTTAGAATATGTTCCCCTAGTGTCCAAATAACTCTAAATTTAGTCTTTGTTAATAAGAATATGTTCCCCTAGTGTCCAAATAACTCTAAATTAAGTCTTTGTTACTTAGAATATGTTCCCTTAGTGTCCAAATAATTCGAAATTTAGTCTTTGTTACTTAAAATATGTTCCCTTAGTGTCCAAATAATTCGAAATTTAGTCTTTGTTACTTAAAATATGTTCCCCTAGTGTCCAAATAACTCTAAATTAAATCTTTGTTACTTAGAATAAGTTCCCCTAGTGTCCAAAAAATTCGAAATTTAGTCTTTGTTACTTAGAATATGTTCCCTTAGTGTCCAAATAACTCTAAATTAAGTCTTTGTTACTTAGAATATGTTCCCCTAGTGTCCAAATAACTCTAAATTTAGTCTTTGTTACTTAGACTATGTTTCCTTAGTGTCCAAATAAGTCGAAATGTAGTCTTTGTTACTTAGAATATGTTCCCCTAGTGTCCAAATAACTCTAAATTTAGTCTTTGTTACTTAGAATATGTTCCCTTAGTGTCCAAATAAGTCGAAATGTAGTCTTTGTTACTTAGAATATGTTCCCCCAGTGTCCAAATAACTCTAAATGTAGTCTTTATTACTTAGAATATGTTCCCCTAGTGTCCAAATAACTCTAAATTTAGTCTTTGTTACTTAGAATATGTTCCCTTAGTGACCAAATAATTCGAAATGTAGTCTTTGTTACTTAGAATATGTTCCCCTAGTGTCCAAATAACTCTAAATTAAGTCTTTATTACTTAGAATATGTTCCCCTAGTGTCCAAATAACTGTAAATGTATTCTTTACTTAGAATATTTTCCCTTAGTGTCCAAATAATTCGAAATTTAGTCTTTGTTACTTAGAATATGTTCCCCTAGTGTTCAAATAACTCTAAATTAAGTCTTTATTACTTAGAATATGTTCCCCTTGTGTCCAAATAACTCTAAATTTAGTCTTTGTTACTTAGAATATGTTCCCCTAGTGTCCAAATACCTCTAAATTAAGTCTTTATTATTGAGAATATGTTCCCCTAGTGTCCAAATAACTCTAAATTAAGTCTTTATTACAGAGAATATGTTCCCCGAGTGTCCAAATAACTCTAAATTAAGTCTTTGTTACTTAGAATATGTTCCCTTAGTGTCCAAATAATTCGAAATTTAGTCTTTTTTACTTAGAATATGTTCCCCTCGTGTCCAAATACCTCTAAATCAAGTCTTTATTATTGAGAATATGTTCCCCGAGTGTCCAAATAACTCTAAATTAAGTCTTTGTTACTTAGAATATGTTCCCTTAGTGTCCAAATAATTCAAAATTTAGTCTTTGTTACTTAGAATATGTTCCCCTAGTGTCCAAATAACTCTAAATTAAGTCTTTGTTACTTAGAATAAGTTCCCCTAGTGTCCAAAAAATTCGAAATTTAGTCTTTGTTACTTAGAATATGTTCCCTTAGTGTCCAAATAAGTCGAAATGTAGTCTTTGTTACTTAGAATATGTTCCCCCAGTGTCCAAATAACTCTAAATGTAGTCTTTGTTACTTAGAATATGTTCCCCTTGTGTCCAAATAACTCTAAATTAAGTCTTTGTTACTTAGAATATGTTCCCCTAGTGTCCAAATAACTCTAAATTTAGTCTTTGTTACTTAGAATATGTTCCCTTAGTGTCCAAATAACTCTAAATGTAGTCTTTATTACTTAGAATATGTTCCCCTAGTGTCCAAATAACTCTAAATTTAGTCTTTGTTACTTAGAATATGTTCACCTAGTGTCCAAATAACTCTAAATTAAGTCTTTATTACACAGAATATGTTCCCCTAGTGTCCAAATAACTCTAAATGTAGTCTTTGTTACTTAGAATATGTTACCTTAGTGTCCAAATAACTCTAAATGTAGTCTTTATTACTTAGAATATGTTCCCCTAGTGTCCAAATAATTTGAAATGTAGTCTTTTTTACTTAGAATATGTTCCCTTAGTGTCCAAATAACTCTAAATTAAGTCTTTGTTTCTTAGAATATGTTCCCCATACTAAAGTGTTACCGAAAACATATAACTTTGTCTTGAATTTGAAAAAAATATTATTATTATTTTTTCACTAACGAAGGGTTCGGTGAATGCGCATATGAAACTGGTGTGGTTCGGTACCTCCAACAAGGTTAAGAACCACTGTGTTAGATGCAAGCAGATACAATCGTCTTTTTGCCGATGGACTGATATCAATATCGGATCGTGACAACCTTAAAAAAAAGTAATTTAGATGTTGATTTTAGGTACTTAATCTTGTTTAGAGTTCAGTTGTTGTATTGTATCCATGTTTAAAACTCGGCATACAAGTGTGGAACTAGCCTAAGTGGCGAAAACCCTGTTTCGTCACTTTCGGATCATTTAGACTTTTGAACAGAGAGTAATCTGATTGTTTGTGTTTCCCCTGTCTGTCCTTCAAAATAAAAATCAATGAAAACATGTTTTATTATGAAGCTATGTTCGGCGAAAGAACATGCACATCCCATCCTTAAATTATAGCAATTAAGCAAAGGTTTGATTCCTAGTAAAAAAAATCTGAGAACTTCTTTGGTATTTACAGCGGGAAGGGGATTCATATGGTCACATTTTTCACGGTTTAACTGACACATGAAACATAACAATTTTTTTCTTGTTCAAAAACAAGAGAAAAAATACAAAAATTAGGAGTATTTTACTTGAACAAAGCAAAATTATCTGCCAATAGAGCAATACAATGTGGCTTGTCAAGACTTTCCAAAACAAGTAAAATTAGCTAACCTCAATGAACCCAAAAATAGCTTAAAATAAGTATATTCTCATTAATAAAGTGCACTTTTCTTGGTAGAAAAAAAAAATATATGAGTCCTTTTTTCTCAATATGTTGAAAAATATTCTTCAATTAAGTAAATGCTAGTGCCATTATCTTGACATAATGACATGCACTAGGCATTACATTTCTTGAAACCAGCAAACTTATACTAAAAACTGGCTTATTTTTTCCTCAACATATTGACAATATTTCTCAATATGTTGAAAAACATTCTTAAATTAAGTGAATGCTAGTGCCATCATCTTGACATAATGATATGCGCTCGGCATTACATTTCTTGAAACCAGCAAACTTATACTAAAACTTAGTTTATTTTTCTTAATGAAAAGGAAGTAGTTAATAATATATTTCTTAACTGCGAGAGATCATTTAAGACACTTAAAACAAGTAAAACACTAACATAAAATCTGCTTAGTGAGAAGAATTCTCTTATCAGACAGAAAATAAGCAAATATCACCCTTATTTGAGATATTTAATCTTACTTAGATTTCAGTTTTTGCCGTGAAGAGTGGCACTTTCCATCATTTTCAGCAGACTGCATTGCAAAAACGATTAACTTTCCCCAGAAATGGGGCCATATGAATCATTTCCCCACTGTCATTTTCCTCTGGGTGTCCCTTCCTTTCGGCAAAAGTTGGACAAACTCAAATTTTAAACTTGGCTATGTGGAGCACGACGTGCTTAAGTGTAAATTGTGCGGCGTTAGTACGAAAGTCGTGTCACGCCCCCGGGGGTCGAGCGAGATGTCTGCCATCTCTCCAGCCGATACGGCCATTTTTGTGGCCCTGGAAGCAGCACATCAGGTGCCCAAGTTTAGGAGGGAGGGATCATACCCTGTCCAATTTAATGCTTAAAATGGGTCAGTCTTAGTGTGACCGGCGGCGACGGGATGAGGTCGCACTTTGGCTGCGTCAGGAGGATGTAAATCAATATGACCTACGGTCGTGGTCAAAAGTTGACATACACTTGTAAAGAACATAATGTCATGGCTGTCTTGAGTTTCCAATAATTTCTACAACTCTTATTTTTTTGTGATAGAGTGATTGGAGCACATACTTGTTGGTCACAAAAAAACATTCGTGAAGTTTGGTTCTTTTATGAATTTATTATGGGTCTACTGAAAATGTGCTGGGTCAAAAGTATACATACAGCAATGTTCATATTTGGCAAGTTTCACTGCAATAAGGCACTTTTGGTAGCCATCCACAAGCTTCTGGTTGAATTTTTGACCACTCCTCTTGACAAAATTGGTGCAGTTCAGCTAAGTTTTCTGACACGGACTTGTTTCTTCAGCATTGTCCACACGTTTAGAACAGGACTTTATGAAGGCCATTCTGAAAACCTTAATGCAAGCCTGATTTAGCCATTCCTTTACCACTTTTGACGTGTGTTCCTGTTGGAACACCCAACTGCGCCCAAGACCCAACCTCCAGGCTGATGATTTTAGGTTCTGTGGTCAGATGAAACAAAAATGGAGCTGTTTGGCTACAATACCCAGCAATATGTTTGGAGGAGAAAAGGTGAGGCCTTTAATCCCAGGAACACTATGCCTACCGTCAAGCATGGTGGTGGTAGTATTAAGCTCTGGGCATGTTTTGCTGCCAATGGAGAAATACAAAAAAAGTCACGCGAGTACGAGAATTCAATTATAAAATACAATACGATAATATAAAGTATATATAAAATTATGATATAGATAAATATATTTAAAAAAAAATATATATATATATATATATATTTAATCAGAATAAAGTTGAAGAACGTGAACATTTTTTTAAATTGGAACATTCACAGGAAAAATTGTTGCAAAATTACAAAAAGGGAAAACGATAAATATCCAATAAATATCACAAGGGAAAAGTTAAAGTTGCAAAAATAAAGACTTATTAAAATAGACAATAGTACGAGAATAAAAACCTAAAATTAAGAGAGGAATAAAGTTGAAAAAGCGATGTTACTAGAATATTTTTAAATTGGAACATTCACAGAAAAACATTTTTAAAGTTATAAAAGTAGTTGTACAATTTTGGGACTTTTTATTTTAAAGTCACAAGACTAGAGTGTGAATGTGAGTGTGAATGTTGTCTGTCTATCTGTGTTGGCCCTGCGATGAGGTGGCGACTTGTCCAGGGTGTACCCCGCCTTTCGCCCGATTGTAGCTGAGATAGGCTCCAGCGCCCCCCGTGACCCCGAAGGGAATAAGCGGTAGAAAATGGATGGATGGGATGGAACTGATTTTTGGTAGCCATCCACAAGCTTCTGGTTGAAATTTTGACCACTCCTCTTGACAAAATTGGTGCAGTTCAGCTAAATTTGTTGGTTTTCTGACACTGACTTGTTTCTTCAGCATTGTCCACACAATTAAGTCAGGCCATTCTAAAACCTTAATTCAAGCCTGATTTAGCCATTCCTTTACCACTTTTGACGTGTGTTTGGGGTCATTGTCCTGTTGGAACACCCAACTGCGCCCAAGACCCAACCTCCAGGCTGATGATATTAGGTTGTCCTCCTTTTTCATTGTCCCGTTTACTCTCTGTAAAGCACCAGTTCCATTGGCAGCAAAACAGGCCCCAGAGCATAATACTACCACCACCATGCTTGACGGTAGGTATGGTGTTCCTGGGATTAAAGACCTCACCTTTTCTCCTCCAAACATATTGCTGGGTATTGTGGCCAAACAGCTCATTTTTTGTTCCATCTGACCACAGAACTTTCCTCCAGAAGGTCTTATCTTTGTCCATGTGATGTCAGATGGAACACAAATTGAGTTGTTTGGCCACAATACCCAGAAATATGTTTGGAGGAGAAAAAGTGAGGCATTTAATCCCAGGAACACCAAACCTACCGTCAAGCATGGTGGTGGTAGTATTATGCTCTGGGCCTGTTTTGCTGCCAATGGAAGTGATTTTTGGTAGCCATCCACAAGCTTCTGGTTGAATTTTTGACCACTCATCTTGACAAAAGTGGTGCAGTTCAGCTAAATGTGTTGGTTTTCTGACACAGACTTGTTTCTTCAGCATTGTCCACATGTTTAAGTCAGGCCATTCTAAAACCTTAATTCAAGCCTGATTTAGCCATTCCTTTGCCACTTTTGATGTGTGTTTGGGGTCGTTGTCCTGTTGGAACACCCAACTGCGCCCAAGACCCAACCTCCGGGCTGATGATTTTAGGTTGTCCTGAAGAATTTGGAGGTAATCCTCCTTTTTCATTGTCCCATTTACTCTCTGTAAAGCACCAGTTCCATTGGCAGCAAAACAGGCCCAGAGCATAATACTACCACCACCATGCTTGACGGTAGGATTGTGTTCCTGGGATTAAAGGCCTCATCCTTTCCTCCTCCAAACATATCGCTGGGTATTGTGGCCAAACAGCTCCATTTTTGTTCCATCTGACCACAGAACTTTTCCTACAGAAATCTACTGATTTTTTTATTTTTTTTTTACAGTTCTATAGAAAAAAACGGTGCTTTTTAATTTTCACTGTAAAATTCTGGGCACCCAGCTGCCAGTTTTTTTTATTTACGTAAAATTATCGGTTTTTGCAGTGCATTACCGTCAATAGAAAAAAAACGGTAGTATTTTTATTTTTACAGTAAAATTCTGACAGCTGAGCTACCAGTTTTTTTATTATTGTAAAATCTATATTTTGTGTATTTTTTAAATGTAATTAGTTACTGTAGATTTTAAATACTGTTATTTTTACTGTTATTTAAATGACTGTAGATTTTATGGTAAACTGGCAGCTCCGTCGCCAGAATTTTACCGTAAAAAATAACAGCGGTACGTTTTTTTCTTGTTTACTGTAATGCACTGTAAAAAATAACTGTAGATTTTATGGTATCTTAGTCCATGTGATGTCAGATGGAACACAAATTGAGCTGTTTGGAAACCAACCAATTTAGCTGAACTGCACCAATTTTGTCAAGAGGAGTGGTTGCCAGAAGCTAGAATGGCCTTCCCAATGTGTGGACAATGCTGAAGAAACAAGTCCATGTCAGAAAACCAACACATTTAGCTGAACTGCACCGATTTTGTCAAGAGGAGTGGTCAAAAATTCAACCAGAAGCTTGTGGATGGCTACCAAAAAACAGTTCCATTGGCAGCAAAACATGCCCAGGGCATAATACTACCACCACCATGCTTGACGGTAGGATGGTGCTCCTGGGATTAAAGGCCTCACCTTTTCTCCTCCAAACATATTGCTTGGTATTGTGGCCAAACAACTCGATTTTTGTTTCAGCTGACATCACATGGACCCAACCTCTGGGTTGGTGATGTTAGGTTCTGTGGTCAGATGAAACGAAAATGGAGCTGTTTGGCCACAATACCCAGCAATATGTTTGGAGGAGAAAAGGTGAGGCCTTTAATCCCAGGAGCACCATCCTACCGTCAAGCATGGTGGTGGTAGTATTATGCTCTGGGCATGTTTTGCTGCTAATGGAACTGATTTTTGGTAGCCATCCACAAGCTTCTGGTTGAATTTGTGACCACTCCTCTTGACAAAATCGGTGCAGTTCAGCTAAATGTGTTGGTTTTCTGACATGGACTTGTTTCTTCAGCATTGTCCACACGTTGGGAAGGCCATTCTAGCTTCTGGCAACCACTCCTCTTGACAAAATTGGTGCAGTTCAGCTAAATTTGTTGTTTTCCAAACAGCTCAATTTGTGTTCCATCTGACATCACATGGACTAAGATACCATAAAATCTACAGTTTTTTTTACAGTGCATTACAGTAAACGGGAAAAAAACGTACCGCTGTTATTTTTTACGGTAAAATTATGGCGACGGAGCTGCCAGTTTACCATAAAATCTACAGTCATTTAAATAACAGTAAAAATAAAGGTGTTTTATAATCTACAGTAACTAAGTACATTAAAAAATACACATGAATATAGATTTTACAATAATAAAAAAAAACTGGTAGCTCAGCTGTCAGAATTTTACTGTAAAAATAAAAATACTACCGTTGTTTTTCTATTGACGGTAATGCACTGCAAAAACCGATAATTTTACGTAAATAAAAAAAACTGGCAGCTGGGTGCCCAGAATTTTACAGTGAAAATTAAAAAGCACCGTTTTTTTCAAAACAATGACTGTTTATTTTTGTGTAAAAATAACAGTTGTATCATTTTTCCATCTATAAAACTGTAAAAAAAAAAAAAAAAAAAAAATCAGTAGATTTCTGGAGGAAAAGTTCTGTGGTCAGATGGAACAAAACATTTGCTTTTTGGCCACAATACCCAGCAATATGTTTGGAGGAGAAAAGGTGAGGTCTTTAATCACAGGAACACAATTCCTACCGTCAAGCATGGTGGTGGTAGTATTATGCTCTGAGGCCTGTTTTGCTGCCAATGGAACTGGTGCTTTACAGAGAGTAAATGGGACATTGAAAAAGGAGGATTACCTCCAAATTCTTCAGGACAACCTAAAATCATCAGCCTGGAGGTTGGGTCTTGGGCGCAGTTGGGTGTTCCAACAGGACCATGACCCCAAACACACGTCAAAAGTGGTAAAGGAATGGCTAAATCAGGCTAGAATTAAGGTTTTATAATGGCCTTCCCAAAGTCCTGACTTAAACGTGTGGACAATGCTGAAGAAACAAGTCCATGTCAGAAAACCAACAAATTTAGCTGAACTGCACCAATTTTGGAGTGGTCAAATATTCAAGCAGAAGCTTGTGGGTGGCTACCAAAAGCGCCTTATTGCAGTGAAACTTGCCAAGGGACATGCAACCAAATATTAACATTGCTGTATGTATACTTTTGACCCAGCACATTTGGTCATACATTGTGTCCAACTGGGGCTGCTGAAATTACCACCCTTCCTTCAGAAGCAGCCTCAGTGATGTAACCAGGGACCTCCCAAATAAATAGAGGAGTAGATTGGAGCGTAGATTGGAACTGTAACTAAGTGTACAGCCCAATACGTCTCTCCTCATTGAGCTAAATTGAACTCTGTCTCTGCACGATTCCTTGCTTCTTGTCTTGTTTAATAAATGTCATCAGTGTTTGAACCTGACAACACCACATTTTCAGTAGACCCATAATAAACTCATAAAAGAACCAAACTTCATGAATGTTTTTTTGTGACCAACAAGTATGTGCTCCAATCACTCTATCACAAAAAAATAAGAGTTGTAGAAATGATTGGAAACTCAAGACAGCCATGACATTATGTGTACTTTTTGACCACCACTATATGTGTTCGCCATGTATCATGAACAGGACTTTACAGGAGGGAAATATGAGCAAACTCACACAGACCGATGCAAAGTTACAAAAAAAGAAAGAAAAAGAAACGAGCGATAAAAGGCAGGCCAAAACAACCATTTGAAAAGGGAGTTCATAAAAAAGGTGCTGATCAACCTCATGCATTGTGGGTGAGCGAGGGGAGGGGAGAGCAGCAGCAGCAACACATTTTCAACTGACACATGTCGCTTGCAGTGAAGAAGGAGAAATAAAGCAAACTCCCCCCCCCCACCTGCACATCATAACAACGTCCACGGGGTTAAAGGGACGCGGTTATGATCGGTAACCCCAGAAGTTGCTAAGTCATGCAGAATGGTTAACTTGCATACCTGGACCCATTCTATTCATCCTTGTTGCACTTCAGAGAGAGAGGTGAGTAATCTACTGTAAGTAAGCCGTAGTTACACAGCAAAAATACACAAGGGACAGACCACTCCACGCACAACAAACAAACGTCATTTTTACATGCTTTTAAAGGTCCCCTATTATGCTAAATATAGTACCAGCGATATGTTTCTCTGGAGCCTGTTTATGAGCAACAAGCGGGGGGGGGGGGGAAATAATAATTCACTTGTTGGCGCACTGCAAAAAGTCAGTGTTCAAAAACAAGAGAAAAAAAATACAAAAATTAGGGGTATTTTATTTGAACTAAGCAAAATTATCTGCCAATAGAAATGGCTAATAATGGCTGAAATAATGCAACCTTTTATTCTGGGTTGATGCACTAGTTCAGGGGTCTGCAACCCGCGGCTCCGGAGCCGCATGCGGCTCTTTGACCACTCTGATGCGGCTCAGCTGCATACTTGCCGACCCTCCCGATTTTCCCGTGCCTCTCCCAGAAATCTCCGGGGGGCAAATATTCTCCGATTTTCACCCAAACAACAATAATAAGGGCGTGCCGTGATGGCACAGCATTTAGCGCCCTCTACAACCTGTACAAACAGCGTGCCAGCCCAGCCACATGTTGCATGCAGCTTCTGCTTGCACACGTAAGTGACAGCAAGGCATACTTGGTCAACAGCCATACAGGTCACACTGAGGGTGGCCGTACAAACAACTTTAACACTGTTGCCAATATGCGCCACACTGTGAACCCACACCAAAACGTAACACAAAATAAACACAACAGAACAAATACCCAGAATCCCATGCATCCCTAACTCTTCCGGGCTACATTATACACCCCCGCTACCACCAAACCCCGCCCCTCCCAACCCTGCCCCCCCACACATCAACCCCCCCCCCCCCCCTCCGTGCGTCGGTTGAGGTGGGCGGGGTTTTGCAACATGTGACTGGGCTGGCACGCTGTTTGTACAGGTTGTAGAGGGCACTAATTGCTGTGCCATCACGGTACGCCCTTATTATTGTTATTTGGGTGAAAATCAGCAGACATTCGATAGAATAGTTGCCCTGAAATTCGGGAGTCTCCCGGAAAAATCGGGAGGGCTGTCAAGCGCCGTTCATATAAAACTCGCAGGCCGTATTAACTTTACATTTTCATATTAAGATGCGGGCCGCGTGTCTGAGACCCCTGGTTTATACATAGCACAAAGCAAAAAAAAAACTTTGTATGCAGTGTTATTTCATTTTAAATTTCAAAAGAGTTTTGTGGCTCCCATTGTTTTCTTTATTTTGTGAAACTGGTCAAAATGGCTCTTTGAGTGGTAAAGGTTGCCGACCCCTGCACTAGTTGAAAGTGTATCTTGTGTTTTGTCTATGTTGACTTAATAAAAAATTTAAAAAAAATAAAATAAAAAAAAATAAAAAATAAAATAAAAATAATAGCTGAAATAATGCATCCTTTTGAGTTTTACTCAAAACATATGCTTTTTTTAAGGCTTGCAACACAAAAAGTAGTTTTTTACTCAATATGACAGTAATGTTCTTAGAAACCTGAGATAATGCGAAATAAGCAATAAAAATGCATGCCAACATAACTTTAAAGTCTAAACTAAACATGCAAAATGTCTATTAATGCATGAAGAAATGTATCTGTGAATTTTACTGGAAAACATATATTTTTTAAGGTTTGCAAAGACACAAATTTGTTGTTTTTACTCAATATGAAAGTATAACTGTCATACTAAATACAAACCCCGTTTCCATATGAGTTGGGAAATTGTGTTAGATGTAAATATAAACGGAATACAATGATTTGCAAATCCTTTTCAACCCATATTCAATTGAATGCACTACAAATACAATATATTTGATGTTCAAACTCATAAACATTGTTTTTTTTTTGCAAATAATAATTAACTTAGAATTTCATGGCTGCAACACGTGCCAAAGTAGTTGGGAAAGGGCATGTTCACCACTGTGTTACATCACCTTTTCTTTTAACAACACTCAATAAACGATTGGGAACTGAGGAAACTAATTGTTGAAGCTTTGAAAGTAGAATTCTTTCCCATTCTTGTTTTATGTAGAGCTTCAGTCGTTCAACAGTCCGGGGTCTCCGCTGTCGTATTTTACGCTTCATAATGCGCCACACATTTTCGATGGGAGACAGGTCTGGACTGCAGGCGGGCCAGGAAAGTACCCGCACTCTTTTTTTACGAAGCCCCGCTGTTGTAACACATGCTGATTGTGGCTTGGCATAGTCTTGCTGAAATAAGCAGGGGCGTCCATAAAAAAGACGGCGCTTAGATGGCAGCATATGTTGTTCCAAAACCTGTATGTACCTTTCAGCATTAATGGTGCCTTCACTAATGCACCCAGATGCTGGCTTTTGAACTTTGTGTCGATAACAGTCTGGATGGTTTGCTTCCCCTTTGGTCCGGAGGACACGATGTCGAATATTTCCAAAAACAATTTCAAATGTGGACTCGTCAGACCACAGAACACTTTTCCACTTTGTATCAGTCCAAAGAAAAAACTGAAATCTAAGAAATATTAAATATCTCAAATTAGGGTGATATTTGCTTATTTTCTGTCTGATAAGATAATTCTTCTCACTAAGCAGATTTTATGTTAGAGTGTTTTACTTGTTTTAAAAGTTTGGGTCCTAAATTATCTCAGTAAGATATTACAGCTTGTTGCTGAGATTTGATGACCTATATTGAGTAAAACATGCTTGAAACTAGAATATCAACTGATGCAAAGCTGTGTCATCAACACTCACAAGTATAAAAGTACTTTTTTAAAGTAGTAATTTCTTACTTCAAGCATGAAAAACAAATCATGATGCCGAGTGCATATCATTATGTCAAGATAATGGCACTAGCATTTACTTCATTTAAGAATATTTTTCAACATATTGAGCAAAAAGGTCTGTTTTTTTTTTCTACCAACAAACGTGCACTTGTTATTAGTGAGAATATACTTATTTTAAGGTATTTTTGGGTTCATTGAGGTTAGCTAATTTGACCTGTTTTGGAAAGTCTTAACAAGCCAAATTTTCTTGTTCTATTGGCAGATAATTTTGCTTACTTCAAATAAAATACCCCTAACTTTTGTATTTTTTTTTTTCTTCTTTTTGAACACTGACTTTTTGCAGTGTGCACATTCAGATAAATTATTCAAAATTACAATTTTGGCCGGGGGCCGGGCTGTATATATGCGCACTAATTGACTGAAAGAGCACGCACTTGGTGCGATGATGTCATGTTATCGAGGGAAAAATGCATTTGTAGACCATATGATTTGCCTGAGCGGCTAGGAGACCCCGAGAGTAACAAGCAGTTGCCTTGTTGCCTTTCCATTAAGAACAATAAATTAGTTTTTAGTATAAGTTTGCTGGTTTCAAGAAATGTAATGCCGAGTGCATATCATGATGTCAAGATAATGGCACTAGCATTTACTTCATTTAAGAATATTTTTCAACATATTGAGCAAAAAGGTCAAATTTATTTTTTTTCTACCAACAAAAGTGCACTTGTTATTAGTGAGAATATACTTATTTTAAGGTATTTTTGGGTTCATTGAGGTTAGCTAATTTTACTTGTTTTGGAAAGTCTTGACAAGCCAAATTTTCTTGTTCTATTGGCAGATAATTTTGCTTAGTTCAAATAAAATACCACTCATTTTTGTATTTTTTTTTTCTTGTTTTTGAACACTGACTTTTTGCAGTGCAGCAAACTTATACTAAAAACGAATTTATTGTTCTTAATGGAAAGGCAACAAGGCAACCGCTTGTTACTCTCGGGGTCTCCTAGCCGCTCAGGCAAATCATATTGTCTAAAAATGCATTTTTTCCATGGATAACATGACATCATCGCGCCAAGTGCGAGCTCTTTCAGTCAATTAGTGCGCATATACACAGCCCGACCCCCTGGCCAAATTTTTTTTAATTGTAATTTTGAAGAATTTATCTGAATGTGCATGAACCTTTTCTGTTCAAAATTGTTAGAAATTGTTAGAATAATTGTATCTAAGTTATCACAAAAACTTTGTGTTGAAATGAGTTCCCGGCGAGAAGACCAAAAGCTGTCTTTGAAACCTACCAAGAAGAAGGCTTGTAAAACTCCACTGTGTAGGGGGGGAAGCAACATGAAGGCGTTTCTGTTTCTTTCATGTATTGTAATCAACAGAAAGATAGTGTCTGACCCAAGAACTACAAAAGCAAAGAGGAAGCAGGACCAGACTCCCCTCCAGGCACCGCTTTTTGGACTCTTTTACGACCTCTTTTTTGAACCGACCTTTTCTTTTTCTGTTTTGTAATCAAAGGCGATGGCTGTTTACGACCCCGTAAACAGGCGTGCAATTTTTTGGCACAGCGTGATGACACTGTACAAGGGTACAGATGTACACGTTTCTCCTCACTGAGCCAAATTGAATTCTGTCTCTGTTTGATTCTTTGCTTCTTGTCCTGTTTAATAGATGTCATCAGTGGTTGAACCTGACAGAAATGTTAAAAATGTTTAAATAATAACTGTCAGTTTACTGTACTGTGCCAACTGTACTACTATATGAGTACGTGTTTTCTATTGTTTCATTGAAAATAAAACAGAAAAGTCCATTTGGCTGTCATCTGTTTTAATTATGAGACACAAATGTGTCAAAGTCATGATTTTTTTTTTTTTTCATGCTTGAAATAAGAAATTATTACTTAAAAAAAGCAGTTTTATACTTGTGAGTGTTGATGACACAGCTTTGCAACAGTTGATAGAGTAAAGATGTCCGATAATGTTTTTTTTTGCCGATACTCGATATTGTCCAACTCTTACTTACCGATTCCGATATCAACCGATACCGATATATACAGTCGAGGAATTAACACATTATTATGCCTAATTTTGTTGTGATGCCCCACTGGATGCATTAAACAATGTAACAAGGTTTTCCAAAATAAATCAACTCAAGTTATGGGAAAAAAAAATGCCAACATGGCACTGCCATATTTATTATTGAAGTCACAAAGTGCTTTTTTTTTTTTTTTAACATGCCTCAAAAAAAGCAGCTCGGAATTTGGGACATGCTCTCCCTGAGAGAGCACGAGGAGGTTGAGGTGGGCGGGGTTGGGGGTAGCGGGGGGGTGTATATTGTAGCGTCCCGGAAGAGTTAGTGCTGCAAGGGGTTCTGGGTATTTGTTCTGTTGTGTTACTGTGCGGATGTTCTCCCGAAATGTGTTTGTCATTCTTGTTTGGTGTGGGTTCACAGTGTGGCGCATATTTGTAACAGTGTTCAAGTTGTTTATACGGCCACCCTCAGTGTGACCTGTATGGCTGGTGACCAAGTATGCTTTTCATTCACTTGTGTGTGTGAAAAGTCGTAGATACTATGTGACTGGGCAGTGCCTTTATTATTGTACATGGTCATTGGTATATATTGTGTATATGTTATAGACATAATATAATATATCTGTATATATATTATTCTGTACACATATTATGTATATATGTTAGATTTTTTATCACTATATTAGTCTATTTATACCTGCATTGTCCTTTCCATCCTTACACTTTCCATGATTGTAACTGAGCTACTGTGTTGAACAATTTCCTTTGTGGATCTTTAAAGTTTGTCTAAGTCTAAGTTTAAGGTTTATTGGCGCTCTGTACTTCTCCCTACGTCCATGTACATAGCGGCATTTTAAAAAGTGATACATTTTACTTTTTGAAACCGATACCGATAATTTCCGATATCACATTTTAAAGCATTTATCGGCCGATAATATCGGCAGTCCGATATTATCGGACATCTCTAACAAAAATTGTTAAAAATAATATAATATGGGACCTTTAAGCGCTTTTACCACTTATAAGCAACTTTATTATAACAATATGTGCATGCTTCTAGAAAATACTGTAAACTTCTCCTTGATTATCTTCTTAATACAAAGGTGCACTTAATATGTCGGCCACACGGCGTTTAGTGCGCCATATAAACAAAACAGGAAGAAGAAGTGCCTGCTAACATGCAGTGAAGCAGATGCACCATGGAATGTCAACATGAGGTATGACCTGACACTACAGAATTTTGGAAATCTCATGTAATCCACTAAAAAACATTCTGCATTCTACATACATAATGCATTTATTTCAAAAGAAGGAGCCATTAAAAAAAAAATGTAATTAGTGTTTTATTGTTTCACTAATAACAGTGGTTCACTTTCTTTTTTTGTGTGACAAGAAAAAGTGACACTGTTGTATTTTGGTATTATATTGCTTGAATGTTACATACTTTAGGATGGTGACAGCTTGACCCTGGAACTGATCATTTCGCATTTTATTGTAATATAAGTGGATGAAAAAACGAAAGAAATATGAAATAATGGACATCTATCATTTTGGGGGAACTTTTCTTATTTTAGAGGTTTTTCTGTAATTTAAATTAGTTTTTTCTGGAATAAAAATCAATATTAAGTTTGAGCATTAGTAAAACGTAAAAAAACAGATGGATTTCACCCAAGCTACTCTTACTATTTTGAGTGTAAATATGAAATATGTGGACGTATCATTTTGGGGGAATTTTTTTTAGTTTAGAGGTTTTCTGTAATCTAAATTAGTTTTTTCTGGAATAAAAATCAATATTAAGTTTGAGCATTATTAAAATGTAAAAAAAAAAAAAAAAAGATTTCACCCAAGCTACTCTTACTATTTGGAGTATAAATATGAAATAGGTGGACGTCTACTATCATTTTGGGGGGCGGCGAAATATTTTAAAGGTTTTTCTGTAATTTAACTACTTTTTTAATGAAATAAAAATCAATATTAAGTTTGAGCATTAGTAAAACGTAAAAAAAACAGATGGATTTCACCCAAGCTACTCTTACTATTTGGAGTATAAATATGAAATAAGTGGACGTCTACTATCATTTTGGGGGAAAAAATTTGATTTTAGAGGTTTTTCTGTAATTTAAATAATTTTTTTCTGAAATAAAAACCAATATTAAGTTTGAACATTAGTAAAACGTAAAAAAAACAAATGGATTTCACCCAAGCTACTGTAACTATTTGGAGTATAAATATGAAATAAGTGGACGTCTACTCTCATTTTGGGGAAAAATATATATTTTAGAGGTTTTTCGGTAATTTAAATTAGTTTTTTCTGAAATAAAAATCAATATTAACTTTGAACATTAGTAAAACGTAAAAAAACAGATGGATTTCACCCAAGCTATTCTAACTATTTGGAGTATAAATATGAAATAAGTGGATGTCTACTATCATTTTGGGGGAAACAATTTATTTTAGAGGTTTTTCTGTAATTTAAGTACTTTTTTAATGAAATAAAAATCAATATTAAGTCTGAGCATTACTAAAACATAAAAAAACAGATGGATTTCACCCAAGCTACTCTAACTATTTGGAGTATAAATATGAAATAAGTGGATGTCTACTATCATTTTGGGGAAAAATATATATTTTAGAGGTTTTTCGGTAATTTAAATTAGTTTTTTCTGGAATAAAAATCAATATTAAGTTTGAACATTAGTAAAACGTAAAAAAACAAATGGATTTCACCCAAGCTACTGTAACTATTTGGAGTATAAATATGAAATAAATGGATGTCTACTATCATTTTGGGGGAAAATATATATTTTAGAGGTTTTTTCGGTAATTTAAATTAGTTTTTTCTGGAATAAAAATCAATATTAAGTTTGAACATTAGTAAAATGTAAAAAAAACAAATGGATTTCACCCAAGCTACTGTAACTATTTGGAGTATAAATATGAAATAAATGGATGTCTACTATCATTTTGGGGGAAAATATATATTTTAGAGGTTTTTTCGGTAATTTAAATTAGTTTTTTCTGGAATAAAAATCAATATTAAGTTTGAACATTAGTAAAACGTAAAAAAACAAATGGATTTCACCCAAGCTACTGTAACTATTTGGAGTATAAATTTGAAATAAGTGGACGTCTACTCTCATTTTGAGGAAAAAAAAAAAATTTAGAGGTTTTCCTGTAATTTAAATAATTGTTTTCTGAAATAAAAATCAATATTAAGTCTGAGCATTACTAAAACGTGAAAAAAAAACAGATGTATTTCACGGAAGCTACTCTTACTATTTGGAGTATAAATATGAAATAAGTGGATGTCTACTATCATTTTGGGGAAAAATATATATTTTAGAGGTTTTTCGGTCATTTAAATTAGTTTTTTCTGAAATAAAAATCAATATTAAGTTTGAACATTAGTAAAACGTAAAAAAACAGATGGATTTCACCCAAGCTATTCTAACTATTTGGAGTATAAATATGAAGTAAGTGGATGTCTATTATCATTTTGGGGGAAAAAATAGATTTTAGAGGTTTTTCAGTAATTGAAATACTTTTTTAATGAAATAAAAATCAATATTAAGTCTGAGCATTACTAAAACATAAAAAAAACAGATGGATTTCACCCAAGCTACTCTAACTATTTGGAGTATAAATATGAAATAAGTGGATGTCTACTATCATTTTGGGGGGAAAAATAGATTTTAGAGGTTTTTCTGTAAATGAAATAATTTCTTTCTGATATAAAAATCAGTATTAAGTCTGAGCATTAATAAAACGTAAAAAAACAGATGGATTTCACCCAAGCTGCTCTTACTATTTGGAGTATAAATATGAAATAAGTAGACGTCTACTATCATTTTGGGGGAATTATATTTATTTTAGAGGTTTTTCTGTAATTTAAATGAGTTTTTTCTGAAATAAAAATAAATATTAAGTCTAAGCATTACTAAAACATAAAAAAGCAGATGGATTTCACCCAAGCTACTCTTTATATTTTGAGTAAAATGTCCAGAATCCGTAATTGTATATACAAATAAGGGTTAAATTGCTCACAATAAATCCAGCTCAATTATTATTCAAAGAATAACAATAACAAGTTTTTATATAGTTGGAAACCTTTAGAAATTGTAAACTGATAGTATTAAAAATGTTGGCTTGAAGATAAAATAATCCCTAAAATTGTAACTACGTGAATTGTGTGGTCCTCTGTGTTTTTAAATGTGTATCTCTATTTATTGTTTTATTAGTTTTACCCTTTATTTTACCCTTTAAGGTCTATTCAGGTGTACTGGGGAGGAGGCTACGCCGGATAGTCGAACCTCGGATTCAGGAGGAACAGTGTGGTTTTCGTCCTGGTCGTGGAACTGTGGACCAGCTCTATACTCTCGGCAGGGTCCTTGAGGGTGCATGGGAGTTTGCCCAACCAGTCTACATGTGCTTTGTGGACTTGGAGAAGGCATTCGACCGTGTCCCTCGGGAAGTCCTGTGGGGAGTGCTCAGAGAGTATGGGGTATCGGACTGTCTGATTGTGGCGGTCCGCTCCCTGTATGATCAGTGTCAGAGCTTGGTCCGCATTACCGGCAGTAAGTCGGACACGTTTCCAGTGAGGGTTGGACTCCGCCAAGGCTGCCCTTTGTCACCGATTCTGTTCATAACTTTTATGGACAGAATTTCTAGGCGCAGTCAAGGCGTTGAGGGGATCTGGTTTGGTGGCTGCGGGATTAGGTCTCTGCTTTTTGCAGATGACGTGGTCCTGATGGCTTCATCTGGCCAGGATCTTCAGCTCTCACCGGATCGGTTCGCAGCCGAGTGTGAAGCGACTGGGATGGGAATCAGCGCCTCCAAGTCCGAGTCCATGGTTCTGAGTGCCAGATTGGAGAGGAGACCCTGACCCAAGTGGAGGAGTTCAAGTACCTGGGAGTCTTGTTCACGAGTGAGGGAAGAGTGGATCATGAGATCGACAGGCGGATCAGTGCGCCGTCTTCAGTTATGCGGACGCTATATCAATCCGTTGTGGTGAAGAAGGAGCTGAGCCGGAAGGCAAAGCTCTCAATTTACCGGTCGATCTACGTTCCCATCCTCACCTATGGTCATGAGCTTTGGGTTATGACCGAAAGGACAAGATCACGGGTACAAGCGGCCGAAATGAGTTTCCTGATGCATACTTTACCCTTTAAATTTGTTTTTAATCATATTTATTTTTATATTTATTTATTTTGTTTTTATTCAGTCATTGGTAGAGCTAAGGATAGTATTTGAATCTTGTTCTTAATATTTTTGTGCAGCACTTTGGAAACATTGTTGTTGTTTAAACGTGCTATATAAATAAAGTGGATTGGATTGTAACCCTATTTTTGACGGGATGAGCACATTAAAACGGAACAGGTACAACATGTATAACGACAATACTTAATGTGTGTGTAGCTTGAGGACCATTTCAAAAGTAACAATAGTTGGAGTTTGGTTTGCCTACACCAGGGGTCGGCAACCCAAAATGTTGAAAGAGCCATATTGGACCAAAAATACAAAAAAAAATCTGTCTGGAGCCGCAAAAAATTAAAAGCCATATTACATACAGATAGTGTGTCATGAGACATAAATTGAATTAAGAGGACTTAAAGGAAACTAAATTACCTCAAATATAGCTACAAATGAGGCATTATGATGCAATATGTACATATAGCTAGCCTAAATAGCATGTTAGCATCGATTAGCTTGCAGTCATGCAGTGACCAAATATGTCTGATTAGCACTCCAACACAAGTCAATAACATCAACAAAACTCACCTTTCATGCACAACCTTAAATGTTTAGTGGACAAAATGAGACAGAAAAAGAAGTGGCATAAAACACGTCCTAGAAAGTTATACATGTAAACAAACTACGTGAGTTCAAGGACCGCCAAAATCAGTAGGACAAAACGGGGCTCGCCAAATACTCGAATCAGTGAAGCATGTTTAATATAAACAGTGTGCTTTGTAACAATTAGGGAGGTTTGTGTCATGTTTGTCCTCCTACAGAAACCATATTAAAACAAAAAATAGATTGTTTTCCCCTCATCTTTTTCCATTTTTCATACATTTCTGAAAAAGCTCCAGAGAGCCACTAGGGCGGCGCTAAAGAGAGCCGCGGGTTGCCGACCCCTGGCCTACACACAGACTTTATCGGAGGCGTTGATGTCATGTCATGAAGATGATTATGCAGGAGAAGCAGAAGCAAGGCAGCGGAGGACAAGTCACACAATAAAGTCACACACACACAAACACGCCAAGACTAATACACACACATAACACACAGCATGCACGGTTACATACAAAGAAACCAACAAAGTGCACCTACTTCTGTTTTTCTCTGGCTTCCCGGGTTTTACTGCTGCGGTTCTGCCGGTTGGAAGGCGGGACGGAGTGGACGGAGGAGCTCTTTTTGCTGGAGGAATGAGAGGAGTGAGACGAGTGGGACAAGCTGGTCCGAGACTGGCCCGCGTTGTGGTCGAACTGCATGAGGCAGAAGATCAAGTCTGTGGGCACCAGCTCGAACTCGTACGGCGGGTTGGTGATCACGTATCTGCGGGTGTCACAAGAGGGGAGGAATGAGTGCAAGGAGTCCACACGGCTTTAAAAAAATAATTTTTTTTTTTACATTTCTCACATTGCGGTACTTTCACTTTTGTATGGAAAGAGCTTGAGGCTAATCAGGCGGATTTAAAGTAAAAATGCAATATATAGCCTGCACTGGAGCCTATCTCAGCTGCATTCGGGCAGAAGGCGTTTTACACCCTGGACAAGTCCCCACCTCATCTCAGGACCAACACAGATAGACAGACAACATTATCTTATTATTATAATCAAATGACAGCAGTCATTTCCATTTCTAATATAAGTATTTAGGCCCACTTACAATGACAATAACAAAACATATTGTTTTTCATGAACTGTGTACTTGTATTGTTTGTCTGGGTGGAGGTCCTGCTTTGGAAATAATGTGTACCCCTTTCAGACATTGCATTTAGTTCCAATTAAAACATTCACATGTTGCACAATGAGATGTAAGCAGGGGATCATGTGTACATTCCTGCAACTTCCTTTATGTTTATTTTTATTATTCCATCCATCCATCCATCTTCTTCCGCTTATCCGAGATCGGGTCGCGGGGGCAGCAGCCTAAGCAGGGAAGCCCAGACTTCCCTCTCCCCAGCCACTTCGTCCAGCTCTTCCTGTGGGACCCCGAGGCGTTCCCAGGCCAGCCGGGAGACATAGTCTTCCCAACGTGTCCTGGGTCTTCCCCGCGGCCTCCTACCGGTCGGACGTGCCCTAAACACCTCCCTAGGGAGGCGTTCGGGTGGCATCCTGACCAGATGCCCGAACCACCTCATCTGGCTCCTCTCGATGTGGAGGAGCAGCAGCTTTACTTTGAGCTCCCCCCGGATGGCAGAGCTTCTCACCCTATCTCTAAGGGAGAGCCCCGCCACCCGGCGGAGGAAACTCATTTCGGCCGCTTGTACCCGTGATCTTGTCCTTTCAGTCATAACCCAAAGCTCATGACCATAGGTGAGGATGGGAACGTAGATCGACCGGTAAATTAAGAGCTTTGCCTTCCGGCTCAGCTCCTTCTTCACCACAACGGATCGATACAGCGTCCGCATTACTGAAGACGCCGCACCGATCCGCCTGTCGATCTCACGATCCACTTTTCCCTCACTCGTGAACAAGACTCCGAGGTACTTGAACTCCTCCACTTGGGGCAAGATCTCCTCCCCTATATTTTTATTAGTTTTTATTTAATATACTAACAACATTTCATGATTAATACTTATAAATTAAGATTCCTATTAAACGACACTAGAATAAGCACACATTTGATTGGTAAATCATAGTGTAACGACCTGGAATGACACTTTATGTGTGATGTTGGAGTTGTCCGACTTTTTGTGTGGCCGTAAACGCATCACTGGCTAAGTGCCATATGTACATGTGTTGGCGCAAGTGAGAAAGAGCGAGCGGCTGCTGTTGATATAACAAAGTTGCTTTTGGTCTTGTTTGTACTGCAGAAAATGACCACTTTTGCTAGATATAATTTTTTTTACTAATGTTTTGGTGATGTGTTTATGGCCGGCAATAAAGAGTTTTGCTCAGTAAAGTGATCGATGGAATTCATGTCCTCAATATTATGTTACAATATTTGAACAATGATGACGAAAACGGTTTTCTCTGTCGTGTCAAAAATTGTTATGCGCTTATTTTTTTATTTGATTTTGTGCGTGGCATAGATTTGCCTTGCACAGAGGACGCTTGAGCAGTGCGCAATTGCACAGGTGCGCACCTTAGAGGGAACATTGCTCACAACCTACCGATCTCAGGGCGGACACTCTAACCACTAGGGCACTGAGTAGGTGCCTATTAAAGTAATATTGCCTATTAAAGGAATACGGCAATTCAAAAAATATATTTTGACAATCATCCACAAACCCTATATGAGACAAGAACACACGACTTTCTCTTTTCTTCTTTTCTATGCGTTCTAAATAGTGAAAAACAGGTAATGAGGGTTCATACACTCTGCCTATAAGGGTCAACCGATTATCGGCCGGGCCGATATCTGTCAGTTTGACGTACAGTACAGGCCAAAAGTTTGGACACACCTTCCCATTCAATGTGTTTCCTTTGTTTTCATGACTAATTACTAGGGATGTCCGATAATATCGGACTGCCGATAAATGTAATATCGGAAATTATCGGTATCGGTTTCAAAAATAAAATGTATGACTTTTTAAAACACCGCTGTGTACACGGACGTAGGGAGAAGTACAGAGCGCCAATAAACCTTAAAGGCACTGCCTTTGCGTGCCGGCCCAGTCACATAATATCTACGGCTTTTCACACACACACAAGTGAATGCAAGGCATACTTGGTCAACAGCCATACAGGTCACACTTAGGGTGGCCGTATAAACAACTTTAACACTGTTACAAATATGCGCCAGACTGTGAACCCACACCAAACAAGATTGACAAACACATTTCGGGAGAACATCCGCACCGTAACACAACATAAACACAACAGAACAAATACCCAGAACCCCTTGCAGCACTAACTCTTCCGGGACGCTACAATATACAACCCCCCGCTACCCCCTAAAAATAAATAGCAAGGGGGAAGGCAAGGTACACCGTGGACAAGTCGCCACCTCATCGGAGGGCCAACACATACAGACAACATTCAAATTCACATTGACACATTAGGGCCAATTTAGTTTTCAAATTTAATTTGTGTAATTCTTTTTAATATTAAACTTTTTTTTCCGTTTGAATTTTGGTCATTGTTGAATTTATTTATTATGGTATTTAATTTGAATTTTTTGCCATATTTCTTTAAATATTAGGGCTGTCAAATGACTAACATATTTAATCGCGATTAATCACATTGTTCATAGTAAACTTATTTATGTATACATATACACACACACACACACTCACACACACACACTTATATATGCATATATAAGGATATATATACAACACACACATAAATATGTACGCACACACACTTATATATTTGTATATATACAAACATACACACAAGTCATACCAAAGACTATAAAAATGGGACCCATTACTTCCCTGTTTGGAACTCAGCATCAAGGGTTGGAATTGGGGGTTAAATCACCAAAAAGTATTCCCGGGCGCGGCCACCGCTGCTGCTCACTGCTCCCCTCACCTCCCAGGTGGTGATCAAGGGTGATGGGTCAAATGTAGGGAATAATTTCGCCACACCTAGTGTGTGTGTGACAATCATTGGTACTTTAACTTTAACTTTAAATACATAAAGTAAGTATATATATATATATATATATATATATATATATATATATATATATATATATATATATATAAATTATTAAACAATTAAAATATTTAATCACATTGTTCATAGTTAACTCATATATAAATATATATATATATATATATATATATATATATATATATATATATATATATATATATATATATATATATATATATATATATATATATATATATATATATATTAGAGATGTCCGATATTATCGGCCGATAAATGCGTTAAAATGTAATATCGAAAATTATCGGTATCGTTTTTTTTTATTATCGGTATCGTTTTTTTTTGTTTTGTTTTTTTTTTAAATTAAATCAACATAAAAAACACAAGACACACTTACAATTAATGCACCAACCCAAAATAACTCCTTCCCCTCACTCATTCACACAAAAGGGTTTCTTTCTGTTATTAATACTCTGGTTCCTACATTATATATCAATATATATCAATACAGTCTGCAAGGGATACAGTCCGTAAGCACACATGATTGTGCGTGCTGCTGGTCCACTAATAGTACTAACCTTTAACAGTTAATTTTACTCATTTTCATTAATTACTAGTTTCTATGTAACTGTTTTTTATATTGTTTTACTTTCTTTTTTATTCAAGAAAATGTTTTTAATTTATTTATCTTATTTTATTATTATTTTTTTAAATTACCTTATCTTCACCATACCTGGTTGTCCAAATTAGGCATAATAATGTATTAATTCCACGACTGCATACATCGGTTGATATCGGTATCGGTAATTAAAGAGTTGGACAATATCGGATATTGGCAAAAAGCCATTATCGGACATCCCTAATATATATATATATATATATATATATATATATATATATATATATATATATATTTGTATATATATATATATATATATATATATATATATATATATATATATATATTTATGTATATATATATATATATATATATATATATATACATATATATATATTTATGTATATACATATATATATATATATATATATATATATATATACATATATATATATATTTATGTGTGTATATATATATATATATATATATATATATATATATATATATATATATATATATATATACATATATATATATATTTATATATATGTCTTAATAAGGTTATCCAAAAAATAGTGCTCGATACCGTAGTAGAGCGCAATATATGTATGTGTGGGAGAAAAAAAAATCACAAGACTACTTCATCTCTACAGGCCTGTTTCATGAGGGGGTTCCCTCAATCATCAGGAGATCTCCTGATGATTGAGGGAACCCCCTCATGAAACAGGCCTGTAGAGATGAAGTAGTCTTGTGATTTTTTTTTTTTTCCCACACATACATATATATTTATATATATATATATATATATATATATATATATATATATATATATATATATATATATATATATATATATATATATATATATATATATATATATATATATATATATATTCATATATATATATATATATATACATATATATATATATATATATATATAAGAATATATATACACACAAATACATACTGTATTTGTATATGTACATGTATACATATGCAATATATGTACATGTATACATATGCATATATAAATATCAAACCCAGGATTTTCTTATTGTAAGGCACCGGCACTAACCCCTGTACCACCGTGTTGCCTGAAGCAAAACAGTCAAACTTATTTCATAATGTACTTTTTAAAGATAGTACCTCAAGGTAAAACGTTTTGTTTTAAACTATTTGTTTTTAACCATTTAAGTTAAAAAAAAAAAACGTAAGCTTTTTCAACAGTAAAAATGGTAGATTTTTTTGTTCCATGTACCAGGACATTTTACCGTTTTGTGCAAGGGCTTGACCCGCTTAGATGAGCATCTCTCAATCTGTAGATGCCAAAGCACAGCATGTTGTACGTCTTCAGTGCTTTACAGAACAAATCCCCGTAGCAGCCGCCATCCTGGTGAACACAATGATACACAACATTTAGTCATAATCCGCCAGGAAAAAAACACAATGAATTCAAGTTATTCCAAATAAAAGGCAGTAAATAAACAGCTGTAGAGAAGTCCCACATCCACTAGTAGCTGCTGTGCGTGATCTCTGTTCTTCACATCCGATTAAGCACGGCGAGGAGCCGAGAAGTCCTGATGTGTGCTGGGGGTAGTGCCAAAAATGTGTCATGTCCGCTTAACCGTCCCCTTACCCCCAAGTCAGCGAAGGGCCCGTCGTAGAGGGCCAGCTGGGCCACGCGACACCTGTCTCTGTTGGCCAGCGTCTGCGGCGTACTGTAGCCTCCTCGGAGGGCGTTCTCCTCGGCTAGCAGAGCCTCCAGCTCCGGCGTGGCTCCTCCTGTGACCAGCGTCCGGATCAGCGTGAGGATGTTGTCGTTGAAGTACGTCTGGGGAAGAGGAGTTGCAGATTTTAAACTAGTGTTATTCAACTGGCGGCAAAATCCGGCCAAGGAATGACACCGTACCGACCCTCCGAGATCAGTTCAAAACTTGGGAGACAAACTTTAGCAGCAAATTCCCAAAAACTCTAGGGTGAGCTTGGACCACTATAAACACATTGGCAGAACTTTGCATTGACATTTTAACCTTGCTAGCAAACTTGTGATTTTCATAGCTGAGACATTCCTCAAGGCACTTTTGGTCCTCTCCTTTTTGGCAGTTTTTTCCCGTAAAGTGATATAAAGTGTTGTCTATGGATGTTCTCGTTCATCCAGGTCATTGTATTCTCAGGGCATTCAATCAATCGCAACTGGACTGTTTGGTTTGTATTAGAAGACGTTTCGCCTCTCATCCTACTCAGTGGCCTAGTGGTTAGAGTGTCCGTCCTGAGATCGGTAGGTTGGGAGTTCAAATCCCGGCCGAGTCATACCAAAGACTATAAAAAAATGGGACCCATTACCTCCCTGCTTGGCACTCAGCATCAAGGGTTGGAATTGGGGGTTAAATCACCAAAATGATTCCCGGGCGCAGCCACCGCTGCTGCCCACTGCTCCCCTCACCTCCCAGGGGGTGATCAAGGGTGATGGGTCAAATGCAGAGAATAATTTCACCAAACCTAGTGTGTGTGTGACAATCATTGGTACTTTAACTTTAACTTTAGTAGGCTTCATCAGTTCATGCTCACAGACTGATTGGTCAGATCTAGTTGTAGACTAAGATTGGTCAGATTAGATATTACCAATAGACTACATCTGACCAATTTAAATCTACATATATATATATATATATATATAGTTGGGAAATTGTGTTAGATGTAAATATAAACGGAATACAATGATTTGCAAATCCTTTTCAACCCATACTCAATTGAATGCACTACAAAGACAAGATATTAGATGTTCAAACTCATAAACTTTATTTTTTTTTTGCAAATAATAATAAACTTAGAATTTCATGGCTGCAACACGTGCCAAAGTAGTTGGGAAAGGGCATGTTCACCACTGTGTTACATGGCCTTTCCTTTTAACAACACTCAGTAAACGTTTGGGAACTGAGGAGACACATTTTTTAAGCTTCTCAGGTGGAATTCTTTCCCATTCTTGCTTGATGTACAGCTTAAGTTGTTCAACAGTCCGGGGGTCTCCGTTGTGGTATTTTAGGCTTCATAATGCGCCACACATTTTCAACGGGAGACAGGTCTGGACTACAGGCAGGCCAGTCTAGTACTATGAAGCCACATTGATGTAACACGTGGCTTGGCATTGTCTTGCTGAAATAAGCAGGGGCGTCCATGGTAACGTTGCTTGGATGGCAACATATTTTGCTCCAAAACCTGTATGTAGCTTTCAGAATTAATGACGCCTTCATAGATGTGTAAGTTACCCATGTCTTGGGCACCAATACACCCCCATACCATCACAGATGCTGGCTTTTCAACTTTACGCCTATAACAATCTGAATGGTTCTTTTCCTCTTTGGTCCGGAGGACACGACGTCCACAGTTTCCAAAAACAATTTGAAATGTGGACTCGTCAGACCACAGAACACTTTTCCACTTTGTATCAGTCCATCTTAGATGAGCTCAGGCCCAGCGAAGCCGACGGCGTTTCTGGGTGTTGTTGATAAACGGTTTTCGCCTTGCATAGGAGAGTTTTAACTTGCACTTAAAGATGTAGCGACCAACTGTAGTTACTGACAGTGGGTTTCTGAAGTGTTCCTGAGCCCATGTGGTGATATCCTTTACACACTGATGTCGCTTGTTGATGCAGTACACCCTGAGGGATTGAAGGTCACGGGCTTAGCTGCTTACGTGCAGTGATTTCTCCAGATTCTCTGAACCCTTTGATGATATTACAGACCGTAGATGGTGAAATCCCTAAATTCCTTGCAATAGCTGGTTGAAAAAGGGTTTTCTTAAACTGTTCAACAATTTGCTCACGCATTTGTTGACAAAGTGGTGACCCTCGCCCCATCCTTGTTTGTGAATGACTGAGCATTTCATGGAATCTACTTTCATACCCAATCATGGCACCCACCTGTTCCCAATTTGCCTGTTCACCTGTGGGATGTTCCAAATAAGTGTTTGATGAGCATTCCTCAACTTTATCAGTATTTATTGCCACCTTTCCCAACTTCTTTGTCACGTGTTGCTGGCATCAAATTCTAAAGTTAATGATTATTTGCAAAAAAAAATAAAAGTTTATCAGTTTGAACATCAAATATGTTGTCTTTGTAGCATATTCAACTGAATATGGGTTGAAAATGTTTCCAAATCATTGTATTCCGTTTATATTTACATCTAACACAATTGCCCAACTCATATGGAAACGGGGTTTGTATATATATATATATATATATATATATATATATATATATATATATATATATATTTTGGAGAGGAGGCAGATATGATTAAGAGTTCTTTCTTTTTAGATAGCCATGTTAGAGTAGTGCCTAGTATTTTTCCTTTGTGTATTCTACCAGTTTCTTTTAGACATGGTCGTAAATAATTGGAATGGGAAGACAACCCCCACGTCTCTCTCTTTTTATCAGTGTTGAGAAGGGGGGTCTTTCTTTGTGTGAAATGAGTTGCCTTTTCCATTGGAATGCCAGAACAACTTAGGAAGCCGGTATTAATGTATTGCTGTAGGGCAGGGGTCGGCAACCCAAAATGTTGAAAGAGCCATATTGGACCAAAAATACAAAAACACATTTGTCTGGAGCCGCAAAAAATTAAAAGCCATATTACATACAGATAGTGTGTCACGAGATATAAATTGAATTAAGAGGACTTAAAGGAAACTAAATGAGCTCAAATATAGCTACAAACGAGGCATTATGATGCAATATGTACATATAGCTAGCCTAAATAACATGTTAGCATCGATTAGCTTGCAGTCATGCAGTGACCAAATATGTCTGATTAGCACGCCACACAAGTCAATAACATCAACAAAACTCACCTTTGTGCATTCATGCACAACGTTAAAAGTCTGGTAGACAAAATGAGACAGAAAAAGAAGTGGCATAAAAGACCTCCTAGAAAGTCGGAGAAAGTTATACATGTAAACAAACTACGGTGAGTTCAAGGACCGCAAAAATTAGTAGGACAAAACAGCACTCGCCAAATACTCGAATCAGTGAAGCATGTTTAATATAAACAGTGTGCTTTATAACAATTAGGGAGGTTTGTGTCATGTTTGTCCTCCTACAGAAACCATATTAAAACAAAAAATATATTTTTTTCCTCTCATCTTTTTCCATTTTTCATACATCTTTGAAAAAGCTCCAGGGAGCCACTAGGGCGGCGCTAAAGAGCCGCATGCGGCTCTAGAGCCGCGGGTTGCCGACCCCTGGTCTAAGTGGTTCTCCTGAAACTTTCAGTAAAACTTGATAATATTCCAAAACTGTCTTGACGGTCCTTCTTACTCAGCATATATGTCATCTAAAGAACTTGGGATTGGCCAGTAACTTAGATTCCCTTGGAGTAAGAACTGGTCTGACGCAACAATATATATATATATATATATATATATATATATATATATATATATATATATACACAGTCTGGCCCCCGGACACATTTTTTTTTAACCCAATGCAAAGTTTGGGGACCCCTGAAATAGACCAAAAGAGTAAATAGACCAAAAACCAAATGTCTACTGTACAGCTACTTCACTGCATACTTTTAACCTACTCAGTGGCCTAGTGGTTAGAGTGTCCGCCCTGAGATCGGTAGGTTGTGAGTTCAAACCCCGGCCGAGTCATACCAAAGACTATAAAAATGGGACCCATTACCTGCCTGCTTGGCACTCAGCATTAAGGGTTGGAATTGGGGGTTAAATCACCAAAAATGATTCCCGGGCGCGGCCACCGCTGCTGCTTACTGCTCCCCTCACCTCCCAGGTGGTGATCAAGGGTGATGGGTCAAATGTAGAGAATAATTTCACCACACTTAGTGTGTGTGTGTGACAATCATTGGTACTTTAACTTTAACTTTAAGTCGAGAACCCTCCCCACACATCAGTATTGCTATGACTCCTTCAAACAAATTCCTGTTACTCTCTGCAGTTGAGTAGGTCAAGAACATGCAAAATTAAATCAAGTTTAATGTCATTGCCGTGCATTGTCTGGTCAATGATTCTGCTCCGGTCCGACAGAAACACGGACTCGACTGCTCTCTGCGGGGCGTCAGCGTCTCCTGTCCTTCAAGCCGCCTCACGACCTGCTCTCCAAGGCGTGCAAAGACAGTCGGTGTCAGTCGGCGGCCTGTCCGAGAGTGGCAGCCCCGTCTCCGCGGGGGCCCCGTCTGACAGGCCTGCAGAGCCCTCATGATGGATGAGCACTGTCCATTAGCCGGCTTCACCTCTGACCGGCGCCGAGCTACAGCTGATGCCCACACACTACTCCCTCGCCTCGCCTCCGCACAGCATCTCTAACCTAACCGCCCCCCATTGGCTGCTGGGATGAAGCCATCACGACACCAAGCGGATAAATACACTTGGCCATGAGTGGGGGACGGGGGATGAGGTGTTGAAGGTTATATTTTTTCCTCCCTCTCTCCGCCGTCTGCCTGCTTATTTATGTGATCGTTCATGCGGCGGTGGCATTGTCGAGAGATGAAAGAACGTCTCTTCGGCCCGTTAAAAAGTCGAGCTGGTGTCACCGCCACGACGCTAACGTTCTATACTTACTTCATTAAAGGAATCTTAAGTTGAACGCCGTCTACTTCAAATGAGGCGGGACGCCAACCAGCCGGCTTTGATGTCAGTGAAGCTGGCAGGGAAGTGGGATCAATGTACACGATCACTTCGTTTTACACACGACTGCTCCGCAAAAACTGGTGCATCCACTGAAATTTGATGCTCAAAAATAAGCATTGCTCACTTCTCCGAACAGAGATGAGGCTCCTTTTTGAATTTCCTCTCTTGAAAGCCAAAGTATGCCAAAATAATGTATTTATTTCAATCAATCAATCAATCAATGTTTACTTATATAGCCCTAAATCACGAGTGTCTCAAAGGGCTGCACAAGACACAACGACATCCTGGGCCATACTTGCCAACCTTGAGACCTCCGATTTCGGGAGTTGGGGGGAGGGGGTGGGGTGGGCGTGGTCGGGGTGGGACAAGGGCGTGGTTGGGGGTGTGGCTAAAAGGGGAGGAGTAATATATATATATATATATATATATATATATAAGAAATACTTGACGTTCAGTGATATCTAGCTATATATATATATATATATATATATATATATTAGAGATGCGCAGATAGGCGATTATTTCATCCGCAACCGCATCAGAAAGTCGTCAACCATCCGCCATCCACCCGATGTAACATTTGATCAGAACCGCACCCGCCCGTTGTTATATATCTAATATAGACGATGCAAGGCATTAGTGAGGTTATAAAGCTTTTGCCTGTTAAAGAAAGGAGACTGATCCAATGCAGCACAGACATTCGCGTGCCACGCACACCAGTGCGCAATCATATGGGAGCCGTGCTGAGCGCACCTCCAAGCGCGTCTCGCTGCCGGCGACGGCCGGGTATGTGCCCGACGCTCCAGCGCCATCCATTTTCAGGGCTAGTTGATTCGGCAGGTGGGTTGTTACACACTCCTTAGCGGGTTCCGACTTCCATGGCCACCGTCCTGCTGTCTATATCAACCAGGGTGAACCCCACCCCTTTCGTGAGCGCACTGCGCGCGGAGTGACCCCTGTTACGCGCCCCCAGCAACGGGGGTGGCGGGCAGGTAAGTTGCGCGGGCGGAGCGCGCGGAGTGACCCCTGTTACGAGCCCCCGGCCACGGGGGTGGCGGGCAGGTAAGCTGCTTACCTGCTGCGCGTGACGCCGGCCGCGGCGAAGGCGGACGAGGCGGGGTGTCGGTGCCGTGGGCGCGGTGGTGACCCTGGACGTGCGTCGGGCCCTTCTCGCGCATCGCCTCAGCTACGGCTCCCGGTGGGGCCCTCTCGGGGGAAGGGGCCTCGGTCCCGGACCCCGGCGAGGCGTCCCTTCTCCGCTCCGTAAAAGTGTCCATCTCTCTTTTTTTTTTTCTTCTGTTGTGGCATATGCTGCAGGTTCCTGCTCGTTTTTCGTATGTGGGTAACAACATTTAACTATGTATATATATTTCCGAATTGGTTTAACTGCCACCCGCCTGAATCTATTTAAAATCTAATTTTGTTTTATTTCAACCACCCGACCTGACCCGACCCGCGGATAAAATCTAATTTTTTTAAATTTCATCCGCCCGATCCGCGGATAATCCGCGGACTCCGCGGTTGTGCCCGCAAACCGCGCATCTCTACTAGCTATATATATATATATATATATATATATATATATGTATGTGTGGGAAAAAAATCACAAGACTATTTCATCTCTACAGGCCTGTTTCATGAGGGGGGGTACCCTCAATCGTCAGGAGATTTTAATGGGAGCATTCGCATACCATGGTTTATATAGGGCACAGAGTGGGTGGGTACAGGCTGGCCTAGGGGCGTGGTGATTGGCTCATGTGTTACCTAGGAGGTGTTTCCGTCTATGGCGGCATGCTGTGACAATTTCGCTGCGCTTGTTGAGGGATGACAGGTCTGGACGGTAAATAATAAACAGTTTCTCTTTCAAGCATAGGTTGCATCTTTTATTACCACTATTGTAAGGTGTGCTGGATGCAAGAATTTGCCATGTTATTGAATATTCAACATTATTGTCTTTGAGGTCCCAAATGTGTTTGCTGAGTTCTGTGGTATTTCGCAGGTTTTTGTTCCTGAAAGAAGCCTTGTGATTGTTCCATCTGGTTTTGAATTCTCCCTCGGTTAATCCTACATACTGTATGTGTCGGATGTGTTAATGTCCTTGCGTATTACCTTAGATTGGTAGACAACTGATGTTTGTAAGCACCTCCCGTTGAGAGGGCAATCAGGTTTCTTTCGACAGTTACAGCCTTTGGAGTCGCTCTGTCTGGGGGCCGACGGCTCATTTGCAATTGTTTTGTTGTGGTTTGAGATAATTTGTCGTATATTGTTCATGCAGCTGTAGCTCAATTTAATGTTGTTCTTGTTGAATACTTTTCTTAGGGTGTTGTCTTTGGGAAAGTGTTTGTCAATCAGATTGAGGAATTTGTGTCCAATGTTAGTTGAGACGTTTTTGCTGTATGGGGGGTTGTACCAGATGATGTCGTTTCGTTTTCTGTTCTTTTTTGGCTGGTTTCCTGGTGTGGGTTCATAGGTGAGGGTGAAATTGTATCCGCTTTCATCAAGGGCTTTTTGGTACGGGGGGGTTGCTTGGTCAAATTCAGCTTTGCTAGATGACAGCATCGATAGCCTTTTATTGATTCCGGTAGGTATTCCTTTCGTGGTGGTGGGTGGGTGGTTGCTCTCATGGTGCACGTACTGGAGTGTTGTGTTGGGTTTCGTGAATGGTTGGTAGCTGTTATTTCTCAGGTTGAAAGTGACGTCAAGGAAGTTGACGGTTTGCTTGTTGGCTTCAATCGTGATCCGTAGGCCGTTCTCTTTGAAAATTTGGCATATGCGCTTCTTGGTATTCTCGCTGCTCCTTGGCGAGGCGCGACACACTGCCAGTCCGTCATCACGGTAAATACCAAGGTTCAGATTGAGGCTATATATATATATATATATATTTATTTTATTATATATGTATATATATATATATATATATATATATATATATACATATATTTAATTATATATATATATATATATATATATATATATATATATATATATATATATATATATATATATATATATATATATATATATATAAAATAAATACTTGAATTTCAGTGTTCATTTATTTACACATATACACACACATAACACTCATCTACTCATTGTTGAGTTAAGGGTTGAATTGTCCATCCTTGTTCTATTCTCTGTCACTATTTTTCGAACCATGCTGAACACCCTCTGTGATGATACATTGATGTGTGGCACGCACAAAAAGTGCTTTCATCAAATGCACTAGATGGCAGTATTGTCCTGTTTAAGAGTGTCACAACATTGCTGTTTACGGCAGACCAACTGCTTTACGGTATACAAAAAGTGACTGCTGTTGTTGTGTGTTGTTGCCACGCTGGGAGGACGTTAATGAAACTGCCTAACAATAAACCCACATAAGAAACCAAGAACTCGCCCTCCATCATTCTATAGTTATAACGTGATTGGGCAGGTACGCTTTTTTATATTGTGGAGGACCTGAGTCCGCCTGAATTTCGGGGGATTTTCGGGAGAAAATTTGTCCCGGGAGGTTTTCGGGAGAGGCGCTGAATTTCGGGAGTCTACCGGAAAATCCGGGAGGGTTGGCAAGTATGTCCTGGGCTCAGATCCCACATCAGGGCAAGGAAAAACTCAACCCAATGGGATGACAATGAGAAACCTTAGAAGGGACCGCATATGTTGTAAAAATGTGTAGAGTAAATATTGCATTTCAACATTTCTGTCAACAAAGATCAGCCTGCAACTTATAGCCATTTTGATAGTAGGCTATATAGACACTTACATCATGTGTTGCCTTTATTATAAGACTTATATAAGGTTTTTCATTTTTATGCGGCTCCAGACAGATTTGTTTTGTGTATTTTTGGTCCAATATAGATAGCTCTTTCAACATTTTGGGTTGCCGACCCCTGTCCTAAGATAGTAGTAACTTGGATGCACTTTAAAGTAGTCAGCGTGCAGCTTTCATCACAGTAAGATCTAAAAATCCTGTAAAAACAACTCAACACATTGCATTGTCGAAGCAGCACCCATCCCTAGCTGCTGGAAGCTGTGGTTTGTTGAGAAAAACGTTGAATTTCAACATGCACTGCGAGATTCGGAAGCATGATCCCCCTCCCTTATGAACAATAACATATTTGCTGGAATGTGAGGGGTCTACTTTATGAGGGACCGTTAGGGACATTATTCAGAATTACCTCTTACATACACGACTGAAATGCTCTCACATAAACAATTGAAATGTTTTTCTCTCACACATACTACTGAAACACTCCTATACACACTACTGACACACTCTTATACACACGACTGAAATGCTCTCACATAAACAATTGAAATGTTTTTCTCTCACGCACACTACTGAAACACTCTCATACACTACTGAAATGCTCTCACATAAACAACTGGAATATTTTTCTCACACGCACACTACTAAAACACTCTTACACACACTACTGAAACAATCTTGTACACACTACTGAAATGCTCTCACATAAACAACTGAAATGTTTTTCTCTCACACACTACTGAAACACTCTTATATACACTACTGAAATGCTCTCACATAAACAACCGAAATGTTTTTCTCTCACACACACTACTGAAACACTCTTATACACACTACTGACACACTCTTATACACACTACTGACACACTCTTATACACACTACTGAAATGTTTTTTCTCTCACACACACTACTGAAACACTCTTATGCACACTACTGATACACTCTTATACACACTACTGAAATGCTCTCACATAAACAACTGAAATGTTTTTCTCTCACACACTACTGAAACCCTCTTATGCACATTACTGATACACTCTTATACACACTACTGAAATGCTCTCACAAAAACAATTGAAATGTTTTTCTCTCACACACTACTGAAACACTCTTATACACACTACTGAAATGCTCTCACATAAACAATTGAAATGTTTTTCTCTCACACACACTACTGAAACCCTCTTATGCACACTACTGAAACACTCTTATACACACTACTGAAATGCTCTCACATAAACAATTGAAATGTTTTTCTCTCACATACACTACTGAAACACTCGTATACACACTACTGACACACTCGTATACACACTACTGAAATGCTCTCACATAAACAATTGAAATGTTTTTCTCTCACACACACTACTGAAACACTACTAAAACACTCTTATACACACTACTGACACACTCTTATACACACTACTGAAATGCTCTCACATAAACTGAAATCTTTTTCTCACACACACACTACTGAAACACTCTTACACACACTACTGAAACACTCTTATACACACTACTGAAATGCTCTCACATAAACAATTGAAATGTTTTTCTCTCACACACTACTGAAACCCTCTTATGCACACTACTGAAACACTCTTATACACTACTGAAATGCTCTCACATAAACAATTTAAATGTTTTTTCTCTCACGTACACTACTGAAACACTCTTATACACACTACTGAAATGCTCTCACATAAACAATTGAAATGTTTTTCTCTCACACACTACTGAAACACTCTTACACACACTACTGAAACACTCTTATACACCCTACTGAAATGCTCTCACATAAACAACTGAAATGTTTTTCTCTCACACACACTACTGAAACCCTCTTATGCACACTACTGATACACTCTTATACATACTACTGAAATGCTCTCACATAAACAATTGAAATGTTTTTCTCTCACGCACACTACTGAAACACTCTTATACACACTACTGAAACACTCTTATACACACTACTGAAATGCTCTCACATAAACAATTGAAATGTTTTTCTCTCACACACTACTGAAACCCTCTTATGCACACTACTGAAACACTCTTATACACACTACTGAAATGCTCTCACATAAACAATTGAAATGTTTTTCTCTCACACTACTGAAACACTCTTATACACTACTGAAACACTCTCATCCACACAACTGAAACACTCTTATACACACTACTGAAATGCTCTCACATAAACAACTGAAATGTTTTTCTCTCACACACACACTACTGAAACCCTCTTATGCACACTACTGAAACACTCTTATACACACTACTGAAATGCTCTCACATAAACAACTGAAATGTTTTTCTCTCACACACACTACTGAAACACTCTTATACACACTACTGAAATGCTCTCACATAAACAACTGAAATGTTTTTCTCTTACACACACTACTGAAACCCTCTTATGCACACTACTGAAACACTCTTATACACACAACTGAAATGCTCTCACATAAACAACTGAAATGTTTTTCTCTCACACACTACTGAAACACTCTTATACACACTACTAAAACACTCTTATACACTACTGAAACACTCTTATACACACTACTGAAATGCTCTCACATAAACAACTGAAATGTTTTTCTCTCACACACTACTGAAACCCTCTTATGCACACTACTGACACACTCTTATACACTACTGAAATGCTCTCACATAAACAACTGAAATGTTTTTCTCTCACACACACTACTGAAACCCTCTTATGCACACTACTGAAACACTCTTATACACACTACTGAAAAGCTCTCACATGAACAATTGAAATGTTTTTCTCTCACACACTACTGAAACCCTCTTATGCACACTACTGAAACACTCTTATACACACTACTGAAATGCTCCCACATAAACAATTGAAATATTTTTCTCTCACATACACTACTGAAACACTCTTATACACACTACTGACACACTCTTATACACACTACTGAAATGCTCTCACATAAACAACTGACATGTTTTTCTCTCACACACTACTGAAACACTCTTATGCACACTACTGAAACACTCTTATACACACTACTGAAATGCTCTCACATAAACAATTGAAATGTTTTTCTCTCACATACACTACTGAAACACTCTTATACACACTACTGACACACTCTTATACACACTACTGAAATGCTCTCACATAAACAACTGAAATGTTTTTCTCACACACAAACTACTGAAACACTCTTACACACACTACTGAAACACTCTTATACACACTACTGAAATACTCTCACATAAACAACTGAAATGTTTTTCTCTCACACACACACTACTGAAACACTCTTATACACACTACTGAAACACTCTTATACACACTACTGAAATGCTCTCACATAAACAATTGAAATGTTTTTCTCTCACACACACTACTGAAACACTCTTATACACACTCCTGAAACACTCTTACACACACTACTGAAACACTCTTATACACACTACTGAAATGCTCACACATAAACAACTGAAATGTTTTTCTCTCACACACTACTGAAACCCTCTTATGCACACTACTGATACACTCTTATACACACTACTGAAATGCTCTCACATAAACAACTGAAATGTTTTTCTCTCACACACACTGCTGAAACCCTCTTATGCACACTACTGAAACACTCTAATTAACACTACTGAAATGCTCTCACATAAACAACTGAAATGTTTTTCTCTCACACACTACTGAAACCCTCTTATGCACACTACTGATACACTCTTATACACACTACTGAAATGCTCTCACATAAACCATTGAAATGTTTTTCTCTCACATACACTACTGAAACACTCTTATACACACTACTGAAACACTCTTATACACACTACTGAAATGCTCTCACATAAACAACTGAAATGTTTTTTCTCTCACATACACTACTGAAACACTCTTATACACACTACTGACACACTCTAATACACACTACTGAAATGCTCTCACATAAACAACTGACATTTTTTTCTCTCACACACTACTGAAACCCTCTTATGCACACTACTGACACACTCTTATACACACTACTGAAATGCTCTCACATAAACAACTGAAATGTTTTTCTCTCACACACACTGCTGAAACCCTCTTATGCACACTACTGAAACACTCTTATACACACTACTGAAATGCTCTCACATAAACAATTGAAATGTTTTTCTCTCACACACTACTGAAACCCTCTTATGCACACTACTGAAACACTCTTATACACACTACTGAAATGCTCTCACATAAACAACTGAAATGTTTTTCTCTCATACACACTACTGAAACACTCTTATACACACTACTGAAACACTCTTATACACACTACTGAAATGCTCTCACATAAACAATTGAAATGTTTTTCTCTCACACACACTACTGAAACACTCTTATACAAACTACTGAAACAGTCTTATAAACACTACTGAAATGCTCTCACATAAACAACTGAAATGTTTTTCTCTTACACACTACTGAAACACTCTTATACACACTACTGAAAGGCTCTCACATAAACAACTGAAATATTTTTCTCACACGCACACTACTGAAACACTCTTACACACACTACTGAAACACTCTTATACACACTACTGAAATGCTCTTACATAAACATCTGAAATGTTTTTCTCTCACACATACTACTTAAACACTCTTATACACACTACTGAAACACTCTTATACACACTACTGAAATGCTCTCACATAAACAACTGAAATGTTTTTCTCTCACACACACTACTGAAACACTCTTACACACACTACTGAAACACTCTTATACACACTACTGAAACTGAAACTACGTAGCGGACTTTGCTATGCAGAGATTTGGAGAACGTGTGTGGTTTGCTGAGTGGACTTACGGCGCTCATCAAAGAGTCCAGGACGCTGACGGCGAAGGCGGTGCCACAGGCGAAGGGCTGCGTGAGGTACAGCTCCGTGTCGGGGTCGTCGTCGTCGTCTTGGTCCAAGAATTGAACGTTGGAGTCGTTCACTGGAGACGGGCGGAAACGCAAGCAGGAGTTAGCGGAGGATGCAGTGGCGAGATGTCAACTTTGACGTATAGCGCTTTATCAACGGGGAAGGAATCATTGGCGGACGAAGGTAAAAGGCACAAAATATGACTCGAGGTGCAGGGTTCTCACAGCCAATCAACAATTATCATTGTTATGATAATTATACACTTACATATATATCTTTATAAATGGTTTGAAATAGGTCAAATATATATTTTTTGTAATTAGCAAAATATATATTTTTCTTTTATACAAATACAATTACAAAAAGGAGAATGGGGATTTCAAAATATATTTTTTTAATTATTTCCATTTCAGTTTTAAATAATATAGGCCGTAAGACTCTTGAACGCATCATAATAATCCCCTCAATTCCCCCCAAAAATGGATTAACTCACTGGAATATAAAGACAATATAACATACATCCATAAACGTGGATGCATATGCAAAAGTGCAATATATTTATCTGTACAGTAATCTATTTATTTATATCTGCACCTTATTGGTTTTTTTATCCTGCACTACCATGAGCTAATGCAACAAAATTTTGTTCATATCTGTACTGTAAAGTTCAAATTTGAATGACAATAAAAAGGAAGTCTAAGGTCTAAGTCTAAGTCTAATATATGTAAATATGTAAGTGTACTGTCCGCTATACTGCTAATATCTTAAGGTACATATTTCAGGTGGTCTTTGTAATATAACGTTGCATTTGGTGCACTTTAGGATTATCAATATTTAGATATGTACTACAGAATTAATTTAAGTTAAAGTACCAATGATTGGCACACACACGAGGTGTGGCGAAATTATTATCTGCATTTGACCCATCATGATTTTAACTATACTGTAGCATGTTAACGAGAATTTACTGTAAATATTTAGACAAATTATAACCTTTTCATTTTAGTATTGACAATCACAGATTGGTAGAATTTAGATTCATTTATAGATTATCATTATTTTTATAATAGTGTGAGAGTCCAGTCCATAGTGGATCTAACTTAATATTGTGAGAGTCCAGTCCATAGTGGATCTAATATAATAGTGAGAGTCCAGTCCATAGTGGATCTAACATAATAGTGTGAGAGTCCAGTCCATAGTGGATCTAACATAATAGTGTCAGAGTCCAGTTCACAGTGGATCTAACATAATAATGTGAGAGTCCAGTCCATAGTGGATCTAACATAATATTGTGAGAGTCCAGTCCATAGTGGATGTAACATAATATTGTGAGAGTCCAGTCCATAGTGGATCGAACATAATACTGTGAGAGTCCAGTCCATAGTGGATCTAACATAATAATGTGAGAGTCAAGTCCATAGTGGCTCTAACATAATATTGTGAGAGTCCAGTCCATAGTGGATCTAACATAATAGTGAGAGTCCAATCCATAGTGGATTTAACATAATAGTGTGAGAGTCCAGTCCATAGTGGATCTAACATAATAGTGAGAGTCCAGTCAATAGTGGATCTAGCATAATATTGTGAGAGTCTAGTCCATAGTGGATCTAGCATAATAATGTGAGAGTCCAGTCCATAGTGGATCTAGCATAATAATGTGAGAGTCCAGTCTATAGTGGATCTAACAAAATAGTGTGAGAGTCCAGTCTATAGTGGATCTAACATAATAGTGTGAGAGTCCAGTCCATAGTGGATCGAACATAATAATGTGAGAGTCCAGTCCATAGTGGATCTAACATAATAATGTGAGAGTCCAGTCCATAGTGGATCGAACATAATAGTGAGAGTCCAATCCATAGTGGATTTAACATAATAGTGTGAGAGTCCAGTCCATAGTGGATCTAGCATAATATTGTGAAATTCCAGTCCATAGTGGTACTAACATTATAGTGTGAGACTCCAGTCCATAGTGGATCAAACATAACAATGTGAGAGTCCAGTCAATAGCGGATCTAACATAATAATGTGAGAGTCCAGTCCATAGTGGATCGAACATAATATTGTGAGAGTCCAGTCCATAGTGGATCGAACATAAGAATGTGAGAGTCCAGTCCATAGTAGATCTAGCATAATATTGTGAGGGTCCAGTCCATAGTGGATCCAACATAATAGTGTGAGAGTCCAGTCCATAGTGGATCTAACATAATAATGTGAGAGTCCAGTCCATAGTGGATCTAACATAATATTGTGAGAGTCCAGTCCATAGTGGATCGAACATAATACTGTGAGAGTCCAGTCCATAGTGGATCTAACATAACAGTGTGAGAGTCCAGCCCATAGGGGATCTAACATAATAATGTGAGAGTCCAGTCCATAGTGGATCTAACATAATATTGTGAGAGTCCAGTCCATAGTGGATCGAACATAATAATGTGAGAGTCCAGTCCATAGTGGATCTAGCATAATATTGTGAAATTCCAGTCCATAGTGGTACTAACATCATAGTGTGAGACTCCAGTCCATAGTGGATCAAACATAACAATGTGAGAGTCCAGTCAATAGCGGATCTAACATAATAATGTGAGAGTCCAGTCCATAGTGGATCGAACATAATATTGTGAGAGTCCAGTCCATAGTGGATCGAACATAAGAATGTGAGAGTCCAGTCCATAGTAGATCTAGCATAATATTGTGAGGGTCCAGTCCATAGTGGATCCAACATAATAGTGTGAGAGTCCAGTCCATAGTGGATCTAACATAATATTGTGAGAGTCCAGTCCATAGTGGATCGAACATAATACTGTGAGAGTCCAGTCCATAGTGGATCTAACATAACAGTGTGAGAGTCCAGCCCATAGGGGATCTAACATAATAATGTGAGAGTCCAGTCCATAGTGGATCTAACATAATATTGTGAGAGTCCAGTCCATAGTGGATCAAACACAATAGTGTGAGATTCAGTTCATAGTGGATCAAACATAATAATGTGAGAGTCCAGTCCATAGTAGATCTAACATAATAGTGATAGTCCAGTCCATAGTGGATCTAACATAATATTGTGAGAGTCCAGTCCATAGTGGATTGAACATAATAATGTGAGAGTCCAGTCCATAGTGGATCTAACATAATATTGTGAGAGTCCAGTCCATAGTGGATCTAGCATAATAATGTGAGAGTCCAGTCCATAGTGGATCTAACATAATATTGTGAGAGTCCAGTCCATAGTGGATCGAACATAATAATGTGAGAGTCCAGTCCATAGTGGATCTAGCATAATAATGTGAGAGTCCAGTCCATAGTGGATCTAGCATAATATTGTGAGAGTCCAGTCCATAGTGGATCTAACATAATATTGTGAGAGTCCAGTCCATAGTGGATCTAACATAATATTGTGAGAGTCCAGTCCATAGTGGATCTAACATAATAATGTGAGAGTCCAGTCCATAGTGGATCGAACATAATATTGTGAGAGTCCAGTCCATAGTGGATTGAACATAATAATGTGAGAGTCCAGTCCATAGTGGATCTAACATAATATTGTGAGAGTCCAGTCCATAGTGGATCTAACATAATATTGTGAGAGTCCAGTCCATAGTGGATCTAACATAATATTGTGAGAGTCCAGTCCATAGTGGATCTAACATAATAATGTGAGAGTCAAGTCCATAGTGGATCTAACATAATATTGTGAGAGTCCAGTCCATAGTGGATTGAACATAATACTGTGAGAGTCCAGTCCATAGTGGATCTAACATAATACTGTGAGAGTCCAGCCCATAGTGGATCTAACATAATATTGTGAGAGTCCAGTCCATAGTGGATCTAACATAATATTGTGAGAGTCCAGTCCATAGTGGATCTAGCATAATAATGTGAGAGTCCAGTCCATAGTGGATCTAACATAATATTGTGAGAGTCCAGTCCATAGTGGATCGAACATAATAATGTGAGAGTCCAGTCCATAGTGGATCTAGCATAATAATGTGAGAGTCCAGTCCATAGTGGATCTAGCATAATATTGTGAGAGTCCAGTCCATAGTGGATCTAACATAATATTGTGAGAGTCCAGTCCATAGTGGATCTAACATAATATTGTGAGAGTCCAGTCCATAGTGGATCTAACATAATAATGTGAGAGTCCAGTCCATAGTGGATCGAACATAATATTGTGAGAGTCCAGTCCACAGTGGATCTAACATAATAGTGAGAGTCCAGTCCATAGTGGATCTAACATAATATTGTGAGATTCCAGTCCATAGTGGATCTAACATAATAGTGTGAGAGTCCAGTCCATAGTGGATCTAACATAATAGTGTGAGAGTCCAGTCCATAGTGGATCTAACATAATATTGTGAGATTCCAGTCCAGAGTGGATCTAACATAATATTGTAAGAGTCCAGTCCATAGTGAATCTAACATAATATTGTGAGAGTCCAGTCCATAGTGGATCAAACATAATAATGTGAGAGTCCAGTCCAGAGTGGATCTAACATAATATTGTAAGAGTCCAGTCCATAGTGAATCTAACATAATATTGTGAGAGTCCAGTCCATAGTGGATCAAACATAATAATGTGAGAGTCCAGTCCATAGTGGATCTAACATAATAGTGTCAGAGTTCAGTTCACAGTGGATCTAACATAATAATGTGAGAGTCCAGTCCATAGTGGATCTAACATAATATTGTGAGAGTCCAGTCCATAGATTATCATTATTTTTAATTAATAATATCTTAGTTGTCTATCAATATAGTGGGAAGACATGTATTTTGTATTTTAAAATCTACTGCATGCAGCATTCATGCCACATACAAATCAACTAATTAAAAAGGATAGCTAAAAATAAGTACGATAACCATTGTAGAAGTCATTCATTCTGATGTTTTATTTTTTTTAATGTAAAAAAATAATAATTTATGATAAAATACACAAATTGCATTGAAACAAGAACCAATAATTTCTATACATTTACGGTATTATTTTGAGACTTCAACAATGGTCTTTATAACGTCCATGCAGACTTAAAGGCATGCTTTTGTTTTTTTTTCTCCATTTGATTGATGTGTTGGTCACATCATCACTTTTTTTTTTTTTTTTACCTTTTCCCTGAAAATGAATATAATCACACATGTTAAACCAAAACAATAATCACATAAGAGTAGGACTGCACCACATCCAATTCCTCCCAATTGCCATTCAAGTATCTGATAGCGTCACTTCTTCACAAAGACGGTCCGAGCGAGAAGAAACCTTTTTTTTTTTTTTTTTCCCCACAAAAAGAAAGTTTGTTTTGTTTCTTTGGTTCGAAATCTGATTTCTTTGCAGGCTTTTGCTGATGCCAGGGAGCAGAAGTGTCAATCAACGAGACGAGAGGCTGATGCAAACAAGCCTGGTCCGAAGAACTGAGGAGGAGGAGGAGGAGGAGGAGGAGGAGGAATGGGAGGGCAGGAGGGAGGTGTTGCTATGAAAACAGCCACAAGGACATGATCAAAGACCTTAGGGATGCTCTGCAAACGCAACTCAAGTGAGGGGGGAGGGAGGAACAAAAACAAAAGCAAAAAAAAAAAAAAAAAAATCATTAAAAAGAAAAGGGCCTCAAACAAGACAGTCAATTTCAACTAGGAGGAAGAATCAAAATGTTTTCAAAGTGAAGCCATGAGAGTAGCGTGGGCCTTGACTTGCAGCCAGAGACATCAAGACAAGCTGATGAGGAGCGCGGCGGACGGACGGACGGACGGACGGATGAGCGGGCTGGCGGGTGGGCGGCAGCGGAGGACAAGAGGCTCAGCTTACCCAACTCTGTTATCATTTGTATGTTGATCCCACTTTTTTTTTCCTGACTGAGCGAAACCGACGGCAGAGGTTTGGCCGGTTTGTCTTAAGGGTGGCGAGGCAGCGCAGAGAGGGGAGAGATGGTGGCGTTATTGGAACACTTTCTGGATCGTAATGATGGCAGCACATTGGCTGGTTTACGCTGCAAACCAAATCTGATTTTAAATAAATAATAAATAAATACCCCTAATTTTTGTAATTTTTTTTTCTTATTTTTGTTACTTGTTTTAAGGGTTTTGGTCCTGAATGATCTCAGTAAGATATTACAGCTCGTTGCTGAGATTTGATGACCGATATTGAGTAAAACATGCTTGAAACAATTTTTGTCCAAATGTCCAAAACACACCCAGCAATGGTGCACAGGGAGGAGGGGAAGAAGATGGGAAAAGGTGGCCAAAATGGTCAAAAGTCCCAATTTTGTCCAAAATACCTCCCCGGGTTCCAGTCCCACAAGTCCCGCCGCCGGCCGCACAAGTCCCCGGGATGCAAAAAATGTCCAAAACGCACCCAGCAAAGTCCCACGGGAAGTGGGGGAGAAAAGTGAGAAAAGTCGTCAAAAGTCCCCAAAAATGTTCAAAATACCTACCCAGGTTCGAGTCCCACAAGTTCCGCCGCCGACCGCACAAGTCCCGGGATGCCCAAAATGTCCATAACACACCCAGCCGAGTCCCACAAGGAGGGGGGGATAAAAGTTGGAAAAGTGGGCAAAGGTCCCAAAAATGTTCAAAATACCTACCCAGGTTCGAGTCCCACATGGAGTGCCACAAGTCTTTTTGAACATTTTAACGACTTTTCTCATTTTTCTCCCCGCCTTCCCGTGGGACTTTGCTGGGCGCGTTTTGGACATTTTGGGCATCCCAGCCGGCGGCGGGACTTGTGGGACTCGAACCTGGGTGTGTATTTTAAAAATTTTGGGGACTTTTGCCGAATTTTCCAATTGTTATCCCCCCCCCCTCCCCGTGGGACTCGGCTGGGTGTGTTATGGACATTTTGGGCATCCCGGGACTTGCGCGGCCATACATAAGACTTTATGTTAGAGTGTTTTACTTGTTTTAAGGGTTTTGGTCCTAAATGATCTCTGTAAGATATTACAGCTTGTTGCTGAGATGTTATGACCTATATTGAGTAAAACATGCTTGAAACTAGAATATCAACTGTTGCAAAGCTGTGTCATCAACACTCACAAGTATAAAACTACTTTTTTTAAAGTAATAATTTCTTATTTCAAACATGAAAAAAAAATCATGATGCCGAGCGCATATCATTATGTCAAGATAATGGCACTAGCATTTACTTCATTTAAGAATATTTTTCAACATATTAAGCAAAAAGGTCTCTTTTTTATTTTTCTACCAAGAAAAGTGCACTTGTTATTAGTGAGAATATACTTATTTTAAGGTATGTTTGGGTTCATTGAGGTTAGCTAATTTGACTTGTTTTGGAAAGTCTTGACAAGCCGAATTTTCTTGTTCTATTGGCAGATAATTTTGCTTAGTTCAAATAAAATACCCCTCATTTTTGTATTTTTTTTTCTTATTTTTGTTACTTATTTTAAAAGTTTTGGTCCAAAATGATCTCAGTAAGATATTACAGCTTGTTGCTGAGATGTTATGACCTATATTGAGTAAAACATGCTTGAAACAATTTTTGTCCAAATGTCCAAAACACACCCAGCAATGGTGCACAGGAAGGCGGGGAAGAAGAGGGGAAAAGGTGGCCAAAATGGTCAAAAGTCCCAATTTTGTCCAAAATACCTCCCCAGGTTCCAGTCCCACAAGTCTCCACAAGTCCCGGGATCCAAAGAATTTCCAAAACGCACCCAGCAAAGTCCCACGGGAAGTGGGGGAGAAAAGTGAGAAAAGTGGTCAAAAGTCCCCAAAAATGTTCAAAATACCTACCCAGGTTCGAGTCCCACAAGTCCCGCCGCCGGCCGCGCAAGTCCCGGGATGCCCAAAATGTCCATAACACACCCAGCTGAGTCCCACGGGGAGGGGGGGATAAAAGTTGGAAAAGTCGGCAAAAGTCCCAAAAATGTTCAAAATACCTACCCAGGTTCGAGTCCCACATGGAGTGCCACAAGTCTTAAGACTTGTGGCACTCGAACCCGGGTGTGATTTTTGAACATTTTAACAACTTTTTTCACTTTTCTCCCCACCTTCCCGTGGGACTTTGCTGGGCGCGTTTTGGATATTTTGGGCATCCCGGGACTTGCGCGGCCATACATAAGATTTTATGTTAGAGTGTTTTACTTGTTTTAAGGGTTTTGGTCCTAAATGATCTCAGTAAGATATTGCAGCTTGTTGCTGAGATGTTATGACCTATATTGAGTAAAACATGCTTGAAACTAGAATATCAACTGTTGCAAAGCTGTATCATCAACACTCACACGTATAAAACTACTTTTTTAAAGTAATAATTTCTTATTTCAAGCATGAACATAAAAATCATGATGCCGAGCGCATATCATTATGTCAAGATAATGGCACTAGCATTTACTTCATTTAAGAATATTTTTCAACATATTAAGCAAAAAGGTCTCTTTTTTATTTTTCTACTTATTTTAAGGTATGTTTGGGTTCATTGAGGTTAGTTAATTTTACTTGTTTGGGAAAGTCTTGACAAGCCGAATTTTCTTGTTCTATTGGCAGATAATTTTGCTTAGTTCAAATAAAATACCCCTAATTTTTGTATTTTTTTTCTTGTTTTTGAACACTGACTTTTTGCAGTGTAGTTCAAATAAAATACCACTCACTGACTTTACCCCTAATTTTTGTATTTTTTTTTCTTATTTTTGTTACTTGTTTTAAGGGTTTTGGTCCTAAATGATCTCAGTAAGATATTACAGCTTGTTGCTGAGATTTGATGACCTATATTGAGTAAAACATACTTGAAACTATTTTTGTCCAAATATCCAAAACACACCCAGCAATGGTGCACAGGAAGGCGGGGAAGAAGAGGGGAAAAGGTGGCCAAAATGGTCAAAAGTCCCAATTTTGTCCAAAATACCTCCCCGGGTTCCAGTCCCACAAGTCCCGCCGCCGGCCCCAGGCCCGGGATGCAAAAAATGTCCAAAACGCACCCAGCAAAGTCCCACGGGAAGTGGGGGAGAAAAGTGAGAAAAGTGGTCAAAAGTCCCCAAAAATGTTCAAAATACCTACCCAGGTTCGAGTCCCACATGGACCTGATCCCGGGTGTGATTTTTGAACATTTTAACAACCAGCAAAGTCCCACGGGAAGGCGGGGAGTAAAGTGAAAAAAGTCGTTAAAATGTTCAAAAATCACACCCGGGTTCCAGCACTCCATGTGGGACTCGAACCTGGGTAGGTATTTTGAACATTTTTGGGACTTTTGCTGACTTTTCCAACTTTCATCCCCCCTCCCCGTGGGACTCGGCTGGCTGTGTTATGGACATTTTGGGCATCCCGGGACTTGTGCGGCCATACATAAGATTTTATATTTTTGGGTCTATTAAAGTTAGCTAATTTTACTAGTTTTGGAAAATCTTGACAAGCCAAATATTCTTGTTCTATTGGCAGATAATTTAGATTAGTTCAAATAAAATACCTTTAATTTTTGTATTTTTTGTTTTTGAACACTGACTTTTTGCAGTGCACATTGGCCCCATTTACGCTGCAAACCAAATCTGATTTTTTTCTGCCCTCAAGTGACACACATCGGATTATTATTTTTCGCTCCAAAGTGCTTCAAATCAAATATTTCCCCATCAGATTCAGCCCACATCAGGAGGTCGTCCAAATCCGACTGGAATCTGATCTTTCCGAATGTGACTTTTTAGTCTAAATGCAATGCGACCTGAATGTGACTTTTTCGTCAGCTTTGGGCGAGCTGCGTCATTGGTGTGCGCGGCGAAAAGACGCAGCACGCCAGCGGAAGTGGACGCTTCATCACGACATCCGGTTTCGAGGAGCAAAGTATTCTTTCCACGGCAGAATTTTTGTTGCATCACTCTTCGCTGGTGCTCAAATAATAGGCTACCTGTAATTAGAGATGTCCGATAATATCGCCCTGCCGATATTATCGGCCGATAAATGCTTTAAAATGTGATATCGGAAATTATATTGGTTTCATCCTCCCGATATTCCCCTCACAAAAATCTCCCGGGGCAACCATTCTCCCGATTTCCACCCGGACAACATTATTGGGGGCGTGCCTTAAAGGCACTGCCTTTAGCATCCTCTACAACCTGTCGTCACGTCCGCTTTTCCTCCATACAAACAGCTAGGCCCAGTCACATAATATATGCGGCTTTTACACACACATAAGTGAATGCAACATACTTGGTCAACAGCCATACAGGTCACACTGAGGGTGGCCGTATAAACAACTTTAACACTGTTACAAATATACGCCACACTGTGAACCTACACCAAATAAGAATGACAAACACATTTCGGGAGAACATCCGCACCGTAACACAACATAAACACAACGGAACAAATAACCGTATTTTTCGGACTATAAGTCGCAGTTTTTTCCATAGTCTGACTTATACTCAGGAGCAACTTATGTGTGAAATTATTAACACATTACCGTAAAATATCAAACAATATTATTTAGCTCATTCACGTAAGAGACTAGACGTATAAGATTTCATGGGATTTAGCGATTAGGAGTGACAGATTGTTTGGTAAACGTATAGCATCTTCTATATGTTATAGTTATTTGAATGACTCTTACCATAATATGCTACGTTAACATACCAGTTGGTTATTTATGCCTCATATAACGTACACTTATTCAGCCTGTTGTTCGCTATTCTTTATTTATTTTAAATGGCCTTTCAAATGTCTGTTCTAGGTGTTGGCTTTTATCAAATAAATTTCCCCCAAAAATGCGACTTATATATGTTTTGTTCCTTCTTTATTATGCATTTTCGGCAGGTGCGACTTATACTCCGGTGCGACTTATACTCCGAAAAATACGGTAAATGTTTTATTTGTTTGACAGCATTACACTACGCTCATACATAGTGGCTTTTATCAAATAAATTTCCCCCAAAAATGCGACTTATATATGTTTTTTTCCTTCTTTACTATGCATTTTCGGCCGGTGCGACTTATACTCCGGAGCGACTTATACTCGGAAAAATACGGTATATCTAAAAAAAGGCTTTTTAAAAAAAAGAAGGGTTTTTAAGCCTTTTTTAAAAGCATCCACAGTCTGTGGTGCCCTCAGGTGGTCAGGGAGAGCATTCCACAGTCTTCTTTCCACTGCAGAATTTTTGATGCCTCACTAGTCACTGGTGCACAAATGATCTGTAATATATGAGTATGTATTTTGATTTGATTGTTGAAGGACCGGAATTGAGGCGCTGGCGTATTTGCGTACATGTTACAAAGTAAGCTGTTTATGTAAGGGAGTTTAAAAAAAATAAAGCTATGCACAGGTTGTTATGTATATCGTTTGCTGTTGGCGGTCTACATTCTGCCCAGGGACTACAGTTTGAAATGAGCTTTGCAGCTAAAGCTGGCACATTTACCGCAACGTTGATTAATGTGCATCGTGCCTATCCAATTAAACTATTAAAATACAAATTAATACTTTCAGAAACTTTATTACGACTTTTAGTCAGGTTTGATGTCTTGTCCTGTCCAATTTCTACCGTCTTCATTTGTTTATTAGATTGGTTTAGGCTTTTTGTTTTCTTTAATGAAAGACCATATTCCTGTCATAAGTATCTGAAATAATCACGATATAGCGGCTAGATATCATGAGATGTTATACTGACACCTAGTGACCAATAAGTGTACTCTGCTTTCATCACAATCTGCTTATTTCTCTGAATAAAAACAACGCAATAGATTCGATTGATAAACGACTATGGGAAAAATCTAACGAATGAGATTTAATTATGAAAAACTTTAGTCGATGTCAGCCCAAATTATTTCCCATGAGAATATTTACAACATTTGAACATTTAGGGAGGGAAGGTTGTAAATTAGTAAAGATGTGATAAACACGTCCGAGAATATATCTTTGATATTGCGGTTGCCGTTTGCTTGCATCATACTGAGAGCTGTTTCTAATATTGTGTCCCCTCGTTTAACTAAGCAAGGTAACCGAAATATTGAAGTTCTGTAGACCAGTGTTTTTCAACCACTGTGCCGCGACACGTGAGATACAGTCTGGTGTGCCGTGGGAGATTATGTAATTTCACCTACTTGGGTTAAAAATATTTTATGAAAACCGGTAATTATAATCTGCAAATAAAGTGCCGTTGTTGAGTGTCGTTGCAGTCTAGAGCTCGGCAGAGTAACCGTGTAATACTCTTCCATATCAGTAGGTAGCTTTGTAAACGTCGTATCTAATGCTTAAACCAAAAATAAACAATAGGCGAGTTCCCCTAAAAAGGCATTGAAGCTTAGGGATGGCTATGGAAAACAAAACTAAAACTGAACTGGCTACAAAGTAAACAAAAGCAGAATGCTGGACGACAGCAAAGACTTACTGTCAGAATAATTGTATCTAAGTTATCACAAAACGTTGTGTTGCCATGAGTTCCCGGCGAGAAGACAAAAGCTGTCTTTGATCCTACCAAGCGAAAGGCTTGTAAAACTCCACTGTGTAGGATGGGGAGCGACATGAAGGTGTTCTGTTTCTTTGATGTATTGTAATCCACAGAAAGATTTTGTCTTGACCCGGAGAGGAAGCAGGACCAGACTCCCCTCCAGGCGACCTTTTTTTTCTTTCCACCCAGCAAAGTCGCACTGTGAGTGGGGGAAAAAGTTGGAAAAGTGGGCAAAAGTCCAGAAAAAGATCCAAAATCACACCCAGGTTAGAGTCCCACGAGTCCCGCCGCGTTCCACCAGAGTCCGGGGGTGCCTGACATGTCCAGAACCCACCCAGCAAAGTCGCACTGTGAGTGGGGGAAAAAGTTGGAAAAGTGGGCAAAAGTCCCGAAAAAGAGCCAAAATCACACCCAGGTTAGAGTCCCACAAGTCCCGCCGCGTTCCACCAGAGTCTGGGGGTGCCTGACATGTCCACAACGCACCCAGCAAAGTCGCACTGTGAGTGGGGAAGAAAAGTTGGAAAGGTGGGCAAAAGTCCCGAAATTGATCAAAAATCACACCCAGGTTCGAGTGCCACAAGTCCCGCCGCGTTCCACCCGAGTCCGAGGGTGCCTGACATGTCCACAACGTATATGTATATCTGTGGTTGATATCGGAATCGGTAATTGAGAGTTGGACAATATCGGAATATCGGATATCGGTAAAAAAGCCATTATCGGACATCTCTAGTTTGAATTCATATCCAACAATTGCAACAGTGACTTTTTACTGTCAATATCAACTACCGAGTTTACATTTTTAATGTTTTCTGCTGGTGGTGTGCCTCCGCATTTTTTCAATGAACAAAAATGTGCCTCGGCTCCGAAAAGGTTGAAAAACACTGCTGTTGACGAAGCATTTTATTCCATACTTGCCAACCTTGAGACCTCCGATTTCGGGAGGTGGAGGGCGGGGGGGCGTGGTCAGGGGTGGGGCGGGGCGTGGTTGGGGGCGTGGTTAAGAGGGGAGGAGTATATTGGCAGCTAGAATTCACCAAGTCAAGTATGTCATACATATATATATATATATGTATGTGTGGGAAAAAAATCACAAGACTACTTCATCTCTACAGGCCTGTTTCATGAGGGGTTCCCTCAATCATCGTCTTGTGATTTTTTTCCCACACATACATATATTGCGCTCTACTACGGTATTGAGCACTATTTTTTGGATAACCTTATTAAGACATATATATATATATATATATATATATATATATATATATATATATATATATATATATATATATATATATATATATATATATCTACATCCGGCCCTGCGATGAGGTGGCGACTTGTCCAGGGTGTACCCCGCCTTCCGCCCGATTGTGGCTGAGATAGGCTCCAGCGCCCCCCGCGACCCCAAAGGGAATAAGCGGTAGAAAATGGATGGATGGATGGATATATCTACATCCTGAAAATATGCAAACAAAACTGTGTTTAGATAATTGATACTTCAAACTTGCATAAATAAATATTAAGGAATATAACATAACTAGGCTTCTGAGAGCTTCAAAATGTAATGAATAAAATGCTAAAGTTGTTGATAAACAAGCAATTATTTTAATAATTAAATTTGGTCATTTTAAATGAATTATTATGATAATTTAAAATTAATTATTTCAAATATGTTTATTTTAATGTATAATTCTATGGCTGGATGTAATAAGGAGTCAGAAAAAAAATACAAATAAAAATACAATTAATTTTGATGTTTTTAGCAAAATATAGTAAAAATGTATTTCGTTTTTTTTATTTTTTTTAATTAATAAATATATTTATTTTTAGGTAAGATAAACATAATAATACAATGTATCTCTAGTCTGGATGATTTAGTTCTTGTCATCCCGTCGTGAAAAAAGGCTGTCCTCACTCAGGTCCGCATGAAAAAAGAAATCGGGAGATTTTCGGGAGAATATGTGTTCCGGGAGGTTTTCGAGAGAGGCGATGAATTTCGGGAGTCTCCCGGAAAATTCGGGAGGGTTGGCAAGTATGTTTTATTCCTTGATTCTGTGCAGATGTCCTTTAAAAATATATGAAAATAACGTCGTGGAGCTTTATCTCTATTATTTCCTGAGGGACAATGTTATCACAAAGGTGGCCGCGATGTGTAAAAAACCCAGATCCACTAGCGGGGCGTCGCTGACAAGGACAGAACGAGGGTCCTGTGATGATCGCGTGTGCGGTCAAACGGGAGAGTCTCCCTGCAGGTAATGGCTGCCCCGGTTACAAGTAACATTAGGTGGCTCCTTTTCTCTTCCCTGGCCTTTTTTTCTTAGCTTGCTCTCATGCTCCATTGCTCCCTAATTGGGTCAGGGGAGACAGAGCGGGCGGTCTCTGGTGCCTAGTGGAAGACCCCTCAGAGATCTGAAAGTTTCATGAGTCCCCGGCACCAGTGGGAATAGAGTCCACTGCCATTGTTATTAATAAATGGACCCATTTTGCAACCAAGGCAGTTTTCTCCCCCGCCCCCCTTTCACTCTCTTCGCTCCTCCGCCATACCCATCAGGCTGAGTTTCTCCTATGCATTAGGGGACAAACTGCAAGGGATGTGGTCCTTAAAAAAAAACAAATGTCACACAGCCCAAGCAACTGCCAACATAGAAGGGAACCCGATTCCAAAGTCCATTTGAATTTTGAGCCATTTAAAATTTAGGCATAAATGGGAGTCAACTGGTTTTACCTAATTCCGTGATGATGGGGATGTTGGATCCGGTGGTGACGGAAGCCTGACGCACAAAGCCATGTACCGGGCTGCTGTCTGGGGATGACCTGTCCATTCCGGGAGGCGTGAAACCTGTACATCCCAAAAAAAAAAAACATTGTTGGAACAATTCAATAAAATGCAATATTTATAAAACTGGTTGAAATAGATTTTACAATAAATAATTATATTACTAATTATTTAAAAATAATTCAGATCCTATAAAAAATGCAAACCCCGTTTCCATATGAGTTGGGAAAATAAACGGAATACATCCATCCATCCATCCATCCATCCATCTTCTTCCGCTTATCCGAGGTCGGGTCGCGGGGGCAGCAGCCTAAGCAGGGAAGCCCAGACTTCCCTCTCCCCAGCCACTTCGTCCAGCTCCTCCCGGGGGATCCCGAGGCGTTCCCAGGCCAGCCGGGAGACATAGTCTTCCCAACGTGTCCTGGGTCTTCCTCGTGGCCTCCTACCGGTCGGACATGCCCTAAACACCTCCTTAGGGAGGCGCTCGGGTGGCATCCTGACCAGATGCCCGAACCACCTCATCTGGCTCCTCTCAATGTGGAGGAGCAGCGGCTTTACTTTGAGCTCCCCCCGGATGACAGAGCTTCTCACCCTATCTCTAAGGGAGAGCCCCGCCACCCGGCGGAGGAAACTCATTTCGGCCGCTTGTACCCGTGATCTTGTCCTTTCGGTCATAACCCAAAGCTCATGACCATAGGTGAGGATGGGAACGTAGATCGACCGGTAAATTTAGAGCTTTGCCTTCCGGCTCAGCTCCTTCTTCGCCACAACGGATCGATACAGCGTCCGCATTACTGAAGACGCCGCACCGATCCGCCTGTCGATCTCACGATCCACTCTTCCCTCACTCGTGAACAAAACTCCGAGGTACTTGAACTCCTCCACTTGGGGCAAGATCTCCTCCCCAACCCGGAGATGGCACTCCACCCTTTTCCGGGCGAGAACCATGGACTCGGACTTGGAGGTGCTGATTCTCATCCCAGTCGCTTCACACTCAGCTGCGAACCGATCCAGTGAGAGCTGAAGATCCTGGCCAGATGAAGCCATCAGGACCAAATCATCTGCAAAAAGCAGAGACCTAATCCTGCAGCCACCAAACTGGATCCCCTCAACACCTTGACTGCGCCTAGAAATTCTGTCCATAAAAGTTATGAACAGAATCGGTGACAAAGGGCAGCCTTGGCGGAGTCCAACCCTCACTGGAAACGTGTCCGACTTACTGCCGGCAATGCGGACCAAGCTCTGACACTGATCATACAGGGAGCGGACCGCCACAATCAGACAGTCCGAAACCCCATACTCTCTGAGCACTCCCCACAGGACTTCCCGAGGGACACGGTCGAATGCCTTCTCCAAGTCCACAAAGCACATGTAGACTGGTTGGGCAAACTCCCATGCACCCTCAAGGACCCTGCCGAGAGTATAGAGCTGGTCCACAGTTCCACGACCAGGACGAAAACCACACTGTTCCTCCTGAATCCGAGGTTCGACTATCCGGCGTAGCCTCCTCTCCAGTACACCTGAATAGACCTTACCGGGAAGGCTGAGGAGTGTGATCCCACGATAGTTAGAACTATCGTGGGAAATGGAATACAATGATTTGCAAATCATTTTCAACCCATATTCAGTTGAATATGCTACAAAGACAACATATTTGATGTTCAAACTCATAAACATTTCTTTTTTTTTTTTTGCAAATAATCATTAACTTTAGAATTTGATGCCAGCAACACGTGACAAAGAAGTTGGGGAAAGGTGGCAATAAATACTGATAAAGTTGAGGAATGCTCATCAAACACTTATTTGGAACATCCCACAGGTGAACACAGGCTAATTGGGAACAGGTGGGTGCCATGATTGGGTATGAAAGTAGATTCCATGAAATGCTCAGTCATTCACAAACAAGGATGGGGGCGAGGGTCACCACTTTGTCAACAAATGCGTGAGCAAATTGTTGAACAGTTTAAGAAAAACCTTTCTCAGCCAGCTATATTGCAAGGAATTTAGGGATTTCACCATCTACGGTCCGTAATATCATCAAAGGGTTCGGAGAATCTGGAGAAATCACTGCACGTAAGCAGCTAAGCCTGTGACCTTCGATCCGTCAGGCTGTACGGCATCAACAAGCGACATCAGTGTGTAAAGGATATCACCACATGGGCTCAGGAACACTTCAGAAACCCACTGTCAGTAACTACAGTTGGTCGCTACATCTGTAAGTGCAAGTTAAAACTCTCCTAATGCAAGGCGAAAACCGTTTATCAACAACACCCAGAAAAGCCGTCGGCTTCGCTGGGCCTGAGCTCATCTAAGATGGACTGATACAAAGTGGAAAAGTGTTCTGTGGCCTGACGAGTCCACATTTCAAATTGTTTTTGGAAACTGTGGAAGTCGTGTCCTCCGGACCAAAGAGGAAAAGAACCATCCGGATTGTTATAGGCGCAAAGTTGAAAAGCCAGCATGTGTGATGGTATGGGGGTGTATTAGTGTCCAAGACATGGGTAACTTACACATCTGTGAAGGCGCCATTAATGCTGAAAGGTATATATACAGGTTTGGAGCAACATATGTTGCCATCCAAGCAACGTTACCATGGACGCCCCTGCTTATTTCAGCAAGACAATGCCAAGCCACGTGTTACATCAACGTGGCTTCATAGTAAAAGAGTGCGGGTACTAGACTGGCCTGCCTGTAGTCCAGACCTGTCTCCCATTGAAAATGTGTGGCGCATTATGAAGCGTAAAATAGCACAACGGAGACCCCCGACTGTTGAACAACTTAAGCTGTACATCAAGCAAGAATGGGAAAGAATTCCACCTGAGAAGCTTCAAAAATGTGTCTCCTCAGTTCCCAAACGTTTACTGAGTGTTGTTAAAAGGAAAGGCCATGTAACACAGTGGTGAACATGCCCTTTCCCAACTACTTTGGCACGTGTTGCAGCCATGAAATTCTAAGTTGATTATTAATAGCAAAAAAAAATAAAGTTTATGAGTTTGAATATCAAATATCTTGTCTTTGTAGTGGATTCAATTGAATATGGGTTGAAAAGGATTTGCAAATCATTGCATTCCGTTTATATTTACATCTAACACAATTTCCCAACTCATATGGATACGGGGTTTGTATTTACATGTACAACTTTCTCCGACGCTGCCACAAAAAGACATGGCATGCCACTCCTTCTTTGTCCGCCAAACGTTTTATGATGTGAGTGAATGCATAAAGGTGAGCTTTGTTGATGGTATCTTTCTGTCCATCACTAACTAACTTACTAACTTAAGTGAGAAAAATTAGCAAGGGGACCTATTTTTTTTGTCGATGAATTGTGCTTACAGCCATCTTAAACTACCCATATTCTGGACCATGGGTGTCAAACTCTGCCCCGCCGTGTAATTTCACTTGGCCCTTGAGGCGCTTTCAAATTAACACTAAAGCTGGCCCGCCGATTATATATTGCGGCGGTGCCGCGGTAACACAGCATTCACCGCTAAGTCTAATACTTGGGGTGTATTTTGTAGCGTCCTGGAAGAGTTAGTGCTGCAAAGGTTTCTGGGTATTTGTTCTGATGTGTTTATGTTGTGTTACGGTGTGGATGTTCTCCCAAAATGTGTTTGTCATTCTTGTTTGGTGTGGATTCACAGTGTGGCGTATATTTCTAACAGTGTTAAAGTTTTTATTTTGGCACCCTCAGTGTGACCTGTATCCCTGTTGATGAAGTATGCGTTGCATTCACTCGTGTGTGCGTACAGAAGCCGCACATATCTTGTGACTGGGTCTGAACGATGTTAGAATGGATGAAAAGCGGACGTGACGATAGCTCGTAGAGTACGTTAAAGGCAGTGCATTTGAGGCACGCCCCCAAGACTGTGGTCCGGGTGGACTACGAGATATAATGACTGATGAACACCTTCGTTCGATAATGAAGGTTGCCTCAGCTCAAAGCCTGAGCCCCGACATTAATGAACTAGCATCCAAGAAAAGATGGCAGGTATCTGGCTTGGGCACATCAGATTAGATCAGTGTGTCGCAAACTGAGCAGTTTAAAGTCCTGAATGGTTGGTTTATTCATTGTTATTTTATTTTCAAATTTATTAGCCTGTGGAAAAAGTTAATGTTGATATTTACCTCAGAAGGCTGCAAATAGAAAAGAGGCATTACATTTTTATTTAAATTGTATTTGATATGCCATTGATATTTTTTAATTATTATTATTAGGGCCCGCATGGCCCATTGTAAAAGGAATCCCAAAGGGAGTCCTTTTGCAATGGGACATTGAATTTCTAAGGTTTTATTATTATTATTATTATTCTTTCTTATTCTGCAGCTTTGCGAACACTGGACAAAAGTATTGGGACACTTAGGACTTTAACTTGACAAAAGTATTGGGACACATAGGAATACCACTGAACAAAAGTATTGGGACACTTCGGACTAAAGGTAGACAAAAGTATTGGGACACTTAGGACGAAAACTGGACAAAAAAATTGGGACACTTAGGACTACCACTGGACAAAAGTATTGGGACACCTACACTGGACAAAAGTATTGGAATACTTAGGACTACAACTTGACAAACGTATTAGGACACTTGGGACTAAAACTGGACAAAAGTGTTGGGACACTTGGGACTAAAACTGGACAAAAGTATTGGGACACTTAGACTACAACTGGACAAAAGTATTGGGACACTTAGGACGAAAACTGGACAAAAAAATTGGGACACTTAGGACTACCACTGGACAAAAGTATTGGGACACCTACACTGGACAAAAGTATTGGGACACTTAGGACTACAACTTGACAAAAGTATTAGGACACTTGGGACTAAAACTGGACAAAAGTATTGGGACACTTGGGACTAAAACTGGACAAAAGTATTGGGACACTTGGGACTAAAACTGGACAAAATTATTGGGATACTTAGGACTAAAACTGGACAACAGTTTTGGGACACTTAGGACTAAAACTGGACAACAGTTTTGGGACACTTAGGACTAAAACTGGACAAAAGTATTGGGAGACTTAGGACTAAAACTTGACATAAGTATTGGGACACTTACACTGGACAAAAGTATTGGGACACTTAGGACAAATACTGGACAAAAGTATTGGGACACTTAGGACTAAAACTGGACAAAAGTATTGGGACACTTAGGAATAAAACTGGTCAAAAGTATTAGGACACTTAGGACGAAAACTGGACAACACTATTGGAACACTTGGGACTAAAACTTGACAAAAAAATTGGGACACTTAGGACTACCACTGGACAAAAGTATTGGGACACCTACACTGGACAAAAGTATTGGGACACTTAGGACTACAACTTGACAAAAGTATTAGGACACTTGGGACTAAAACTGGACAAAAGTATTGGGACACTTGGGACTAAAACTGGACAAAAGTATTGGGACACTTGGGACTAAAACTGGACAAAAGTATTGGGACACTTAGGACTAAAACTGGACAACAGTTTTGGGACACTTAGGACTAAAACTGGACAAAAGTATTGGGACACTTAGGACTAAAACTTGACATAAGTATTGGGACACCTACACTGGACAAAAGTATTGGGACACTTAGGACTACAACTTGACAAAAGTATTAGGACACTTGGGACTAAAACTGGACAAAAGTATTGGGACACTTGGGACTAAAACTGGACAAAAGTATTGGGACACTTAGGACTACAACTGGACAAAAGTATTGGGACACTTAGGACGAAAACTGGACAAAAAAAATGGGACACTTAGGACTACCACTGGACAAAAGTATTGGGACACCTACAACTGGACAAAAGTATTGGGACACTTAGGACTAAAACTGGACAAAAGTATTGGGACACTTGGGACTAAAACTGGACAAAAGTATTGGGACACTTGGGACTAAAACTGGACAAAAGTATTGGGACACTTAGGACTACAACTGGACAAAAGTATTGGGACACTTAGGACTAAAACTGGACAACAGTTTTGGGACACTTAGGACTAAAACTGGACAAAGGTATTGGGACACTTAGGACTAAAACTTGACATAAGTATTAGGACACTTACACTGGACAAAAGTATTGGGACACTTAGGACAAATACTGGACAAAAGTATTGGGACACTTAGGACTAAAACTGGACAAAAGTATTGGGACACTTAGGAATAAAACTGGTCAAAAGTATTAGGATACTTAGGACGAAAACTGGACAACACTATTGGGACAATTGGGACTAAAACTTGACAAAAAAATTGGGACACTTAGGACTACCACTGGACAAAAGTATTGGGACACCTACACTGGACAAAAGTATTGGGACACTTAGGACTACAACTTGACAAAAGTATTAGGACACTTGGGACTAAAACTGGACAAAAGTATTGGGACACTTGGGACTTAAACTGGACAAAAGTATTGGGACACTTAGGACTACAACTGGACAAAAGTATTGGGACACTTAGGATTAAAACTAGACAACAGTTTTGGGACACTTAGGACTAAAACTGGACAAAAAAATTGGGACACTTAGGACTACCACTGGACAAAAGTATTGGGACACCTACACTGGACAAAAGTATTGGGACACTTAGGACTACAACTTGACAAAAGTATTAGGACACTTGGGACTAAAACTGGACAAAAGTATTGGGACACTTGGGACTAAAACTGGACAAAAGTATTGGGACACTTAGGACTACAACTGGACAAAAGTATTGGGACACTTAGGACTAAAACTGGACAACAGTTTTGGGACACTTAGGACTAAAACTGGACAAAAGTATTGGGACACTTAGGACTAAAACTTGACATAAGTATTGGGACACTTACACTGGACAAAAGTATTGGGACACTTAGGACAAATACTGGACAAAAGTATTGGGACACTTAGGACTAAAACTGGACAAAAGTATTGGGACACTTAGGAATAAAACTGGTCAAAAGTATTAGGACACTTAGGACAAAAACTGGACAACACTATTGGGACACTTGGGACTAAAACTTGACAAAAAAATTGGGACACTTAGGACTACCACTGGACAAAAGTATTGGGACACCTACACTGGACAAAAGTATTGGGACACTTAGGACTACAACTTGACAAAAGTATTAGGACACTTGGGACTAAAACTGGACAAAAGTATTGGGACACTTGGGACTAAAACTGGACAAAAGTATTGGGACACTTAGGACTACAACTGGACAAAAGTATTGGGACACTTAGGACTAAAACTGGACAACAGTTTTGGGACACTTAGGACTAAAACTGGACATAGGTATTGGGACACTTACACTGGACAAAAGTATTGGGACACTTAGGACAAATACTGGACAAAAGCATTGGGACACTTAGGACTAAAACTGGACAAAAGTATTGGGACACTTAGGAATAAAACTGGTCAAAAGTATTAGGACACTTAGGACGAAAACTGGACAACACTATTGGGACACTTGGGACTAAAACTGGACAAAAAAATTGGGACACTTAGGACTACCACTGGACAAAAGTATTGGGACACCTACACTGGACAAAAGTATTGGGACACTTAGGACTACAACTTGACAAAAGTATTAGGACACTTGGGACTAAAACTGGACAAAAGTATTGGGACACTTGGGACTAAAACTGGACAAAAGTATTGGGACACTTAGGACTACAACTGGACAACAGTTTTGAGACACTTAGGACTAAAACTGGACAAAAGTATTGGGACACTTAGGACTAAAACTGGACAAAAAAATTGGGACACTTAGGACTACCACTGGACAAAAGTATTGGGACACCTACACTGGACAAAAGTATTGGGACACTTAGGACTACAACTTGACAAAAGTATTAGGACACTTGGGACTAAAACTGGACAAAAGTATTGGGACACTTGGGACTAAAACTGGACAAAAGTATTGGGACACTTAGGACTACAACTGGACAAAAGTATCGGGACACTTAGGACTAAAACTGGACAAAAGTATTGGGACACTTAGGACTAAAACTTGAAATAAGTATTGGGACACTTACACTGGACAAAAGTATTGGGACACTTAGGACAAATACTGGACAAAAGTATTGGGACACTTAGGACTAAGACTGGACAAAAGTATTGGGACACTTAGGAATAAAACTGGTCAAAAGTATTAGGACACTTAGGACGAAAACTGGACAACACTATTGGGACACTTGGGACTAAAACTTGACAAAAAAATTGGGACACTTAGGCCTACCACTGGACAAAAGTATTGGGACACCTACACTGGACAAAAGTATTGGGACACTTAGGACTACAACTTGACAAAAGTATTAGGACACTTGGGACTAAAACTGGACAAAAGTATTGGGACACTTAGGACTAAAACTGGACAACAGTTTTGAGACACTTAGGACTAAAACTGGACAAAAGTATTGGGACACTTAGGACTAAAACTTGACATAAGTGTTGGGACACTTACACTGGACAAAAGTATTGGGACACTTAGGACAAATACTGAACAAAAGTATTGGGACACTTAGGACTAAAACTGGACAAAAGTATTGGGACACTTAGGAATAAAACTGGTCAAAAGTATTAGGACACTTAGGACGAAAACTGGACAACACTATTGGGACACTTGGGACTAAAACTTGACAAACGTATTGGGACACTTAGGACTAAATTTGGACATAAGTATTGGGACACTTAGGACTAGCACCTTCCAAATACGCGGGCCCGACCAACGCTGCTTGCAGCTTTAATTATTATTTGAAACTCGATTTTGCATGATATTATAAAGTTATATAAGCCTTGCTTGTTCGATATTCAATGCAAAACTTGTTTGGGCCCCTATTAAAAGTTTAATTTGTTCAACCTTGGCCCGCGGCTTTGTTCAGTTTTAAATTTTGGCCCACTCTGTATTTGAGTTTGACACCCCTGTTCTGGACGAATAAACAATTTCTCAAACGAGCTGCGAAATTCCAGTGCTTTGAGAGCGAGCAGCCCACCGGGGATAACTCCCACTCCTCCCGATGGCCAGTCCGCCCCTGCAAGTGTGTATCGATACCATTACACATAGTGCATGTCCGCCAAGTCAGCACAAAGTTGCTTCGACGACAACAAGGCGCCTAAAAAAAAAAAAAAAAAGTGCAGCGTGGATACGGTGCTTTTAGGGGTCGGCTAGGACATATTTACCGTTAACCGTCCCTCCATCAGCAGCGCGGCATAAATTTTACATGCCGTTCATTTTGTAACAATAAAGTGGATACCAGAAAACCTTTTATGAGGAAATGGCGTGGATCGCCGCGGCAGGCGGGCGCACGAGCGCGAAGTGACAGCGGCGTGGATCCGCACGACTTCACATTCCCCCTCAAAGTGACAAGTAAACACCTTAAATTGGTAATGCGGGATGCATAATGCATCAGCTGTGTTTTGACATCCATCATTTAGTGCTGACTACGGCGAAATGCCACCAGCGAGGAAATACACAATACATTCAGGTCACTTTTTTTTGTTTTTGTACATTTTCTATGTGCGTCTGTCCTGTCAGGACACGGGGAAAAAAAGGATGCAGACACTAATGATAAATCTTGTTATTCCCATTATTGAACTTGGAAATAGCAGAGATGTCAACAAGAGAGCACACATGACAGCTTTGTCCATGAGAGCCAACTACAAACCCCGTTTCCATATGAGTTGGGAAATTGTGCTAGATGTAAATATAAACGGAATACAACGATTTGCAAATCATTTTCAACCCATATTCAGTTTAATATGCTACAAAGACAACATATTTGATGTTCAAACTGAAAAAACATTTTTTTTTTTTGCAAATAATCATTAACTTTGACAAAAGAAGTTGGGAAAGGTGGCAATAAATACTGATAAAGTTGAGGAATGCTCATCAAACACTTATTTGGAACATCCCACAGGTGTGCAGGCTAATTGGGAACAGGTGGGTGCCATGATTGGGTATAAAAACAGCTTCCCAAAAAATGCTCAGTCTTTCACAAGAAAGGATGGGGGCGAGGTACACCCCTTTGTCCACAACTGCGTGAGCAAATAGTCAAACAGTTTAAGAACAACGTTTCTCAAAGTGCAATTGCAAGAAATGTAGGGATTTCAACATCTACGGTCCATAATATCATCAAAATGTTCAGAGAATCTGGAGAAATCACTCCACGTAAGCGGCATGGCCGGAAACCAACATTGAATGACCGTGACCTTCGATCCCTCAGACGGCACTATATCAAAAACCGACATCAATCTCTAAAGGATATCACCACATGGGCTCAGGAACACTTCAGAAAACCACTGTCACTAAATACAGTTGGTCGCTACATCTGTAAGTGCAAGTTAAAGCTCTACTATGCAACGCGAAAGCCATTTATCAACAACACCCAGAAACGCCGCCGGCTTCTCTGGGCCCGAGATCATCTAAGATGGACTCATGCAAAGTGGAAAAGTGTTCTGTGGACTCGTGTTTTTGGAAATATTCGACATCCAGAGGGGAAGCGAACCATCCAGACTGTTATCGACGCAAAGTTCAAAAGCCAGCATCTGTGATGGTATGGGGGTGCATTAGTGCCCAAGGCATGGGTAACTTACACATCTGTGAAGGCACCATTAATGCTGAAAGGTACATACAGGTTTTGGAACAACATATGCTGCCATCTAAGCGCCGTCTTTTTCATGGACGCCCCTGCTTATTTCAGCAAGACAATGCCAAGCCACATTCAGCACGTGTTACAACAGCGTGGCTTTGTAAAAAAAGAGTGCGGGTACTTTCCTGGGCCGCCTGCAGTCCAGACCTGTCTCCCATCGAAAATGTGTGGCACATTATGAAGCGTAAAATACGACAGCGGAGACCCCGGACTTTTCAACGACTGAAGCTATACATAAACAAGAATGGGAACGAATTCCACTTTCAAAGCTTCAACAATTAGTTTCCTCAGTTCCCACTCGTTTATTGAGTGTTGTTAAAAGAAAAGGTGATGTAACACAGTGGTGAACATGCCCTTTCCCAACTACTTTGGCACATGTTGCAGCCATGAAATTCTAAGTTAGTTATTATTTGCAAAAAATAAATAAAGTTTATGAGTTTGAACATCAAATATCTTGTCTTTGTAGCGCATTCAATTGAATATGGGTTGAATAGGATTTGCAAATCATTGTATTCCGTTTATATTTACATCTAACACAATTTCCCAACTCATATGGAAATGGGGTTTGTAGCTCTAATTTGTTTTGTTTTGTTTGACTATGCAGCTGGAGAATAACAAATAATAGGAATCTCCACTGGGAGTCATTGTCTGCAGGCAAATGAAGACAATGGTGCTGCTTTTGAAACACTCGCTAACATCTGCTACGTGGACAATAGTGAAAAAGACACAAAGAAGCTGAGCTAAAATGTCTTCATTCTTGCTGCTCGTCTTTTGAAAGGGGATAATTTGTTCCTCCTTCAAGTGTTCGGCAGCATGTTGCAAGAGCTTGCAGTTGCTAACGCTGTTTGTTTGTTTTTTTCGGGTTCAGGTCAGGACTCTGATCAGGCCAGTCAAGTTCATCCCCGCATTTTCTTATAATAAAACCGACAGTTGATTTTAGGATATTTAGGAGCGAGGAAATTTCACGACCGGATTTGTTGCACAGGTGGCATCCTATGACAGTTCCACGCTGGAAATCACTGAAAGCGGCCCATTCTTGCACACATGTTTGTATAAACAGTCTCCATGCCTAAGTGCTTGATTCTATACACCGGGCCAAGAGATTAGAACACCTGATTTTGATCAATTTTGGCAATTTAGTGTACTTCGTCATTAAACGGAGGCATAATGCCTGAATATAGCAAGTATAAAAACAAATATTCTTTGACCCTTTGGTGAACGCCTCAAAATCCGGAGTCGAACTACTTGTTGGAGACCCCCCGAATATATTTATATCTCTCTCTCTTTACAACATCTCCTGGAGGCTGGCCCTCCTTCAAGTGTTCGGCAGCATGTTGCAACAGTCAAGCGGGATCTGGGTTACGTATCTTAACCCCCGCCCCTCCCGCCCCGCCATCCCTGTAGCCCCCCGGGCACGGCGGTGCTCTGCGGTTGACTACAGGCTACAGCAGCCGTGAGAAGCTCTCCCCCAGGAAGGCGCTTGTTTACTTATTCATTTGCACCTTCTTGTTTTAAATTCCGCAGACGCGGTGTCTGAATGGCAACGTCGCTGGGAGGAATGAACCAACCCCGCCCCCCCGCCGCCCCACGCCGCCCCTAAAGCGTTACCATGATACAATACAAGTGTCTGGGCATGTGTGTAATTCCTGATGTATGCATGATTGCGCTGCGGTCGTGTTCTCTAAAGTGAAGTGTTTTTCACCCAAATGGCTGTTTGATATAAGACCCAATTATTGATGACAATAGACTCCATCCATCGACCCTGGGAGAGGACATCGGCGAGTCCATATTGGGGTTGCTCCTTGTGAATAGTGCTCCCCAGAGCAGGCCCCGCTCGCTGATTTACCCCCCGCTTATTGTCGCTCGGGCGCGCGGCGATCGACAGCGCATCACTCACTCAAGGCTGCAGAAATAACAGCATTGGCGTTCTCCTAAAACATAACGGCCCTACGGACCTTCTCCTTTGATTTGTACTTACAACGGCGGCACTAAAGAGTGCCGCCTTGTCGCTTTTCAAGCCAATCATAAACTGCGGTTCACTTCTGAGCAGTGTTGGGACTAACGCGTTATTTTTTATATTCAGTAACTCAGTTACCGTTACTACATGATGCGTTCCTGCGTTATTTTACGCTATTTTTTATATAGTATCAGCTGGAAACTGAGACGATCTGAGTGTTTTATTGCAGCGCTGCGGTGTCGTCCTTCTGTGTCACAAGGAGGGGGCGTGTCTGTGTTTACTAAAGAGACAACATGGCGGAGCCAGAAGTCGAGTTTCTTAACATGGAGATATTCTCACTACTTTTTTTTTTGTCAAGCACGAATAAGAGAGGGCGTCACGGTGGAAGAGGGGTTAGTGCATCTGCCTCCTGAGTAGTCTTGGGTCATACCTGCCAACTTTTGAAATCAGAAAAACCTAGTAGCCAGGGTCCAGGGGTCCCAACGTGGTCTTTTACATCGCTAATTCCTCCGTGTCCGATCGAAAAATCTTGTCTGCACAAGGTTGCAATTCGCGTAGTTTTCACCCTTTTTGGAACGGATAATTATTCCCGGATAGGCTTTTGAATATTCTTCACGGAATGACTGCAGTTTTCTTTTCGGTTTAAGACTCGTTTGCGATTTTTCTCCGGCTGTTTCCATGATCGTTCGCTCGTTTGGAAACAATGGCAACTGGTGCTAGAAATAGCCTCGCGCATGGCATTCGGAATGGCTCGATAGGAAGTTACGGGAAGCAGTGTCGATTGTCATTGTTGTTACGCGATTTCGTGAATAAAACTTAAAAAAAAATGATTTATTTTTTTAATCAATGAAAAACCGTATTTTTTATCACTGCAACCGTAACCCGGAATAGGTTGATGAAAACCGTACTAATTACGGGAAAACCGGAGTAGTTGGCAGGTATGTTGGGTTCAATCCCGGCCTCGGGATCTTTCTGTGTGGAGTTTGCATGTTCTCCCCCGTGACTGCGTGGGTTCCCTCCGGGTACTCCGGCTTCCTCCCACCTCCAAAGACATGCACCTGGGGATAGGTTGATTGGCAACACTAAATTGGCCCTAGTGTGTGAATGTGAGTGTGAATGTTGTCTGTCTATCTGTGTTGGCCCTGCGATGAGGTGGCGACTTGTCCAGGGTGTACGCTGCCTTCCGCCCGATTGTAGCTGAGATAGGCTCCAGCGCCCCCCGCCACCCCAAAAGGGAATAAGCGGTAGAAAATGGATGGATGGACGAATAAGAGAACATTTTAGTTAAATGTAAGTTGTGTCTTGGATCAAAGATCCTATCTACTGCCCATAACGGCAATTTAAATCTGCTGAAACAGCTACAAAAGCAACATGCTTCGACAAAGCTAGTAAAGAGAGACACACTTCACCTCCACCTCCAACAGCGGCTGGATTTTAATGGAGGGACTGCGAGCCAGGACAACATTGATAGAGCCATTATGTGCTAGAAGACATGCAGGCTATTTCTACAGTGGAGTCACCCGATTTCAGGCAGCTGGACACAGTGGATAGTGAGTACATAAACATGGAAAGCGAGCTAAAGAAAACACTCCAAACTCTGCCTCTGCTCATCATTCAGCACTGAAGGTACACACACTCTGTCAATTCTCTTATATACTCTTTCATTCTAGACTTCTAGAATGTTTGATTATCACATCACTCTAAATGTATAGACTATAAAGTTCACAAACATAAAGAGGGATGCTAGTGGGCCAGGCCAATCTTTCCTTATCTCTAAACTAAAACTGGGGAAATGCGTTCTGGGCTTCAGTACAGTGTTGATCTCCTAAAGACATCATTTTATTTCTAAATTCCTTGAGAGAGAAAAAAAATGCCTGGTTAGGCTATGTGTATGTAGTGTGTGCCTTCCTTGGTTTACAGCTATGTTGTTATTATGCTGTTTGTTACTTATGCATGTTATGTTGCAGCTATTTAAAATAGTTTTGTCAATTTGTTCTGGCCTGAAACAAATTGGCCCTTTGAAACATATCTTTGTGTGTTGTATGTAGAGCACATTGCTTAGCAGAGTTCAGTGATGCAAATGCATGTCGAGTTGATCAAAACATTGTATTATTCTCCAGTGCAATAACAGTACTGAAATGAAGGCTAAAAGGGCATTAATGGGAGCCTTAAAGAAAAAAAAAAAAGAAAAAAAAAAGTAACTAAATAGTTACTTTTCACAGTAATGCATTACTTTTTGTAACAGAGTTAGTAACTGAGTAACTTTTGAAATAAAGTAACTAATAACTGTAACTAGTTACTGGTTTTCAGTATCCAACCCAACACTGCCTCTGAGTAGGGTTGTCCCGATACCAATATTTTGGTACCGGTACCAAAATAATTTCGATATTTTTCGGTATTTTTCTAAATTAAAGGGGATCACAAAAAAATTGCATTATTGCCTTTATCTTAACAAAAAGGGAGACCGGGCTTTCTGCTCCGCCGCTCCCAGTCTGTGGAACGCTCTCCCTGACCACCTGAGGGCACCACAGACTGTAAATGCTTTTAAAAAAGGCTTTAAAATCCTTCTTTTAAAAACAATTTTTTTTTTAGATATATGCATACTAGTTATAGCTATTAGGCTGTTCTAGTTTTTATTTTTATTTATTATCTTTGTATTTTTTTTTTTAATACACTGAAGCACCTTGAGGTTGTTTACTCAATGTAAAGTGTTTATTTTACGAATAAAATCTATTATTATTATTAAATCTATAATATAGCTAAGAAGCTACGAACAATGGGAGACCGGGCTTTCTGCCCCGCCGCTCCCAGTCTGTGGAACGCTCTCCCTGACCACCTGAGGGCACTACAGACTGTGAATGCTTTTAAAAAAGGCTTAAAACCCCTTCTTTTTTTAAAAAAAAAAGCCTTTTTTTTAGATACATGCATACTAGTTCTAGCTATTAGGGTGTTCTAGTTTTTATTTTTATTTATTATCTTTTTATTATAATTTTTTTTAATACCCTGAAGCACTTTGAGGTTGTTTACTCAATGTAAAGTGTTTTTTTTTTTACAAATAAAATCTATTAATATTATCAAATCTATAATCTAGCTAAGAAGCTACGAACAATGGGAGACCGGGCTTTCTGCTCCGCCGCTCCCAGTCTGTGAAACGCTCTCCCTGACCACCTGAGGGCACCACAGACTGTGAATGCTTTTAAAAAAGGCTTAAAAACCCTTCTTTTTAAAAAAGCCTTTTTTTACATTAAACATATGTTTCTTATTGCAATTTAGTCCTTAAATAAAATAGTGAACATACTAGTCTTTTATTAGTGAGTAAATAAACAAAGGCTCCTAGATAGTCTGCTGACCTATGCAGTAACATATTGTGTCATTTATCATTCTATTTTGTCAACATTATTAAGGACAAGTGGTAGAAAATTAATTATTAATCTATTCAGGGGTGTCAAACTCAAATACAGAGTGGGCCAAAATTTGAAACTGAACAAAGCCGCGGGCCAAGGTTGAACAAATTAACCTTTAACGTACTTTACGAGCTATCGTCACGTCCGCTTTTCATCCATTCTAACATCGTTCAGACCCAGTCACAAGATATGTGCGGCTTCTGTACGCACACACGAGCGAATGCAATGCATACTTCATCAACAGCGATACAGGTTACACTGAGGGTGCCAGTATAAAAAACTTTAACATTGTTAGAAATATACGCCACACTGTGAACCCACACCAAACAAGAATGACAAACACATTTCGGGAGAACATCCGCACTGCAACTGTTGGAATAATTGTTTGTAAATTATCACAAAAGAAACGTTGTATTACATTATGTTCCTGATAAGAAGATGAAGGCTGTCTTTCGAGGCCTAACAAGAGGAAGAAGGCTCGTAAAACTCCACTGTGATTTCAACACGGACAGATGGCAGGATCTGCTCAACCTCCAGAGGAACTCTCTTTGAAGTGTTAAACGAACTCTCTTTGAAGTATTTCACAAACTCTCTTCCAACTATTTGGTAACCGAGGTCAACGCTATTTACGACCCGCTGCCCTCTTGAAGTCGCTGTGGTCAGGAGACGGGAGGGGTTATCCATTGTTCCTCCAACACCTGCCCCACCTGGATCCAGGAAGAGCCCAAGCCCGAGAAATCCTCTTCTTGGTCTTCAAAGCGACCGAAAACAATGACTGTTTTACATACTTCCCATTCCTGCTGTGACATGTGTTGGTGCGTGAACATTGAACATCTGAATAAAAGAGGAGACGAAAACCTTCTTCGTCAGAGCGTGGTGCAGGACTGTACAGAGAGTGCAGTGGCCATGTCTCTCCTCAATATTGAGTCCAAATTGAATTCTGTCTCTGTTTGATTCCTTGCCTTTTGTCTTGTTTAATAGATGTCCACAGTGTTTGAACGTGACAGTAACACAACATAAACACAACAGAACAAATACCCAGAATCCTTTGCAGCACTAACTCTTCCGGGACGCTACAAAATACACCCCCGCTACCACCAAACCTCCCCCCCCCCCACACACACACCTTGTAGCGTCCCGGAAGCGTTAGTGCTGCAAAGGGTTCTGGTTTGGTGTGGATTCACAGTGTGGCGTATATTTCTAACAGTGTTAAAGTTTTTTATTCGGCTACCCTCAGTGTAACCTGTATCGCTGTTGATGAAGTATGCGTTGCATTCTAATGTGTGTGCGTGCAGAAGCCGCACATGTTATGTGACTGGGCCAGCACTCATTGGGCTGGCTGGCGTTTGGAAGACTCCCGGGAGGATCGGCGGGCCAGTTTAGTGTTAATTTGATATCGCCTCAAGGGCCAGGTAAAATTACATGGCGGGCCAAATTTGGCCCGCGGGCCAGAGTTTGACACCCATGATCTACTTGTTCATTTACTGTTAATATCTGCTTACTTTCTCTTTTAACATGTCCTGCCTACACTTCTGTTCAAATGTAATAATCACTTAATTATTCTCTTGTTTGATACTTTACATTAGTTTTGGATGATACCACAAATGTGGGTATCAATCTGATACCAAGTAGTTACAGGATCATACATTGGTCATATTCAAAGTCCTCATGTGTCCAGGGACATGTTTCCTGAGTTTATAAACATCATATACATTTAAAAAAAACAAAAGAAGATGTCGTGATGCCAAAAAATATCGACGTAATCATAGTAGTATCGACTAGATGCGTGCCTGTACTCGGTATCATTACAGTGGATGTCAGGTGTAGATCCACCAATGGCGTTTGTTTACATTTTGACACCAGTGAGCTACGGCGTGTAGTGAAGCATGTTTAGCTATTCCTCGTCCTGCAGGGATGACACTTGTAAGAAACTTACTTTATTTGTTGCCATGGAGACCAGGATTAGTGATTTAGAAGTAGCTATGGACTTTAGCCGCAAGCTAACTAGCTAGCCATGTCTTAAAGTACCTCTTCCTGAGGGCGTTTCAGTGTTATAACTTCACCTTTATCGTTAGTTTTTAAGCCAAAATGCGTCCGTTCTTCCTTTTCTGTCGACACACCGTGTCTGTTTGTAAGTACTCTGTGATTGTGCGCTGCCGAACATGCTCCTCTGCTCGTAAAACAAGCAATGACTCGACGTGAGGGTGCGGGACCGGTACTTTTCAGAGGCGGTATAGTACCGAAAATGATTAACTAGTATAGCGGTACTCTACTCTACAACCCTATCCTCTGAGTGGTCATGTGGTACGCACGGATCGCACCGACCACGCGTGAGCTCACCCGCGCGGGAAGTCGTCGCCGTGGTTTTTGCAGAGACTAACAAGGAGCAGCCTGCTGATTTGTACCCGCACGCTTTAACGTTGATGAGGCCTGATGGGACGCGCGGGATATTCGCCTGTTTGTCGGCAAACAACGGCAATCTGTTCCGGGCGATCTGGCAGACGACGTGTATCGTGACGGACGAGGGATGGGGAAAAAAAACAAAAAAACGACACTGCCATGTTGATGACATCGTTAAAAAAAGTATGTTTAGCAGCTTGTAATTAGCATGGAACAGGACACTAATTTGTGGCGTCCACACTCTTGAAAGGCATCTTTAGTACTGAGAGTTTATAGACGTCGCTCAGAAATAAGCCTTCAGATAATGTCAGATAATATATTATATATATATTAATAGAATAGAATAGAAAGTACTTTATTGATCCCTGGGGGAAATTCAACACCACAGTACAATATATTATATATCATATTGCAGTCTACACGTATCTCTTATGTGTGGCTGCCATCATATTGTGTGTGACTGCCATCATATCGCAGTCTACACGTATCTCTTATGTGTGACTGCCATCATATTGCAGTCTACACGTATCTCTTATGTGTGACTGCCATCATATTGCAGTCTACACGTATCTCTTATGTGTGACTGCCATCATATTACGTGTGACTGCCATCATATTGCAGACTACACGTATCTCTTATGTGTGACTGCCATCATATAGTGTGTGACTGCCATCATATTGCAGTCTACACGTATCTCTTATGTGTGACTGCCATCATATTGCAGTCTACACATATCTCTTATGTGTGACTGCCATCACATTGCAGTCTACACGTATCTCTTATGTGTGACTGCCATCATATTGCGTGTGACTGCCATCATATTGCAGTCTACACGTATCTCTTATGTGTGACTGCCATAATTTTGCAGTCTACACGTATCTCTTATGTGTGACTGCCATCATATTGCAGTCTACACGTATATATTATGTGTGACTGCCATCATTTTGCAGTCTACACATATCTCTTATGTGTGACTGCCATCATATTGCAGTCTACATGTATCTCTTATGTGTGACTGCCATCATATTGTGTGTGACTGCCATCATATTGCAGTCTACACATATCTCTTATGTGTGACTGCCATCATATTGCAGTCTACATGTATCTCTTATGTGTGACTGCCATCATATTGCGTGTGACTGCCATCATATTGCAGACTACACGTATCTCTTATGTGTGACTGCCATCATATTGTGTGTGACTGCCATCATAGTGCAGTCTGCACGTATCTTTTGTGTGTGACTGCCATCATATTGCAGTCTACACGTATCTCTTATGTGTGACTGCCATCATATTGCAGTCTACACGTATCTCTTATGTGTGACTGCCATCATATTGCAGTCTACACGTATCTCTTATGTGTGACTGCCATCATATTGCGTGTGACTGCCCTCATATTGCAGTCTACACGTATCTCTTATGTGTGACTGCCATCACATTGCAGTCTACACATATCTCTTATGTGTGACTGCCATCATATTGCGTGTGACTGCCATCATATTGCAGTCTACACGTATCTCGTATGTGTGACTGCCATCATATTGCAGTCTACACGTATCTCTTATGTGTGACTGCCATCATATTGCAGTCTACACGTATCTCTTATGTGTGACTGCCATCATATTGCGTGTGACTGCCATCATATTGCAGACTACACGTATCTCTTATGTGTGACTGCCATCATATTGCAGTCTACACGTATCTCTTATGTGTGACTGCCATTATATTGCAGTCTATACGTATCTCTTATGTGTGACTGCCATCACATTGCAGTCTACACGTATCTCTTATGTGTGACTGCCATTATTTTGCAGTCTACACGTGTCTCTTATGTGTGACTGCCACCATAGTGCGTGTGACTGCCATCATATTGCGTGTGACTGCCATCATGTTGCAGTCTACACGTATCTCTTATGTGTGACTGCCATCATATTGCAGACTACACGTATCTCTTATGTGTGACTGCCATCATATTGTGTGTGACTGCCATCATATTGCAGTCCACAAGTATCTCTTATGTGTGACTGCCATCACATTGCAGTCTACACGTATCTCTTATGTGTGACTGCCATCATATTGCAGTCTACACGTGTCTCTTATGTGTGACTGCCACCATATTGCGTGTGACTGCCATCATATTGCGTGTGACTGCCATCATGTTGCAGTCTACACGTATCTCTTATGTGTGACTGCCATCATATTGCAGTCTACACGTATCTCTTATGTGTGACTGCCATCATATTGCATGTGACCGCCATCATATTGCAGTCTACACGTATCTCTTATGTGTGACTGCCATCATATTGCAGTCCACACCTATCTCGTATGTGTGACTGCCATCATATTGCAGTCTACACGTATCTCTTATGTGTGACTGCCATCATATTGCGTGTGACTGCCATCATGTTGCAGTCTACACGTATCTCGTATGTGTGACTGCCATCATATTGCAGTCTACACCTATCTCGTACGTGTGACTGCCATCATATTGCAGTCTACACGTATCTCTTATGTGTGACTGCCATCACATTGCAGTCTACACGTATCTCTTATGTGTGACTGCCATCATATTGCAGTCTACACGTATCTCTTATGTGTGACTGCCATCACATTGCAGTCTACACGTATCTCTTATGTGTGACTGCCATCATATTGCAGTCTACACGTATCTCGTATGTGTGACTGCCATCATATTGCAGTCTACACGTATCTCGTATGTGTGACTGCCATCATATTGTGTATGACTGCCCTCATATTGCAGTCTACAGGTATTTTTTATGTGTGATTGCTATCGTATTGCAGTCTTCTCGTATCTCTTATGTGTGGCTGCCATCTACCGGTCACACTTATCATTTTACCATGTACCAAATAAAATAACTCAGTAAGCACAACCAAAATCATTCGGTTAATTAGGCGCACCGGGTTATAAGGCGCACTGTCGAGTTTTGAGAAAATGAACATACGGAAAAATACGGTAATCACGATCGTATATTCACCCAGCTCTAGGTTCAAGGTGAAGAAAGTGAAGAAACCCTGACTGACAGTATCAATACTTCGGGCCTTACAGCTCCTATAAATATCCCAAATGTTGTGCCCTATTTTTCCTTTTTTTTTTAAAAAAAAAATCTTTGACTACCCTTCTCGCGACCTGTCCCCTCTGGGCACCAGTGAAGTCTAGGAGAGGGCGCCCCTTACCTTGGGAATTTGCCTGCAAGACCCCGATGCTGTCATCAAACTGCATAGACTTGATGTTGAGCGATGCCAAGATGCATTCCTTATCCTGCAGTGAAGCATCTTCGATATTGTTCTGATTGGCTGACAGTATTACGCACATGTCGCAGAGGTTGATGTTGACAGCCCTTAAATCTGCCCGACTTAATGGCGTACCCTACGGGGTGGGAGGAGGAGTGGAGGGGGGGGGGGCAGAAGGATAGAAGGCAGAGACAAGAGGGAGAGAAAAACAAATTGAAGAAGCGAGCGGCGAGGAGTTTGGCAAATTAGCAAGCAAGTTTTCAAGCTGCGACATTCTAGTGATGCAGCTTTGCAGAACTGGACTAAAGGACTGAAGTCAAGTCTCGGCTGCACTAATGGGGTTCTCCTCTTATCATCACTCAGACTAGCTAAGAAGCTAGGAAACAATGGGAGACCGGGCTTTCTGCTCCGCCGCTCCCAGTCCGTGGAACGCTCTCCCTGACCACCTGAGGGCACAACAGACTGTAAATGCTTTTAAAAAAGGCTTAAAAACCCTTCTTTTTAAAAAAGCATTTTTTTTAGATATATGCATACTAGTTCTAGCTATTAGGCTCTTCTAGTTTTTTTTTATTTTTTATTATCTTTGTATTTTAATTTTTTTTAATACACTGAAGCACTTTGAGGTTGTTTACTCAATGTAAAGTGTTTTTTTTTTTTACAAATAAAATCGATTATTATTATTAAATCTATAATCTAGCTAAGAAGCTACGAACAACGGGAGACCGGGCTTTCTGCTCCGCCGCTCCCAGTCTGTGGAACGCTCTCCCTGACCACCTGAGGGCACTACAGACTGTGAATGCTTTTAAAAAAGGCTTAAAACCCCTTCTTTTTAAAAAAGCCTTTTTTTTTAGATACATGCATACTAGTTCTAGCTATTAGGCTGTTCTAGTTTTTATTTGTATTTATTATCTTTTTATTTTAATTTTTTTTAATACCCTGAAGCACTTTGAGGTTGTTTACTCAATGTAAAGTGTTTTTTTACAAATAAAATCTATTATTATTATTAAATCTATACTCTAGCTAAGAAGCTACGAACAATGGGAGACCGGGTTTTCTGCTCCGCCGCTCCCAGTCTGTGGAACGCTCTCCCTGACCACCTGAGGGCACCACAGACTGTAAATGCTTTAAAAAAAGGCTTTAAAATCCTTCTTTTTAAAAAAGCCTTTTTTTTTTTTAGATATATGCATACTAGTTCTAGCTATTAGGCTGTTCTAGTTTTTATTTTTATTTATTATCTTTGTATTATTTTTTTTTAATACACTGAAGCACCTTGAGGTTGTTTACTCAATGTAAAGTGTTTATTTTACGAATAAAATCTATTATTATTATTAAATCTATAATATAGCTAAGAAGCTACGAACAATGGGAGACCGGGCTTTCTGCCCCGCCGCTCCCAGTCCGTGGAACGCTCTCCCTGACCACCTGAGGGCACTACAGACTGTGAATGCTTTTAAAAAAGGCTTAAAACCCCTTCTTTTTAAAAAAGCCTTTTTTTTAGATACATGCATACTAGTTCTAGCTATTAGGCTGTTCTAGTTTTTATTTTTATTTATTATCTTTTTATTTTAATTTTTTTTAATACCCTGAAGCACTTTGAGGTTGTTTACTCAATGTAAAGTGTTTTTTTTTTTACAAATAAAATCTATTAATATTATCAAATCTATAATCTAGCTAAGAAGCTACGAACAATGGGAGACCGGGCTTTCTGCTCCGCCGCTCCCAGTCTGTGAAACGCTCTCCCTGACCACCTGAGGGCACCACAGACTGTGAATGCTTTTAAAAAAGGCTTAAAAACCCTTCTTTTTAAAAAAGCCTTTTTTTTTTTTTTTTTAGATGTATGCATACTAGTTCTAGCTATTAGGCTGTTCTAGTTTTTATTTTTATTTATTATCTTTTTATTATTTTTTTTTTTAATACACTGAAGCACTTTGAGGTTTTTTACTCAATGTAAAGTGTTTTTCTTTTACAAATAAAATATATTATTATTAGTAAATCTATAATCTAGCTAAGAAGCTATGAACAATGGGAGACCGGGCTTTCTGCTCCGCCGCTCCCAGTCTGTGGAACGCTCTCCCTGACCACCTGAGGGCACCACAGACTGTAAATACTTTTAGTAAAGGCTTAAAAACTCTTCTTTTTTTTTTAGATATATGCATACTAGTTCTAGCTATTAGGCTGTTCTAGTTTTTATTTGTATTTATTATCTTTGTATTTAAATTTTTTTTAATACACTGAAGCACTTTGAGGTTGTTTACTCAATGTAAAGTGTTTTTTTTTTTTACAAATAAAATATATTATTATTATTAAATCTATAATCTAGCTAAGAAGCTACGAAGAATAGGAGACCGGGCTTTCTGCTCCGCCGCTCCCAGTCTGTGGAATGCTCTCCCTGACCACCTGAGGGCACCACAGACTGTAAATACTTTTAAAAAAGGCTTAAAAATCCTTCTTTTTAAAAAAGCATTTTTTTTAGATATATGCATACTAGTTCTAGCTATTAGCCTGTTCTAGTTTTTATTTTTATTTATTATCTTTGTATTTTATTTATTTGTAATACACTGAAGCACTTTGAGGTTGTTTACTCAATGTAAAGTGTTTTTTTTTACAAATAAAATCTATTATTATTATTAAATCTATAATCTAGCTAAGAAGCTACGAACAATGGGAGACCGGGCTTTCTGCTCCGCCGCTCCTAGTTCGTGGAACGCGCTCCCTGACCACCTGAGGGCACCACAGACTGTAAATTATTTTACTTAAGGCTTAAAAGCTCTTTTTTTTTTTTTTTTAAATAATTTTTTTTTAGATATATGCATACTAGTTCTAGCTATTAGGCTGTTCTAGTTTTTATTTTTATTTATTATCTTTGTATTTTTATTTGTTTTAATACACTGAAGCACTTTGAGGTTGTTTACTCAATGTAAAGTGTTTTTTTTTTTACAAATAAAATCTATTATTATTATCAAATCTATAATCCAGCTAAGAAGCTACGAACAATGGGAGACCGGGCTTTCTGCTCCGCCGCTCCCAGTCCGTGGAACGCTCTCCCTGACCACCTGAGAGCACCACAGACTGTAAATTATTTTACTAAAGGCTTAAAAGCTCTTTTTTTTTTTTTTTTAATTTTTTTTTTAGATATATGCATACTAGTTCTAGCTATTAGGCTGTTCTAGTTTTTATTTTTATTTATTATCTTTGTATTTTAATTTGTTTTAATACCTCGAAGCACTTTGAGGTTGTTTACTCAATGTAAAGTGTTTTTTTTTTTACAAATAAAATATATTATCATTATTAAATCTATAATCTAGCTAAGAAGCTACGAACAATGGGAGACCGGGGAACGCTGTCCCTGACCACCTGAGGGCACCACAGACTGTAAATACTTTTAATAAAGGCTTAAAAACCCTTCTTTTTAGATATATGCATACTAGTTCTAGCTATTAGGCTGTTCTAGTCTTTATTTGTATTTTTTATATTTTTATCTTTATTTTTTTAATACACTCAAGCACTTTGAGGTTGTTTACTCAATGTAAAGTGTTTTTTTTTTTTTTACAAAAAAAATATATTAATATTATTAAATCTATAATCTAAGAGTGTTCTGGATGTAGCCACAGAATGATGTCAGGGCCGTGCACGTAATGAGGCTAACGGAGACCAGCTCGGGTGCACTCACAGGGAGGATGGAGACCTTGGGGAAGTTATGTAGCGTCTCCCACTCCCGCCGCAGATAGTCCAGCGAGCCCACAAAAACGATGGGCTTGAGTTCGTGAAAGTGAAAGTTGCTGGCTCTTAAAGGCATCACCAAGTTTCGCAGCCCCACTAAAGCGGACGTGACATCCCCAAATATACAGACCACCACATGGCCGCTCAGGACCGTCATGGAGGCCTCGCTCCGGGTCTGCAGTGGGGGCACACAAAGCAGGATGGGAGGGTAGAGCAAAAAGGAGGAGGGTGTGAGAGGATGAACTCGTGGGCAGATATGCTGTGGACTGAAAGGTAAGTAATGTGCATTGAAATTATTACACAGGCTTTAATAAGAATAAAAACATACATCTGTTGAACAAAAGCAGTCACAGTTTGCAAGGCTTTAGGCTAAACTTCATAAGTTAAGCTTTTGAGACGAGTTATATCCTACTTACCGTATTTCCTTGAATTAGGGGTATATATTATCCGCATGCCTCGTTTTACCGCCGGGTCAAACTCGCATCGCAAAATAATTAGCGCAAACTCGTCACGTCGCCAGTGACACTTCACCTTTCAAGGCATCATTTTTCCAAAATGGAGGAGGCTAATTTCAATCATTTAAAATCAATTTAAAAAGAAGATAAAGAGCTATTCAGTAGAATTTAAGGTCCAAGCTATTGAATATGCTAAAAAGAACAGTAAGGAGAGAACTGCTCAGTTTATTACCTTCTAAACACATTTGTCAGACTCATCTCGTGGCCAATACTACTGTAGTAAAGTGTTTTTACAAATAAAATCTATTATTATTATTAAATCTATAATCTAGCTAAGAAGCTACGAACAATGGGGGACCGGGCTTTCTGCCCCGCCGCTCCCAGTCCGTGGAACGCTCTCCCTGACCACCTGAGGACACCACAGACTGTAAATGCTTTTAAAAAATGCTTAAAAACCCTTCTTTTTAAAAAAACAACATTTTTTTAGATATATGCATACTAGTTCTAGCTATTAGGCTGTTCTAGTTTTTATTTTTATTTATAATCTTTTTTTTTTTTTTAATACACTGAAGCACTTTGAGGTTGTTTACTCAATGTAAAGTGTTTTTTTTTTTTTTTACAAATAAAATCTATTATTATTATTCAATCTATAATCTAGCTAAGAAGCTATGAACAATGGGAGGCCGGGCTTACTGCTCCGCCGCTCCCAGTCCGTGGAACGCTCTCCCTGACCACCTGAGGGCACCACAGACTGTGAATGCTTTTTAAAAAGGCTTAAAAACCATTCTTTAAAAATAAAAAAAAATAAAAAAATGTAGATATATGCATACTAGTTCTAGCTATTAGGCTGTTCTAGTTTTTATTTTTATTTATTATCTTTTTATTTTTTTTAATACACTGTAGCATTTTGAGGTTGTTTACTCAATGTAAAGTGTTTTTTTTTTACAAATAAAATCTATTATTATTATCAAATCTATAATCTAGCTAAGAAGCTACGAACAATGGGAGACCGGGCTTTCCGCCCCGCCGCTCCCAGTCTGTGGAACGCTCTCCCTGACCACCTGAGGGCACCACAGACTGTAAATGCTACTGCAGTATTGTTATTTACATGCTTGAAATGCTTAATTTATGAAAATAAAATGGTAAAATACGCTTTAAATAAACAATATCAATATTGTGTTATTATATAATTGCAATTCGTATTATTAATATTGTGTTAGTTTGTAGTGGTGGAGAGCTGACTTTTTTTTTCTTTCAAAGCGCTTTATTTTGGAAAAAATGTTTTATTAATATAGCTGCGTGTGTCAAATATGAGTCATTAAATGACTCCCGCCTCATGGTGGTAGAGGGCGCTGGTGGTCATTCTTGCGACTACTCGGCTGCAGAAGAAGTGACAACAACAGTTTTCTAAACTGGACTTTCAATGGAAGCAGGAGGTACTAATTAAAGGAAGATCTCCATCGAGAGAAAGATAAGGAAGACTTCTATGAACAAGTTATTGATGCTTTTGTATATATCAGAAGGAGCGGCGCATGGACTTCATTTATAAGTAAAGGTAAGACCATAATAACGTTGTTGTTTTTTATTAAATGTGCTTTTCATGATGGTATCCTTACATCACACTCAAATTTACATTACACTAAATTCACCGCATGGTAAGCGCCGGAGTGAGAAGAGGTTTTAAATTAATTACCGCCCCGGCGCTAATTCAAGGAAATACGGTATGTCTTCAAGTACGAGCTCTCCTCCTATGTAGTGATTTACCAACAATGTACCAGGTGAAGTAACCCATCTTGTTCGGGAGAGATGAGGTCAAAGTGTAGTAATTACTGTATTTCCTCAAGAAGTGGCTGGAGGTGCTTTTTATTTACTCAACAACAGGAGGTTTGATTGATTGATTGAAACTTGTATTAGTAGATTGCACAGTACAGTACGATTGACCACTGAATAGTAACAAACCCTATATGAGACAAGAACACATAACTTTCTCTTTCCTTCTTTTCTGTGCGTTCTAAATAGTGAAAAACAGGTAATGAGGGTTCATACATCCTGCCTATAAGGGTCAACTGATTATCGGCCAGGACACACCTTCTCATTCAATGCGTTTCCTTTGTTTTCATGACTAATTACTAGGGATGTCCGATATTATCGGCCGATGAATGCTTTAAAATGCAATATCGGAAATTATCGGTATCGGTTTCGAAATTATCGGTATCGGTTTCATAAATTAAGATTAATGACTTTTTAAAACGCCGCTGTGTACACCTTAAAGGCACTGCCTTTGCGTGCCGGCCCAGTCAAATAATATCTACGGCTTTTCACACACGCAAGTGAATGCAAGGCATACTTGGTCAATAGCCATACAGGTCACACCGAGGGTGGCCGTATAAACAACTTTAACACTGTTACAAATATGCGCCACACTGTGAACCCACACCAAACAAGAATGACAAACACGTCCGCGCCGTAACACAATATAAACACAACAGAACAAATACCCAGAAACCATTGCAGCACTAACTCTTCCGGGACGCTACAATATACACCCCCCGCTGCCCCCTTTGTTCATACAAAAGGCGCACCGGATTATAATGTTTTTTTTTCCTAAATGTAAAAGACTTCCTTGTGGTCTACATAACATGTAATGGTGGTTCTTTGGTCAAAATGTTGCGTAGATGATGTTTTACAGACCATCTTCAAGTCGCTTTCTGACAGTCTCTTTAATTATTCCGAATGATTTCGTACATTAGGCGCACCGGGTTATAAGGTGCTGCCATCATATTGCAGTCTACACGTATATCTTATGTGTGACTGCCATCATATTGAAGTCTATACGTATCTCTTATGTGTGACTGCCATCCTATTGCAGTCTACATGTATCTCTTATGTGTGACTGCCATCCTATTGCAGTCTACACGTATCTCTTATGTGTGACTGCCATCATATTGCAGTCTACACGTATCTCTTACGTGTGACTGCCTTCATATTGCAGTCTGCACGTATCTCTTACATGTGACTACCATCATATTGCAGTCTACACGTATCTCTTATGTGTGACTGCCATCATATTGCAGTCTACATGTATCTCTTACGTGTGGCTGCCATCTACCGGTCACACTTATCATTTCACCATGTACCAAATAAAATAGCTTTGAGGTCTGTAAGCACAACCAAAATGATTCCGTACATTAGGCGCACCGGGTTATAAGGCGCTGCCATCATATTGCAGTCTACACGTATCTCTTATGTGTGACTTCCATCATATTGCGTGTGACTGCCAACATATTGCAGTCTACACATATCTCTTATGTGTGACTGCCATCATATTGCAGTCTACACGTATCTCTTATGTGTGACTGCCATCATATTGCAGTCTACACGTATCTCTTACGTGTGGCTGCCATCTACCGGTCACACTTATCATTTCACCATGTACCAAATAAAATAGCTTCAAGGTCGGTAAGCACAACTAAAACGATTCCGTACATTAGGCGCAACGGGTTATAAGGCGCTGCCATCATATTGCAGTCTACACGTATCTCTTATGTGTGACTGCCATCATATTGCAGTCTACACATATCTCTTATGTGTGACTGCCATCATATTGCAGTCTACACATGTCTCTTACGTGTGGCTGCCATCTACCGGTCACACTTATCATTTCACCATGTACCAAATAAAATAGCTTCGAGGTCGGTAAGCACAACCAAGATTGTTCCGTACATTAGGTGCACCGGGTTATAAGGTGCTGCCGTCATATTGCAGTCTACACATATCTCTTACGTGTGACTGCTATCATATTGCAGTCTACACGTATCTCTTATGTGTGACTGCCATCATATTGCAGTCTACACATATCTCTTATGTGTGACTGCCATCATATTGCAGTCTACACGTATCTCTTATGTGTGACTGCCATCATATTGCAGTCTACACGTATCTCTTATGTGTGACTGCCATCATATTGCAGTCTACATGTATCTCTTATGTGTGACTGCTATCATATTGCAGTCTACATGTATCTTTTATGTGTGACTGCCATCATATTGCAGTCTACACGTATCTCTTATGTGTGACTGCCATCATATTGCAGTCTACACGTATCTCTTATGTGTGACTGCCATCATATTGCAGTCTACACGTATCTCTTATGTGTGACTGCCATCATATTGTAGTCTACAAGTGTCTCTTATGTGTGACCACTATCATATTGCAGTCTACACTTATCTCTTTTGTGTGACCGCCATCATATTGCAGTCTACACGTATCTCTTATGTGTGACTGCCATCATATTGCAGTCTACACGTATCTCTTATGTGTGACTGCTATCATATTGCAGTCTACACGTATCTCTTATGTGTGACTTCCATCATATTGCAGTCTACACGTATATCTTATGTATGACTGCCATGATATTGCAGTCTACACGTATCTCTTATGTGTGACTGCCATCCTATTGCAGTCTACATGTATCTCTTATGTGTGACTGCCATCATATTGCAGTCTACACACGTATCTCTTACGTGTGGCTGCCATCTACCGGTCACACTTATCATTTCACCAATAAAATAAAATAGCTTCGAGGTCGGTAAGCACAACCAAAATTGTTCCGTACATTAGGCGAACCGGGTTATAAGGCGCTGCCATCATACTGCAGTCTACACGTATCTCTTATGTGTGACTGCCATCATATTGCAGTCTACACGTATCTCTTATGTGTGACTGCCATCATATTGCAGTCTACACTTATCTCTTATGTGTGACTGCCATCATATTGCAGTCTACACGTATCTCTTATGTGTGACTGCCATCATATTGCAGTCTACACGTATCTCTTATGTGTGACTGCCATTATATTGCAGTCTACACATGTCTCTTACATGTGACTGCCATTATATTGCAGTCTACACGTATCTCTTATGTGGGACTGCCATCATATTGCAGTCCACATGTATCTCTTATGTGTGACTGCCATCATATTGCAGTCTACATGTATCTCTTATGTGTGACTGCCATCCGATTGCAGTCTACATGTATCTCTTATGTGTGACTGCCATCATATTGCAGTCTACACATGTCTCTTACATGTGACTGCCATCATATTGCAGTCTACACGTATCTCTTACGTGTGGCTGCCATCTACCGGTCACACTTATCATTTCACCATGTACCAAATAAAATAGCTTCGAGGTCGGTAAGCACAACCAAAACGATTCCGTACATTAGGCGCAACGGGTTATAAGGCGCTGCCATCATATTGCAGTCTACACGTATCTCTTATGTGTGACTGCCATCATATTGCAGTTTACACGTATCTCTTATGTGTGACTGCCATCATATTGCAGTCTACACGTATCTCTTATGTGTGACTGCCATCATATTGCAGTCTGCACGTATCTCTTATGTGTGACTGCCATCATATTGCAGTCTACACGTATCTCTTATATGTGACTGCCATCATATTGCAGTCTACACGTATCTCTTATGTGTGACTGCCATCATATTGCAGTCTACACGTATCTCTTATGTGTGACTGCCATCATATTGCAGTCTACACGTATCTCTTATGTGTGACTTCCATCATATTGCAGTCTACACGTATCTCTTATGTATGACTGCCATCATATTGCAGTCTACACGTATCTCTTATGTGTGACTGCCATCATATTGCAGTCTACACGTATCTCTAAAGTGTGACTGCCATCATATTGCAGTCTACACGTACCTCTTATGTATGACTGCCATCATATTGCAGTCTACACGTATCTCTTATGTGTGACTGCCATCATATTGCAGTCTACACGTATCTCTTATGTGTGACTGCCATCATATTGCAGTCTACACGTATCTCTTATGTGTGACTGCCATCATATTGCAGTCTACACGTATCTCTTATGTGTGACTGCCATCATATTGCAGTCTACACGTATCTCTTATGTGTGACTGCCATCATATTGCAGTCTACACGTATCTCTTACGTGTGACTGCCATCATATTGCAGTCTACACGTATCTCTTATGTGTGACTGCCATCATATTGCAGTCTACACGTATCTCTTATGTGTGACTGCCTGCATATTGCAGTCTACACGTATCTCTTATGTGTGACTGCCATCATATTGCAGTCTACACGTATCTCTTATGTGTGACTGCCATCATATTGCAGTCTACACGTATCTCTTATGTGTGACTGCCATCATATTGCAGTCTACACGTATCTCTTACGTGTGGCTGCCATCTTCCGGTCACACTTATCATTTCACCATGTACCAAATAAAATAGCTTCGAGGTCGGTAAGCACAACCAAAACGATTCCGTACATTAGGCGCAACGGGTTATAAGGCGCTGCCATCATATTGCAGTCTACACGTATCTCTTATGTGTGACTGCCATCATATTGCAGTCTACACGTATCTCTTATGTGTGACTGCCATCATATTGCAGTCTACACTTATCTCTTATGTGTGACTGCCATCATATTGCAGTCTACATGTATCCCTTTTGTGTGACTGCCATCATATTGCAGTCCACATGTATCTCTTATGTGTGACTGCCATTATATTGCAGTCTACACACGTATCTCTTACGTGTGGCTGCCATCATATTGCAGTCTACATGTATCTCTTATGTGTGACTGCCATTATATTGCAGTCTACACACGTATCTCTTACGTGTGGCTGCCATCATATTGCAGTCTACATGTATCTCTTAGGTGTGACTGCCATCATATTGCAGTCTACACACGTATCTCTTACGTGTGGCTGCCATCTACCGGTCACACTTATCATTTCACCATGTACCAAATAAAATAGCTTCGAGGTCGGTAAGCACAACCAAAACGATTCGGTACATTAGGCGCACCGGGTTATAAGGCGCACTGTCGATTTTTGAGAAAATGAAAGGATTTTGAGTGTGCCTTATAGTCCGGAAAAATACGATAGTCGAAGCTTAAATATCTGCATTGTTAGCTGCCTCATGCTAGCAGTTGGTCACTATTTAAAACTCACATAAAAGGGAAATACGTGTGTCTTAAAGTGCAAAATTAAAAAAAGATTGAAAAACAAGTGCAGTTTTCTTGGAAGTTGCCACAAGATTAAGGTTTAGTTAACCAAAGTAGTCATCAAGTGTTTTATTCGGTTAATTGAGGCATAGCCTTTTTGGAGAGGAAGCCACTTATTTCGGAAATACAGTGTATATATTTTTTTTTTATCTTCCTTTCCAAAATTAAAATATCATATAACAAACATGCCTCCAAAACTCAAGCCAATTTGCGGATATATAAAGAAAACCACCAACTCACCTTGAAGCAGAGAGGCAATGAAAGAAATGTCAATACATATTAATTAGTATGTGATTGGATGATATCACAAGTGTGAGGCTCCTGGGCATACTTACGTTAGGTTCTCTATCTTTTTTTTATACATAGTATTTTTTTTTTTTGTATGTGTGTGTGTGTGTTTCGAGCAGAGGGATACTTTTATAAAACATAGGGTTTACTCACCAGGATAACCTTTTCGATGTCTTTTGACGGGCACCAGTGAAACATTCCGGTAGAGTCATACCTCTTCACATTCATGTCCATGTTTTCAATTTGTTCATTACCAGGTATTAGAAGGGGGTCGTGTCTACTGCAAAAAAAAAAAAACACACAAAAAAAACAACATATTCATATGTTTGGTCTCTCATGAGTACTTGAGTAGTGGTTCCTGCCTGGGTCTGGCCCTGCATGTTTGGAACCATGGACCATAGATGACGAGGTAATAGAACCTGGTGGTAGGGGTGTGTCCCGATCCGATACTGATATTGGTCCAAAATTAGCATAAAAAACAACACACATCAGATGATATCGGCTTGCATCTGAACTATCAGTAAAAAGTGCCGATACAAGCGGTTTACTTGTGCAAAGACATCCAGTTAACATCTAAATGTCCTCCAATAAGCTTACATGGTTGGTATTTTCTTATATTTTATTGGAGTCACTTACAAAAGGTAACCATAGGCACACTTGCCAACCCTCCCGAATTTTCCGGGAGACTCCCGAAATTCAGCGCCTCTCCCGAAAACCTCCCGGCACAAATATTCTCCCGAAAATCTCCCGATTTTCAGCCGAAAGACCTGAGTGAGGACAGCCTTTTTTCACGACGGGAGGGCAACTGCGTGACAAGAAATGAATCATCCAAATTAGAGATAAATTGTATTATTATGTTTATCTTACCTACAAATAAATATATTTATTAATTTAAAAAAATAATAAAAAACTAAATACATTTTTACTATATTTTGCTAAAAACATCAAAATTAATTGTATTTTTTCTGACTCCTTATTACATCCAGGCATTAGAATTATACATTAAAATAAACATATTTGAAATAATTAATTTTAAATTATCATAATAATTCATTTAAAATGACCATATTTAATTATTAAAATAATTGCTTGTTTATCAACAACTTTAGCATTTTATTCATTATTACATTTTGAAGCTCTCAGAAGCCACATTATGTTATATTCCTTAATATTTATTTATGCAAGTTTGAAGTGTCAATTATCTAAACACAGTTTTGTTTGCATATGTTCAGAATGTAGAGATATAAATAAATAAATATATATATATATATATATATATATATATATATATATATATATATATATATATATATATATATATATATATATATATATATATATGTATGAAACACTTGACTTGGTGAATTCTAGCTGTCAATATACTCCTCCCCTCTTAACCACGCCCTCAACCACGCCCTGCCCCACCCCCGACCACGCCCCCACCCCCCACCTCCCTAAATCGGAGGTCTCAAGGTTGGCAAGTATGACCATAGGCTACTAGGAGCTAGCAGCTACACAACAGCTAAGCACGTATTAGCACACAAGCTTGACATAAGTGTCATAATTGAACAATATTGCAGTCCAATGCAGCATATTTGTAAATACAAACTACTATTAAATAATCATTACATATTTACATATACAAAGTCTCCAAAACAGAAGCGTATTAGAAAAGTGTCCAGTAACAAACGTGTCCGCATCATTCAACTTACAACGTCAGGAGCTTGGCATAATGATTTATTGTGGCCGATAGGTGTTGCCAAAAATGCAAATGACCACTCCACTTAAACTTAAAGTGTCAGGTTCAAACACTGATGACAACTATTAAACAGACAAGAAGCAAGGAGTTATCGTTTATCGTCGATGTTCTCTACGAAATCCTTTCAGCAAAAATATGGCAATATCGCGAAATGATCAAGTATGACACATAGAATGGACCTGCTATCCCCGTTTAAATAAGAAAATCGCATTTCAGTAGGCCTTTAAAGGGGAACATTATCACCAGACCTATGTAAGAGTCAATATATACCTTGATGTTGCAGAAAAAAGACCATATATTTTTTTAACCGATTTCCGAACTCTAAATGGGTGAATTTTGGCGAATTAAACGCCTTTCTATTATTCGCTCTCGGAGCGATGACGTCACAACAAGTTGCACCAGTGGCCCAAAGATGCGAAAGTGGCAAGAAATTGGACGAAATTTGTTCAAAATACGAAGCTGTGGGGAAAGCCGACGAAATGGTCAGTCGTTTGTTCCGCACACTTTACCGACGAAAGCTATGCTACGACAGAGATGGCAAGAATGTGTGGATATCCTGCGACACTCAAAGCAGATGCATTTCCAACGATAAAGTCAAAGAAATCTGCCGCCAGACCCCCATTGAATCTGCCGGAGTGTGTGAGCAATTCAGGGACAAAGGACCTCGGTAGCACGGCAAGCAATGGCGGCAGTTTGTTCCCGCAGACGAGCGAGCTAAACCCCCTGGATGTCTTGGCTCACACTGTCCCTTATGCCACCGAAGATGATCAAGAGAAGAATATCGACCCTAGCTTCCCTGGCCTGCTGACATCAACTCCAAAACTGGACGGATCAGCTTTCAGGAAAAGAGAGCGGATGAGGGTATGTCTACAGAATATATTAATTGATGAAAACTTTATTCATTACTCGCGGTTTTACGTAAATTATGTGTTTACCAATAATTTAGCTTAAAAAGATTTTTTTTTTTCCATCATTCGAGTACATTCGGGTAGTCTTGTGTAATGCAGTATTTTGTGTCTATTTAGGTATGGTTAACCTGAGTGCTGAAATCGTGGAAAAATATATGTTCTTAGCGCACCTGAAATGGGCTGTCTGCACTCTCAAAGTGCATGTTGTTGCCAAATGTATTTCATATGCTGTAAACCTAGTTCATAGTTGTTAGTAACTATCTTATCAGACAGTGTTTAGCCGCTGAAATCCGAGTCTGATTTCGAGCTAATGTCGCTATACCTTGCTGTTTCACTGTGTGACGTCACAGGAAAATGGACGGGTGTATATAACGATGGTTAAAATCAGGCACTTTGAAGCTTTTTTTAGGGATATTGCGCATACTTGCCAACCTAGAGACCTCCGATTTCGGGAGGTGGGGGGTGGGGGGTGGGGGGGTGGTCGTGGTGGGGCGGGGGCGTGGTTGGGGGCGGGGCTAAGAGGGGAGGAGTATATTTACAGCCTGATCCCTGCAGCTATAGCCGCCCTTAACAGCAGGCCCGGCCGACCTGTCTGACAAGCCTGTAAATGTGTGTTAGTCATGTATGATGTCTTTTTGTTATTTTTTTTTTGTGTGATGTGTAATGTCTAGTGTTTAAATGTACGGCAGTGACAATGAATTTCCCCAAGGGGACCAATAAATCTAATCTAATCTAATCTAATTCACCAAGTCAAGTATTTCATATATATATATATATATATATATATATATATATGTATATATATATATATATATATATATATATATATATATATATATATGTATATATATATATATATATATATATATATATATAAGAAATACTTGACTTTCAGTGAATTCTAGCTATATATATATTTATTTTATATATATATATATATATATATATATATATATATATATATATATATATATATATATATATATATATAGTATATATATATATATATGCATATATATATATATATATTATATATATATAAATAAAAGAAATACTTGAATTTCAGTGTTCATTTATTTACACATATACACACACATAACACTCATCTACTCATTGTTGAGTTAAGGGTTGAATTGTCCATCCTTGTTCTATTCTCTGTCACTATTTTTCCAACCATGCTGAACACCCTTTCGCAGGTACCCAGAAAGGTTTCGAGTACCACCAAAAAAACTGAATCTCTGAAGACAATATACAAATCTGTGTTAAAGGTGTACAAATACTGTTTGTATAATAAGCATGTTATTTTTTTACAAATGAGGGTTAAGAGTTCAGTACTAAAAAAAAAAAGAAAAGAATATGGCTTAAGTACAGTTTTTTAATTGAGCTGCTGCATTTTTTGGTTGGGTTGTTTATTTATTTTCAGTAACTTCTACACATTTCTAAAAGGGGAGGAATGTAATAGTGATCTATGTTTGTCTGTTGCCATCTCCTGGTGAATGTTGGCTATAGCGTACTGGGGTTACTTTTTGGTTGGCCAACAATTTACGTGGTGTTGGGCTCTTGAAACTGCGGCCCTGTTCATTTTGGAGTTGAATAGTTCTGTGCTGATATCGTATCAGATCAATGTCATATCGGTCAATACTCAAAGCTCCAATATCGGTGTGGTATAGGAAGTGGAAAAAGTACCTGGTGGTATCTATAGTATTTGCCAACTGAAAAATTGTCAAAAGTGAGTAGAGCCTATTCCATAACTGCCAACCCTCCCGGATTTTCAGGGAGACTCCCGAAATTCAGCGCCTCTCCCGAAAACCTCCCGGGACAAATTTTCTTCCGAAAAAACTCCCGAAATTCAGGCGGAGCTGGAGACCACGCCCCCTCCAGCTCAATGCGGACCTGAGTGACGTGTTGACAGCCTGTTCACACGTCCGCTTTCCCACAATATAAACAGCTAATGATCGAGGGCGAGTTCTTGGTTTCTTATGTGGGTTTATTGTTAGGCAGTTTCTTAACGTCCTCCCAGCGCGGTAACAACACACAACAACAGCAGTCAAGTTTTCGTCTACCGTAAAGCAGTTCGTCTGCCGTAAACAGCAATGTTGTGACACTTTTAAACAGGACAATACTGCCATCTACTGTACATGCATATGTGACCCACCCATAATGTGTCACATTTTTGTGTTGATTTATTTATTTTATTTTGTGGTTTGAATTCGTTTTTGGAGCTGTCATTACACATTTATCAGTATTCACATTGGTCAGTAGGGGGCAGTAGGGCGTTTCTTCCCAATTGAATGCCATCACCTGCTGACCGGGAAGTGTCTTGTCATTCTGATGAGCGCGACCAGTCTGTGAACAATTGAAACGTCCTGTGTGCTTTTTCCTCCTGTATAACAGGTTAGTTTTGGTGAATCAACTCACTGAATAATATCCATGTGATCTTTATAAGTTTAAGTACACATTCTGATGGTGGAGCCTAACTCTAAAGTGTTTGTGAGTTGTAGTTTGTATTTGTGAATGAATCCAGTGCACAGCTGCAGTAATCAATACAAAAAGGCGACGTGAGTGCGCAATGTTTATATAGGAACTTCTGATCCTATTTCAGACTCCCAAATTAGAGCTCCCGTCTTCTTATTGATTTTATAATGTATATTTGTATAATGTGTGTGTTCTGAAATAGTAGGGCTGCAGCTAACGATTATTTTTCTATCGATTAATCTATAGATTATTTTTTCGATTAATCGGTTAATCTATAGATTATTTTTTTCGATTAATCTATAGATTATTTTTCCTTTTACCGATTTTTTTTTTTTTAATTTAAAATGAAGAGGAAAAAATAAATGTAGGCCAGTTTTTTCAAAAGGCATGGCTTTTATTTACAAAAAAAAAAGTATGGCCACTCAGTCAACATTGACAACAACATGACAAAATATTCTGTAACAATGTAAACATTTAAAACTTTTAACATTTAACAAAATTAAAAGTAGCTTATTTGCTTTTTAATGTGCAAATATAAAAGTAAACATCCAGTGCAAATCTTAATATTCTGGAATAGTATAAGCATTTCAAAAGTAAAAGTATTGCTTATTTTGCTTTAAAATGTGCAAAAATAAAGATAAACATCCAATACAAAAAAGTGCAAAACGGAAATATTCTGTAACAAGTGTAAACATTTCAACAAAAGTAAAAGTATTGCTTATTTGCTAAAATGTGCAAAAATAAAGCTAAACATCCAATACAAAAAAGTGTACAGTGTAAACATTTCAACAAAAGTAAAAGTATTGCTTATTTTGCTTAATAACACAACAATGATAGTATGATTAAAGTGAAAGTTAATTGTTCGTTTGTACATAGTATATGTAACTGTTAATGTTGTAAAAGGTATTTGCACAACTAATTAACGTTAGCGTTTGTGACACGTCTTGTGCCGTGGGGTTCTTTCAGGACCGACAGACTGAACGCCAGACGGCTTTGCCAGGTTTACAATCTTTTAATTTTACACAAAGTCTTTTCTCTTCCAACTGCGCGGATCGCGCACCTGGGCACGATTGCGGCGTCGCTCCCGGCGCGCCCCGCCTCGCCGCTCACTCGCCGCCGCCGCCTCCCCACAGCGTTAAAGAGGAGCGCGTCTTTGTAAACACTGAACAGGCACGCCAAACGCGCCTCTCAGAGCGAAACGGTGCTTTAGTTTATGAATTTACAACGCAGATACAAATGACACATTCATGTTTTTGTGTAATAATGACAACGTATACGCACGCGGACGATTGACTTGTTGATGGTGATGGCAAGAACGCTGTCGGGGGTTTTCTTTTCAAATGTTCGTTCATAGCCGTTGTGCTGCTATGATAGGCCATTTCCGCTCGACACAGTGTGCATACAACAACATTATTAGGCCGTTTATTGAAATACTCCCACACTTTTGACGACTTTTGGCGTGCTTTTTTCCCCTCGCTCGCATCGTCTGCTTTGTGCTCCGCCATGACAGTAAAGTAGAGTGACGTAAATATGCGACGCGCCGACGCACAAAAACGGCGTCGACGTATTTACGTAACCGATGACGTCGACTACGTCGACGCGTCGTTTCAGCCTTATGAAATAGTGACAGAGAATAGAACAAGGATGGACAATTCAACCCTTAACTCAACAATGAGTAGATGAGTGTTATGTGTGTGTAAATGTGTAAATAAATGAACACTGAAATTCAAGTATTTCTTTTATTTATATTTATATATATGTAATAAAATATATATATATAGCTAGAATTCACTGAAAGTCAAGTATTTCTTATATATATATATATTAACCACGCCCCCAACCACGCCCCCCAATCCCACCCCCCACCTCCCGAAATCGGAGGTCTCAAGGTTGGCAAGTATGGCCTATTCTGCTCATGTCCCCAAAAGGACTATTCCCATGGTGTCACGGGATTGCTATGATAGGCTGCAATGTACTTAAATCCCGGTCCTCATCTCTTTTGTTGGCATTCAGCCTCGGCGACAGCGCTTCTCAGCGCACACACACGCAATTTCTGAGGGAATTGCAATTTCTACTTCTTACTTTCTTACGCCCTTGATGTCAAGTCATCATGAAGCTCAAAGACGCAGCCAGGCGCCTCCGTCGCTCGCTCGCTCGCTCCGCCACGGAGAAGTGCAGCCAGACTCGAACGCCACAGACTGACACGCCGCACAACACAGCGCCAATTACCAGCTTTTAGCCTCTCTTCCAGGCTCCTGACGCCACGCCGTGCAAACAGTACCACACACACACACACACAGATAAAAAAAAGCGCCAACAGGCTCCCACTTTAAATATTTCAAGCACTTGCCCAATCACATTGTTCCCCGACTGACGGCCATGAATGTTTCAGTACGTGTCACGAGCAAACGGGCTAATTCACAGCAGTGGGGCGCTGAGTTTTATCCCGTGTAACACTGACCATGAAAGGGCTCCTGTCAGTCCTGCTTTAACGCCGCTCCTGCTCCCGCGCTTATTCCACACGACGGCTTCTCACAGCTCCTACAAAAGGCCATCCAGACATTTCCATCCACAACGCCGACTCGGGACGTGGAGCAGAAACATGCGTCCTCGTCGTACTGATAGTGATGCACTAATTCAGAGCAAATGAAGCAATAAGTTGTGCCAAACTTAACGGGGAACTGCACTTTTTTTTATTTTATTTTGCCTATCATTTCCAATCCTTAGGTAAGACAAGCGCGTTTTTATTTTTTCAATATATTTTTTTCATTTAATTTTTATTGACATCCAGCATTAGACATTCATATCCATTGCATTATATTCACATACATCATATATATATATATATATATATATATATATATATATATATATATATATATATATATATATATATATATATATATATATATATATATACAGCAGTGACGTGCAGTCACTAGAGGCAGGTGAGGCGGGGCATGGAAAGAAAAAAAATGTAAAAAGAAAAAAAAAAATTAAATTGTTATATGTATCCAGTGTTTATACTATAAAGTTATTTTCCATTTAACTTCACCAGTTTTAGATTATTTTTATTCAAAATTGCTGAATTTTCACATTTGCCGTTCAAATACTGAGAAGAGACGGTGCGGTGAACAGCAGCCAGTTGAGGCACGTCACTCAGTGCCTCAACATGGATTGCGCAATGACTCGGCTAACTGCTGGCCTGCTGTGCAGTGAGACTGTATTGCTATATGAATTATATTATACATTTCCATAGTTTAGTTAGCTGAGGTATATAATGTACAGTGTATTTTGTCAACAACTGTATGTGTGTAAAGTATTTCTTGTGCTGAGCAATCATAAAACTGCTGCGAAGACGCACTGGCTGAGGCTCGTGTAATCCCGCCTCCTGGTGCCGGTTAATGCACCTCCCGACGGGAGCGCCACACCAACCAAAGCCCACACCCAAACCCTCCACGTGCAAGACCGAATCCACCCAAAAAAAGTCACTTAACAAGAAGCCAAAAAGTGCAAAAACAACATTGCTCACGCCGGGGGAGCCGTGAACGACTGCAGGGACACAACATTAGGTACACCTGCAGACTGCAGCACAGATTTCATATTTCATTCATTCACAACTCCTCCAACACGAACACCACTGTTCCTGCACTTATAAGTAAAGGTAAGACCATAATAACGTTTTTTTTTTTATTAAATGTGATTTTTTTGTGTGCTACAGTTTGTATGTGTAAAGTTAAAGTTAAGTTAAAGTACCAATGATTGTCACACACACACTAGGTGTAATGAAATTTGTCCTCTGCATTTGACACATCCCTTGATCATCCCCTGGGAGGTGAGGGGAGCAGTGGGCAGCAGCGGCGCCACGCCCAGGAATAATTTTTGGTGATTTAACCCCCAATTACAACCCTTGATGCTGAGTGCCAAGCAGGGAAGAATGCTGGTATGAGCTTTTAAACATAACCCGTTAACTGCTGCCAATCAAATGGTGAATAAGATACTCTTTAGGGTTCATATGTTTGTAAATCTGACTGTGATGAAGTCAGTGCCTCACCAGCCATCAACCTCACCGCACGTCACTGATATGTACATATACATTGGGGCGGCATGGCGTAGTGGGTAGAGCAACCGTGCCAGAAACCTGAGGGTTGCAGGTTCGCTCCCGGCCTCTTACCATCCAAAAAATCGCTGCCGTTGTGTCCTTGGGCGGGACACTTCACCCTTTGCCCCCGGTGCCACTCACACCAGTGAATTGAATGATAGGTGGTGGTCGGAGGGGCCGTTGGCGCAAATTGCAGCCACGCTTCCGTCAGTCTACCCCAGGGCAGCTGTGGCTATGAAAGTAGCTTACCACCACCAGGTGTGAATGATTGATGGGTTCTACATGTAAAGCGACTTTGGGTACTTAGAAAAGCGCTATATAAATCCCAGTTATTATTATTATTATTATATATATATGTGTGTATATATATACATATATATATATATATATATATATATATATATATATATATATATATATATATATATATATATATATATATATATATACATATATATATATATATATATATATATATATATATATATATATATATATATATATATAATAATTTGTCCCAAACTTAACGGGGAACTGCATTTTTTTTTTTTTTGCCTATCATTTACAATCCTTAGGTAAGACAAGCACGTTTTTATTTTTTTTAATGCATTCTAACTCATAAATAAATAAAATACCAAATTTTTCGGATTATAAGTCGCTCCGGAGTATAAGTCGCACCGACCCAAAATGCATAATAAAGAAGGAAAAAAACATATATACGTCGCACTAGAGCATGGGTGTCAAACTCTGGCCTGCGGGCCAAGTTTGGCCCTTGAGGCAATATCAAATTAACATTAGAGCTGTAACACCGCATTCACAACTAATACGCATACTTGCTAACCCTCCCGATTTTCAGTGCCCCTCTCGAAAGTCTCCCGGGGCAACCATTCTCCCGAATTTCTCCCGATTTCCACCCGGACAACAATATTGGGGGCGTGCCTTAAAGGCACTGCCTTTGGCGTCCTTTACAACCTGTCGTTACGTCCGCTTTTCCTCCATACAAACAGCGTGCCGGCCCAGATATATGCGGCTTCTACACACATAAGTGAATGCAAAGCATAGTTGATCAACAGCCATACAGGTCACACTGAGGGTGGCTGTATAAACAACTTTAACACTGTTACAAATATGCGCCACACTGGGAACCCACACCAAACAAGAATGACAAACACATTTCGGGAGAACATCCGCACCGTAACACAACATAAACACAACAGTACAAATACCCAGAACCCCTTGCAGCACTAACTCTTCCGGGACGCTACAATATACACTGCATATACTCTGCATCGGGGTTATGAGATTCTAGTCCATAGTGGATCTAGCATAATATTGAGAGATTCCAGTCCATAGTGGATCTAACATAATAGTGAGAGTCCAGTCCATAGTGGATCTAACATAATATAGTGAGAGTCCAGTCCATAGTGGATCTAACATAATATAGTGAGAGTCCAGTCCATAGTGGATCTAACATAATAGTGTGAGAGTCCAGTCCATAGTGGATCTAACATAATACTGTGAAAGTCCAGTCCATAGTGGATCTAACATATTATTGTGAGAGTCCAGTCCATAGTGGATATAACATAATAGTGTGAAAGTCCAGTCCATAGTGGATCTAACATAATAGTGAGAGTCCAGTCCATAGTGGATCTAACATAATATTGTGAGAGTCCAGTCCATAGTGGATCTAGCATAATAGTGTGAGAGTCCAGTCCATAGTGGATCTAACATAATATTGTGAGAGTCCAGTCCATAGTGGATCTAACATAATATTGTGAGAGTCCAGTCCATAGTGGATCTAACATAATAGTGTGAGAGTCCAGTCCATAGTGGATCTAACATAATAGTGTGAAAGTCCAGTCCATAGTGGATCTAACATAATAGTGAGAGTCCAGTCCATAGTGGATCTAACATAATTTTGTGAGAGTCCAGTCCATAGTGGATCTAGCATAATAGTGTGAGAGTCCAGTCCATAGTGGATCTAACATAATAGTGTGAAAGTCCAGTCCATAGTGGATCTAACATAATAGTGAGAGTCCAGTCCATAGTGGATCTAACATAATAGTGTGAGAGTCCAGTCCATAGTGGATCTAACATAATACTGTGAAAGTCCAGTCCATAGTGGATCTAACATAATATTGTGAGAGTCCAGTCCATAGTGGATCTAACATAATAGTGTGAGAGTCCAGTCCATAGTGGATCTAACATAATATTGTGAGAGTCCAGTCCATAGTGGATCTAACATAATAGTGTAAGAGTCCAGTCCATAGTGGATCTAACATAATAGTGTGAGAGTCCAGTCCATAGTGGATCTAACATATTATTGCGAGAGTCCAGTCCATAGTGGATCTAACATAATAGTGTGAAAGTCCAGTTCATAGTGGATCTAACATAATAGTGAGAGTGCAGTCCATAGTGGATCTAGAATAATAGTGTGTTAGTTCAGTCCATAGTGGATCTAACATAATATTGTGAGAGTCCAGTCCATAGTGGATCTAACATAATAGTGTGAGAGTCCAGTCCATAGTGGATCTAACATAATAGTGTGAGAGTCCAGTCCATAGTGGATCTAACATAGTAATGTGAGAGTCCAGTCCATAGTGGATCTAACATAATCGTGGGAGTCCAGTCCATAGTGGATCTAACATAACACTGTGAAAGTCCAGTCCATAGTGGATCTAACATATTATTGTGAGAGTCCAGTCCATAGTGGATCTAACATAATAGTGTGAGAGTCCAGTCCATAGTGGATCTAACATAATAGTGTGGAAGTCCAGTCCATAGTGGATCTAACATAATACTGTGAAAGTCCAGTCCATAGTGGATCTAACATAATATTGTGAGAGTCCAGTCCATAGTGGATCTAACATAATAGTGTGAAAGTCCAGTCCATAGTGGATCTAACATAATAGTGAGAGTCCAGTCCATAGTGGATCTAAAATAATAGTGTGTTAGTTCAGTCTATAGTGGATCTAACATAATAGCGTGAGAGTCCAGTCCATAGTGGATCTAACATAATAGTGTGAGAGTCCAGTCCATAGTGGATCTAACATAATATTGTGAGAGTCCAGTCCATAGTGGATCTAACATAATAGTGTAAGAGTCCAGTCCATAGTGGATCTAACATAATAGTGTGAGAGTCCAGTCCATAGTGGATCTAACATATTATTGCGAGAGTCCAGTCCATAGTGGATCTAACATAATAGTGTGAAAGTCCAGTCCATAGTGGATCTAACATAATAGTGAGAGTGCAGTCCATAGTGGATCTAGAATAATAGTGTGTTAGTTCAGTCCATAGTGGATCTAACATAATATTGTGAGAGTCCAGTCCATAGTGGATCTAACATAATAGTGTGAGAGTCCAGTCCATAGTGGATCTAACATAATAGTGTGAGAGTCCAGTCCATAGTGGATCTAACATAGTAATGTGAGAGTCCAGTCCATAGTGGATCTAACATAATCGTGGGAGTCCAGTCCATAGTGGATCTAACATAACACTGTGAAAGTCCAGTCCATAGTGGATCTAACATATTATTGTGAGAGTCCAGTCCATAGTGGATCTAACATAATAGTGTGAGAGTCCAGTCCATAGTGGATCTAACATAATAGTGTGGAAGTCCAGTCCATAGTGGATCTAACATAATACTGTGAAAGTCCAGTCCATAGTGGATCTAACATAATATTGTGAGAGTCCAGTCCATAGTGGATCTAACATAATAGTGTGAAAGTCCAGTCCATAGTGGATCTAACATAATAGTGAGAGTCCAGTCCATAGTGGATCTAAAATAATAGTGTGTTAGTTCAGTCTATAGTGGATCTAACATAATAGCGTGAGAGTCCAGTCCATAGTGGATCTAACATAATAGTGAGAGTCCAGTCCATAGTGGATCTAGAATAATAGTGTGTTGGTTCAGTCCATAGTGGATCTAACATCTTATTGTGAGAGTCCAGTCCATAGTGGATCTAGAATAATAGTGTGTTAGTTCAGTCCATAGTGGATCTAACATATTATTGTGAGAGTCCAGTCCATAGTGGATCTAACATAATAGTGTGGAAGTCCAGTCCATAGTGGATCTAACATAATACTGTGAAAGTCCAGTCCATAGTGGATCTAACATAATATTGTGAGAGTCCAGTCCATAGTGGATCTAACATAATAGTGTGAGAGTCCAGTCCATAGTGGATCTAACATAGTAATGTGAGAGTCCAGTCCATAGTGGATCTAACATAATCGTGGGAGTCCAGTCCATAGTGGATCTAACATAACACTGTGAAAGTCCAGTCCATAGTGGATCTAACATATTATTGTGAGAGTCCAGTCCATAGTGGATCTAACATAATAGTGTGAGAGTCCAGTCCATAGTGGATCTAACATAATAGTGTGGAAGTCCAGTCCATAGTGGATCTAACATAATACTGTGAAAGTCCAGTCCATAGTGGATCTAACATAATATTGTGAGAGTCCAGTCCATAGTGGATCTAACATAATAGTGTGAAAGTCCAGTCCATAGTGGATCTAACATAATAGTGAGAGTCCAGTCCATAGTGGATCTAAAATAATAGTGTGTTAGTTCAGTCTATAGTGGATCTAACATAATAGCGTGAGAGTCCAGTCCATAGTGGATCTAACATAATAGTGAGAGTCCAGTCCATAGTGGATCTAGAATAATAGTGTGTTAGTTCAGTCCATAGTGGATCTAACATCTTATTGTGAGAGTCCAGTCCATAGTGGATCTAGAATAATAGTGTGTTAGTTCAGTCCATAGTGGATCTAACATATTATTGTGAGAGTCCAGTCCATAGTGGATCTAACATAATAGTGTGGAAGTCCAGTCCATAGTGGATCTAACATAATACTGTGAAAGTCCAGTCCATAGTGGATCTAACATAATATTGTGAGAGTCCAGTCCATAGTGGATCTAACATAATAGTGTGAAAGTCCAGTCCATAGTGGATCTAACATAATAGTGAGAGTCCAGTCCATAGTGGATCTAAAATAATAGTGTGTTAGTTCAGTCTATAGTGGATCTAACATAATAGCGTGAGAGTCCAGTCCATAGTGGATCTAACATAATAGTGAGAGTCCAGTCCATAGTGGATCTAGAATAATAGTGTGTTAGTTCAGTCCATAGTGGATCTAACATCTTATTGTGAGAGTCCAGTCCATAGTGGATCTAGAATAATAGTGTGTTAGTTCAGTCCATAGTGGATCTAACATATTATTGTGAGAGTCCAGTCCATAGTGGATCTAACATAATAGTGTGGAAGTCCAGTCCATAGTGGATCTAACATAATACTGTGAAAGTCCAGTCCATAGTGGATCTAACATAATAGTGAGAGTCCAGTCCATAGTGGATGTAGAATAATAGTGTGTTAGTTCAGTCCATGGTGGATCTAACATCTTATTGTGAGAGTCCAGTCCATAGTGGATCTAGAATAATAGTGTGTTAGTTCAGTCCATAGTGGATCTAACATATTATTGTGAGAGTCCAGTCCATAGTGGATCTAACACAATAGTGTGAGAGTCCAGTCCATAGTGGATCTAACATAATAGTGTGGAAGTCCAGTCCATAGTGGATCTAACATAATACTGTGAAAGTCCAGTCCATAGTGGATCTAACATAATATTGTGAGAGTCCAGTCCATAGTGGATCTAACATAATAGTGTGAGAGTCCAGTCCATAGTGGATCTAACATAGTAATGTGAGAGTCCAGTCCATAGTGGATCTAACATAATCGTGGGAGTCCAGTCCATAGTGGATCTAACATAACACTGTGAAAGTCCAGTCCATAGTGGATCTAACATATTATTGTGAGAGTCCAGTCCATAGTGGATCTAACATAATAGTGTGAGAGTCCAGTCCATAGTGGATCTAACATAATAGTGTGGAAGTCCAGTCCATAGTGGATCTAACATAATACTGTGAAAGTCCAGTCCATAGTGGATCTAACATAATATTGTGAGAGTCCAGTCCATAGTGGATCTAACATAATAGTGTGAAAGTCCAGTCCATAGTGGATCTAACATAATAGTGAGAGTCCAGTCCATAGTGGATCTAAAATAATAGTGTGTTAGTTCAGTCTATAGTGGATCTAACATAATAGCGTGAGAGTCCAGTCCATAGTGGATCTAACATAATAGTGAGAGTCCAGTCCATAGTGGATCTAGAATAATAGTGTGTTAGTTCAGTCCATAGTGGATCTAACATCTTATTGTGAGAGTCCAGTCCATAGTGGATCTAGAATAATAGTGTGTTAGTTCAGTCCATAGTGGATCTAACATATTATTGTGAGAGTCCAGTCCATAGTGGATCTAACATAATAGTGTGGAAGTCCAGTCCATAGTGGATCTAACATAATACTGTGAAAGTCCAGTCCATAGTGGATCTAACATAATATTGTGAGAGTCCAGTCCATAGTGGATCTAACATAATACTGTGAAAGTCCAGTCCATAGTGGATCTAACATAATAGTGTGGAAGTCCAGTCCATAGTGGATCTAACATAATACTGTGAAAGTCCAGTCCATAGTGGATCTAACATAATACTGTGAAAGTCCAGTCCATAGTGGATCTAACATAATACTGTGAAAGTCCAGTCCATAGTGGATCTAACATAATATTGTGAGAGTCCAGTCCATAGTGGATCTAACATGATATTGTGAGAGTCCAGTCCATAGTGGATCTAACATAATAGTGAGAGTCCAGTCCATAGTGGATCTAACATAATAGTGTGAAAGTCCAGTCCATAGTGGATCTAACATAATATTGTGAGAGTCCAGTCCATAGTGGATCTAACATGATATTGTGAGAGTCCAGTCCATAGTGGATCTAACATAATAGTGTGAAAGTCCAGTCCATAGTGGATCTAACATAATAGTGAGAGTGCAGTCCATAGTGGATCTAGAATAATAGTGTGTTAGTTCAGTCCATAGTGGATCTAACATAATATTGTGAGAGTCCAGTCCATAGTGGATCTAACATAATAGTGTGAGAGTCCAGTCCATAGTGGATCTAACATAATAGTGTGAGAGTCCAGTCCATAGTGGATCTAACATAGTAATGTGAGAGTCCAGTCCATAGTGGATCTAACATAATCGTGGGAGTCCAGTCCATAGTGGATCTAACATAACACTGTGAAAGTCCAGTCCATAGTGGATCTAACATATTATTGTGAGAGTCCAGTCCATAGTGGATCTAACATAATAGTGTGAGAGTCCAGTCCATAGTGGATCTAACATAATAGTGTGGAAGTCCAGTCCATAGTGGATCTAACATAATACTGTGAAAGTCCAGTCCATAGTGGATCTAACATAATATTGTGAGAGTCCAGTCCATAGTGGATCTAACATAATAGTGTGAAAGTCCAGTCCATAGTGGATCTAACATAATAGTGAGAGTCCAGTCCATAGTGGATCTAAAATAATAGTGTGTTAGTTCAGTCTATAGTGGATCTAACATAATAGCGTGAGAGTCCAGTCCATAGTGGATCTAACATAATAGTGAGAGTCCAGTCCATAGTGGATCTAGAATAATAGTGTGTTAGTTCAGTCCATAGTGGATCTAACATCTTATTGTGAGAGTCCAGTCCATAGTGGATCTAGAATAATAGTGTGTTAGTTCAGTCCATAGTGGATCTAACATATTATTGTGAGAGTCCAGTCCATAGTGGATCTAACATAATAGTGTGGAAGTCCAGTCCATAGTGGATCTAACATAATACTGTGAAAGTCCAGTCCATAGTGGATCTAACATAATATTGTGAGAGTCCAGTCCATAGTGGATCTAACATAATAGTGTGAGAGTCCAGTCCATAGTGGATCTAACATAGTAATGTGAGAGTCCAGTCCATAGTGGATCTAACATAATCGTGGGAGTCCAGTCCATAGTGGATCTAACATAACACTGTGAAAGTCCAGTCCATAGTGGATCTAACATATTATTGTGAGAGTCCAGTCCATAGTGGATCTAACATAATAGTGTGAGAGTCCAGTCCATAGTGGATCTAACATAATAGTGTGGAAGTCCAGTCCATAGTGGATCTAACATAATACTGTGAAAGTCCAGTCCATAGTGGATCTAACATAATATTGTGAGAGTCCAGTCCATAGTGGATCTAACATAATAGTGTGAAAGTCCAGTCCATAGTGGATCTAACATAATAGTGAGAGTCCAGTCCATAGTGGATCTAAAATAATAGTGTGTTAGTTCAGTCTATAGTGGATCTAACATAATAGCGTGAGAGTCCAGTCCATAGTGGATCTAACATAATAGTGAGAGTCCAGTCCATAGTGGATCTAGAATAATAGTGTGTTAGTTCAGTCCATAGTGGATCTAACATCTTATTGTGAGAGTCCAGTCCATAGTGGATCTAGAATAATAGTGTGTTAGTTCAGTCCATAGTGGATCTAACATATTATTGTGAGAGTCCAGTCCATAGTGGATCTAACATAATAGTGTGGAAGTCCAGTCCATAGTGGATCTAACATAATACTGTGAAAGTCCAGTCCATAGTGGATCTAACATAATATTGTGAGAGTCCAGTCCATAGTGGATCTAACATAATAGTGTGAAAGTCCAGTCCATAGTGGATCTAACATAATAGTGAGAGTCCAGTCCATAGTGGATCTAAAATAATAGTGTGTTAGTTCAGTCTATAGTGGATCTAACATAATAGCGTGAGAGTCCAGTCCATAGTGGATCTAACATAATAGTGAGAGTCCAGTCCATAGTGGATCTAGAATAATAGTGTGTTAGTTCAGTCCATAGTGGATCTAACATCTTATTGTGAGAGTCCAGTCCATAGTGGATCTAGAATAATAGTGTGTTAGTTCAGTCCATAGTGGATCTAACATATTATTGTGAGAGTCCAGTCCATAGTGGATCTAACATAATAGTGTGGAAGTCCAGTCCATAGTGGATCTAACATAATACTGTGAAAGTCCAGTCCATAGTGGATCTAACATAATAGTGAGAGTCCAGTCCATAGTGGATGTAGAATAATAGTGTGTTAGTTCAGTCCATGGTGGATCTAACATCTTATTGTGAGAGTCCAGTCCATAGTGGATCTAGAATAATAGTGTGTTAGTTCAGTCCATAGTGGATCTAACATATTATTGTGAGAGTCCAGTCCATAGTGGATCTAACACAATAGTGTGAGAGTCCAGTCCATAGTGGATCTAACATAATAGTGTGGAAGTCCAGTCCATAGTGGATCTAACATAATACTGTGAAAGTCCAGTCCATAGTGGATCTAACATAATATTGTGAGAGTCCAGTCCATAGTGGATCTAACATAATAGTGTGAGAGTCCAGTCCATAGTGGATCTAACATAGTAATGTGAGAGTCCAGTCCATAGTGGATCTAACATAATCGTGGGAGTCCAGTCCATAGTGGATCTAACATAACACTGTGAAAGTCCAGTCCATAGTGGATCTAACATATTATTGTGAGAGTCCAGTCCATAGTGGATCTAACATAATAGTGTGAGAGTCCAGTCCATAGTGGATCTAACATAATAGTGTGGAAGTCCAGTCCATAGTGGATCTAACATAATACTGTGAAAGTCCAGTCCATAGTGGATCTAACATAATATTGTGAGAGTCCAGTCCATAGTGGATCTAACATAATAGTGTGAAAGTCCAGTCCATAGTGGATCTAACATAATAGTGAGAGTCCAGTCCATAGTGGATCTAAAATAATAGTGTGTTAGTTCAGTCTATAGTGGATCTAACATAATAGCGTGAGAGTCCAGTCCATAGTGGATCTAACATAATAGTGAGAGTCCAGTCCATAGTGGATCTAGAATAATAGTGTGTTAGTTCAGTCCATAGTGGATCTAACATCTTATTGTGAGAGTCCAGTCCATAGTGGATCTAGAATAATAGTGTGTTAGTTCAGTCCATAGTGGATCTAACATATTATTGTGAGAGTCCAGTCCATAGTGGATCTAACATAATAGTGTGGAAGTCCAGTCCATAGTGGATCTAACATAATACTGTGAAAGTCCAGTCCATAGTGGATCTAACATAATATTGTGAGAGTCCAGTCCATAGTGGATCTAACATAATACTGTGAAAGTCCAGTCCATAGTGGATCTAACATAATAGTGTGGAAGTCCAGTCCATAGTGGATCTAACATAATACTGTGAAAGTCCAGTCCATAGTGGATCTAACATAATACTGTGAAAGTCCAGTCCATAGTGGATCTAACATAATACTGTGAAAGTCCAGTCCATAGTGGATCTAACATAATATTGTGAGAGTCCAGTCCATAGTGGATCTAACATGATATTGTGAGAGTCCAGTCCATAGTGGATCTAACATAATAGTGAGAGTCCAGTCCATAGTGGATCTAACATAATAGTGTGAAAGTCCAGTCCATAGTGGATCTAACATAATATTGTGAGAGTCCAGTCCATAGTGGATCTAACATGATATTGTGAGAGTCCAGTCCATAGTGGATCTAACATAATAGTGTGAAAGTCCAGTCCATAGTGGATCTAACATAATAGTGAGAGTGCAGTCCATAGTGGATCTAGAATAATAGTGTGTTAGTTCAGTCCATAGTGGATCTAACATAATATTGTGAGAGTCCAGTCCATAGTGGATCTAACATAATAGTGTGAGAGTCCAGTCCATAGTGGATCTAACATAATAGTGTGAGAGTCCAGTCCATAGTGGATCTAACATAGTAATGTGAGAGTCCAGTCCATAGTGGATCTAACATAATCGTGGGAGTCCAGTCCATAGTGGATCTAACATAACACTGTGAAAGTCCAGTCCATAGTGGATCTAACATATTATTGTGAGAGTCCAGTCCATAGTGGATCTAACATAATAGTGTGAGAGTCCAGTCCATAGTGGATCTAACATAATAGTGTGGAAGTCCAGTCCATAGTGGATCTAACATAATACTGTGAAAGTCCAGTCCATAGTGGATCTAACATAATATTGTGAGAGTCCAGTCCATAGTGGATCTAACATAATAGTGTGAAAGTCCAGTCCATAGTGGATCTAACATAATAGTGAGAGTCCAGTCCATAGTGGATCTAAAATAATAGTGTGTTAGTTCAGTCTATAGTGGATCTAACATAATAGCGTGAGAGTCCAGTCCATAGTGGATCTAACATAATAGTGAGAGTCCAGTCCATAGTGGATCTAGAATAATAGTGTGTTAGTTCAGTCCATAGTGGATCTAACATCTTATTGTGAGAGTCCAGTCCATAGTGGATCTAGAATAATAGTGTGTTAGTTCAGTCCATAGTGGATCTAACATATTATTGTGAGAGTCCAGTCCATAGTGGATCTAACATAATAGTGTGGAAGTCCAGTCCATAGTGGATCTAACATAATACTGTGAAAGTCCAGTCCATAGTGGATCTAACATAATATTGTGAGAGTCCAGTCCATAGTGGATCTAACATAATAGTGTGAGAGTCCAGTCCATAGTGGATCTAACATAGTAATGTGAGAGTCCAGTCCATAGTGGATCTAACATAATCGTGGGAGTCCAGTCCATAGTGGATCTAACATAACACTGTGAAAGTCCAGTCCATAGTGGATCTAACATATTATTGTGAGAGTCCAGTCCATAGTGGATCTAACATAATAGTGTGAGAGTCCAGTCCATAGTGGATCTAACATAATAGTGTGGAAGTCCAGTCCATAGTGGATCTAACATAATACTGTGAAAGTCCAGTCCATAGTGGATCTAACATAATATTGTGAGAGTCCAGTCCATAGTGGATCTAACATAATAGTGTGAAAGTCCAGTCCATAGTGGATCTAACATAATAGTGAGAGTCCAGTCCATAGTGGATCTAAAATAATAGTGTGTTAGTTCAGTCTATAGTGGATCTAACATAATAGCGTGAGAGTCCAGTCCATAGTGGATCTAACATAATAGTGAGAGTCCAGTCCATAGTGGATCTAGAATAATAGTGTGTTAGTTCAGTCCATAGTGGATCTAACATCTTATTGTGAGAGTCCAGTCCATAGTGGATCTAGAATAATAGTGTGTTAGTTCAGTCCATAGTGGATCTAACATATTATTGTGAGAGTCCAGTCCATAGTGGATCTAACATAATAGTGTGGAAGTCCAGTCCATAGTGGATCTAACATAATACTGTGAAAGTCCAGTCCATAGTGGATCTAACATAATATTGTGAGAGTCCAGTCCATAGTGGATCTAACATAATAGTGTGAAAGTCCAGTCCATAGTGGATCTAACATAATAGTGAGAGTCCAGTCCATAGTGGATCTAAAATAATAGTGTGTTAGTTCAGTCTATAGTGGATCTAACATAATAGCGTGAGAGTCCAGTCCATAGTGGATCTAACATAATAGTGAGAGTCCAGTCCATAGTGGATCTAGAATAATAGTGTGTTAGTTCAGTCCATAGTGGATCTAACATCTTATTGTGAGAGTCCAGTCCATAGTGGATCTAGAATAATAGTGTGTTAGTTCAGTCCATAGTGGATCTAACATATTATTGTGAGAGTCCAGTCCATAGTGGATCTAACATAATAGTGTGGAAGTCCAGTCCATAGTGGATCTAACATAATACTGTGAAAGTCCAGTCCATAGTGGATCTAACATAATAGTGAGAGTCCAGTCCATAGTGGATGTAGAATAATAGTGTGTTAGTTCAGTCCATGGTGGATCTAACATCTTATTGTGAGAGTCCAGTCCATAGTGGATCTAGAATAATAGTGTGTTAGTTCAGTCCATAGTGGATCTAACATATTATTGTGAGAGTCCAGTCCATAGTGGATCTAACACAATAGTGTGAGAGTCCAGTCCATAGTGGATCTAACATAATAGTGTGGAAGTCCAGTCCATAGTGGATCTAACATAATACTGTGAAAGTCCAGTCCATAGTGGATCTAACATAATATTGTGAGAGTCCAGTCCATAATGGATCTAACATAATAGTGTGAGAGTCCAGTCCATAGTGGATCTAACATAGTAATGTGAGAGTCCAGTCCATAGTGGATCTAACATAATCGTGGGAGTCCAGTCCATAGTGGATCTAACATAACACTGTGAAAGTCCAGTCCATAGTGGATCTAACATATTATTGTGAGAGTCCAGTCCATAGTGGATCTAACATAATAGTGTGAGAGTCCAGTCCATAGTGGATCTAACATAATAGTGTGGAAGTCCAGTCCATAGTGGATCTAACATAATACTGTGAAAGTCCAGTCCATAGTGGATCTAACATAATATTGTGAGAGTCCAGTCCATAGTGGATCTAACATAATAGTGTGAAAGTCCAGTCCATAGTGGATCTAACATAATAGTGAGAGTCCAGTCCATAGTGGATCTAAAATAATAGTGTGTTAGTTCAGTCTATAGTGGATCTAACATAATAGCGTGAGAGTCCAGTCCATAGTGGATCTAACATAATAGTGAGAGTCCAGTCCATAGTGGATCTAGAATAATAGTGTGTTAGTTCAGTCCATAGTGGATCTAACATCTTATTGTGAGAGTCCAGTCCATAGTGGATCTAGAATAATAGTGTGTTAGTTCAGTCCATAGTGGATCTAACATATTATTGTGAGAGTCCAGTCCATAGTGGATCTAACATAATAGTGTGGAAGTCCAGTCCATAGTGGATCTAACATAATACTGTGAAAGTCCAGTCCATAGTGGATCTAACATAATATTGTGAGAGTCCAGTCCATAGTGGATCTAACATAATACTGTGAAAGTCCAGTCCATAGTGGATCTAACATAATAGTGTGGAAGTCCAGTCCATAGTGGATCTAACATAATACTGTGAAAGTCCAGTCCATAGTGGATCTAACATAATACTGTGAAAGTCCAGTCCATAGTGGATCTAACATAATACTGTGAAAGTCCAGTCCATAGTGGATCTAACATAATACTGTGAAAGTCCAGTCCATAGTGGATCTAACATAATATTGTGAGAGTCCAGTCCATAGTGGATCTAACATGATATTGTGAGAGTCCAGTCCATAGTGGATCTAACATAATAGTGAGAGTTCAGTCCATAGTGGATCTAACATAATATTGTGAGAGTCCAGTCCATAGTGGATCCAACATAAATAATAGTGAGAGTCTGACTTTTATTTGTGTTTACTTACCAGTTAAAATGCATTAAAAATATGCATGTGTTCTTGTCTCTCATAAAGATAGGGAACTATAAGGCACGATTCCAAGAAAAGTGCATTTCCCCTTTAAAACGTGGAAGTGAAGCGAGGCAGGAATTTGAGGAAACATTTCGGGAATTTGACATATATCTCTCAGGGTATCATTGCCGCTATCCTCTATCAACACTGTCATCACTGACAAGGCTTTGATGGCTTCCTTCGCTCTGCATCGGGGTTGCATAGCAGGGGGAGAAGAGAGAAAAAAAGCTGTCAATTAGCCACCCTCGCGCTCTCTTTCTCCCCACTTGCTTCTATCAGTTAGTGCAGGTGATAATAACACTGACAGCATTTAGTGTTTTTACACTCAGCCTGAATCTTTCATTCGGCGCCGCGTGTTGCGCCAATCAACTTCAATCTGCTCGGCATCGCTCGCCTCCTCAGTGGGGCTGACTGGCTGCTGCCGCCTCCTCCCTACCGCTTCCTCCATCTTTTCCCCTCTGTGCCAAGACAGCTATCTTTCACCCAGCTGTCAGCGCTGTGACTGGCAGCCTGTCACTGACACCACACACACATATACACAACACACACATTCTTGTATTTGTTACCTTGAGACCTCCGAAAAATGCCTACCTCTTTAGGACCACCCTTTCTAGATATATAAATATTTGTATTTACAACACTAAAGACATATAAATACTATGCAAACATAAAAAAAACTTGTTGTGAAAAATCAGTTGGAATTTCACAAGAACAAGTTTACAATTTCACAAGAAAAAGTTCACAATTTCACAAGAAAAACTTTGAATTTTGGCAGTATTATAAAAAAAAAGTCATCATTTTACTCAACGCAAGTCAACACTTTACAAGAAAAACTGAACATTTGTGCGATATCATGATAAAAGTTGGAATGCTCCTCAATAACAGTCATGAGAAAACTTTAAAAATGTCGGCAATATTATGGCAAAATTATGACAAAGGTCATAATTTTGCCATAATATAACAAAATTATGACAAAAGTCATAATTTTACTCAAAACATGTCACTGTTGGCAATGTTGTGATAAAAGTCAGAATTTTATATGACAAATGTCACAATTTTTTGCAAAAAAAAAGTAATAATGTTACATTAAAAAATGTATGAGAAAATATTGCAATATTACAGAAACAGAAAGAATATGTGAAATAAGAAAAAAGTCGACAAATTGGGAGTAAAAGATTAATATTTATTATTACTAATATTAATATTTTTGGGAATTTTTGGTTTGTAATTAGATTTTAATCTTAATTTATTTACTTCAAGCTATTACAGTATGTCTCTATATACATATTTATTTATTTTTTTAAATTAATTTTGGCCAAAGGGGGCGCATTTCAATTTCTTACACACACTTGTTATTTTATATGTTGACCAGAGGGGGAGCACTTTTAAAACCGACACAGTCAATTTGAAAAAACCCTCCTTTTTGGGACCACCCTAATTTTGATAGATGTCACCACCAGGGGTGCAAATGAGACATTCTCTATTAGATGCAATGGTTTTACGTATTGGGAACATGATTTATGTCCTCACAATTTTGGCAGTATTATTAAAAAAAAAAAGTTGTCATTTTACTCAACGCAAGTCAACACTTTACAAGAAAAACTGAACATTTGTGCGATATCATGATAAAAGTTGGAATTTTACTCAACAACAGTCATGAGAAAACTTTAAAATGTTGGCAATATTATGGCAAAATTATGACAAAAGTCATAATTTTGCCATAATATTGCCATAATACAATACAACAAAATTATGACAAAAGTCATAATTTTACTCAAAACATGTCACTGTTTTACAAGAACCCAAAACATTGGCAATGTTGTGATAAAAGTCAGAATTTTATGACAAATGTCACCATTTTGCATTAAAAAGTAATAATTTCACGAGAAAATATTGCAATATTACAGAAACAGAAAGAATATGTGAAATTGTTCCCAGTTTTATAAGAAAAAAGTCGACAAATTGGGAGTAAAAGACCGCTTTTTGGTAATTAATATTTTTGGGAATTTTTGGTTTGTAATTAGATTTTAATCTTAATTTATTTACTTCAAGTTATTACAGTATGTCTCTATATACATTTTTATTTATATTTTTTAATTATTTTTTGGCCAAAGGGGGCGCATTTCAATTTCTTACACACACTTGTTATTTCATATGTTGGCCTGAGAGGGAGCACTTCACATTTTTACACACACTTGTTATTTCATATGATGGCCAGAGGGGGAGCACTTTTAAAACCGACAGTCAATTTGAAAAATCCCTCCTACAACACTAATGACATATACATACTATGCAAATATAAAAAAAGCTTGTTGTGAAAAATCAGTTGGAATTTCACAAAAAAAGTTCACAATTTCACAAGAAAAACTTTGAATTTTGGCAGTATTATAAAAAAAAAGGCGTCATTTTACTCAACGCAAGTTTTTTACAAGAAAAACTGAACATTTGTGCGATATCATGATAAAAGTTGGAATTTTACTCAATAACAGTCAGGAGAAAACTTTAAAATGTTGGCAATACTATGTCAAAATTATGACAAAAGTCATAATTTTGCCATGATATAACATAACAAAATTATGACAAAAGTCATAATTTTACTCAAAACATGTCACTATTTTACAAGAACCAAAAAAATGGCAATGTTGTGATAAAAGTCATAATTTTATATGACAAATATCACCATTTAGCAAAAAAAAAAGTCATAATTTTACATTAAAAAATGTACGAGAAAATATTGCAATATTACAAAAACAGAAAGAATATGTGAAATTGTTCCCAGTTTTATAAGAAAAAAGTCGACAAATTGGGAGCAAAAGACCGCTTTTAGGTAATTAATATTTTTGGGAATTTTTGGTTTGTAATTAGATTTAATCTTCATTTATTTACTTCAAGTTATTACAGTATGTCTCTATATACATATTTATTTATTTTTTTAAATACATTTTGGCCAAAGGGGGCGCATTTCAATTTCTTACACACACTTGTTATTTCATATGTTGGCCTGAGAGGGAGCACTTCACATTTTTACACACACTTGTTATTTCATATGTTGGCCAGAGGGGGAGCACTTTTAAAACCGACAGTCTATTTGAAAAATCCCTCCTACAACACTAATGACATATACAGACTATGCAAATATAAAAAAAAGCTTGTTGTGCAAAATCAGTTGGAATTTCACAAGAAAAAGGTCACAATTTCACAAGAAAAACTTTGAATTTTGGCAGTATTATAAAAAAAAAGTCATCATTTTACTCAACGCAAGTCAACACTTTACAAGAAAAACTGAACATTTGTGCGATATCATGATAAAAGTTGGAATGCTACTCAATAACAGTCATGAGAAAACTTTAAAAATGTCGGCAATATTATGGCAAAATTATGACAAAGGTCATAATTTTGCCATAATATAACAAAATTATGACAAAAGTCATAATTTTACTCAAAAAATTTCACTATTTTACAAGAACCCAAAAAAATGGCAACGTTGTGATAAAAGTCAGAATTTTATATGACAAATGTCACCATTTTGCAAAAAAAAGTGATAATTTTACATTAAAACATGTACGAGAAAATATTGCAATATTACAGAAATAGAAAGAATATGTGAAATTGTTCCCAGTTTTATAAGAAAAAAGTCGACAAATTGGGAGTAAAAGACCGCTTTTAGGTAATTAATATTTTTGGGAATTTTTGGTTTGTAATTAGATTTTGATCTTAATTTATTTACTTCAAGTTTTAACAGTATGTCTCTATATACATATTTATTTATTTATTTTTATTAATTTTGGCCAAAGGGGGCGCATTTCAATTTCTTACACACACTTGTTATTTCATATGTTGGCCTGAGAGGGAGCACTTCACATTTTTACACACACTTGTTATTTCATATGTTGGCCAGACGGGGAGCACTTTTAAAACCGACAGTCATTTTGAAAAATCCCTCCTTTTTGGGACCAGTGTAATTTTGATATGATATGTTGACCAGAGGGGGAGCACTTTTAAAACCGACACTCAATTTGAAAAATCCCTCCTTTTTGGGACCACCCTCATTTTGATAGATTTCACCACCAGGGGTGCAAATGAGACATTCTCTATTAGATGCAATGGTTTTACGTATTGGGACCATGATTTATGTCCTCACAATTTTGGAAGTATTATTAAAAAAAAAGTCGTCATTTTACTCAACGCAGGTCAACACTTTCCAAGAAAATCTGAACATTTGTGCGATATCATGATAAAAGTTGGAATTTTACTCAATAACAGTCATGAGAAAACTTTAAAATGTTGGCAATATTATGGCAAAATTATGACAAAAGTCATAATTTTGCCATAATATTGCCATAATACAATATAACAAAATTATGACAAAAGTCATAATTTTACTCAAAACATGTCACTGTTTTACAAGAACCCAAAAAATTGGCAATGTTGTGATAAAAATCTGAATTTTATAAGACAAATGTCACCATTTTGCATTAAAAAGTAATAATTTGACGAGAAAATATTGCAATATTACAGAAACAGAAAGAATATGTGAAATTGTTCCCAGTTTTATAAGAAAAAAGTCGACAAATTGGGAGAAAAAGACTGCCTTTAGTTCACTTATATTTTTGGGAATTTTTTGTTTGTAATTGGATTTTAATCTTCATTTATTTACTTTAAGTTATTACAGTATGTCTCTATATACATATTTATTTTATCATTTTTTTAATTAATTTTGGCCAAAGGGGGCGCATTTCAATTTCTTACACACACTTGTTATTTCATATGTTGACCAGAGGGGGAGCACTTTTAAAACCGACACACAGTCAATTTGAAAAAACGCTCCTTTTTGGGATCACCCTAATTTTGATGGATGTCACCACCAGGGGTGCAAATGAGACATTCTCTATTAGATAAAAGTCAGATAAATGTCAGAATTTTATATGACAAATGTCCCAATTTTGCATTAAAAAGTAATACATTTACGAGAAAATATTGCAATATTACAGAAACAGAAAGAATATGTGAAATCGTTCCCAATTTTACAAGACAGAAGTCGACACATTGTGAGAAAAAGACTGCTTTTAGTTCATTTATATTTTTTGGATCTTTTGTTTGTAATTGGATTTTAATCTTAATTTTTTTACTTCAAGTTATTACAGTATGTCTCTATATACATTTTTTTTTTATTGTATTTTTTTTATTAATGTTGGCCAAAGGGGGCGCATTTCAATTACTTACACACACTTGTTATTTCATATGTTGACCAGAGGGGGAGCACCTTTAAAACCGACACTCAATTTGAAAAATCCCTCCTTTTTGGGACCACCCTCATTTTGATAGATTTCACCACCAGGGGTGCAAATGAGACATTCTCTATTAGATGCAATGGTTTTACGTATTGGGACCATGATTTATGTCCTCACAATTTTGGAAGTATTATAAAAAAAAAAGTCGTCATTTTACTCAACGCAGGTCAACACTTTCCAAGAAAATCTGAACATTTGTGCGATATCATGATAAAAGTTGGAATTTTACTCAATAACAGTCATGAGAAAACTTTAAAATGTTGGCAATATTATGGCAAAATTATGACAAAAGTCATAATCTTGCCATAATATTGCCATAATACAATACAACAAAATTATGACAAAAGTCATAATTTTACTCAAAACATGTCACTGTTTTACAAGAACCCAAAACATTGGCAATGTTGTGATAAAAGTCAGAATTTTATGACAAATGTCACCATTTTGCATTAAAAAGTAATAATTTCACGAGAAAATATTGCAATATTACAGAAACAGAAAGAATATGTGAAATTGTTCCCAGTTTTATAAGAAAAAAGTCGACAAATTGGGAGTAAAAGACCGCTTTTTGGTAATTAATATTTTTGGGAATTTTTGGTTTGTAATTAGATTTTAATCTTAATTTATTTACTTCAAGTTATTACAGTATGTCTCTATATACATATTTATTTATATTTTTTAATTATTTTTTGGCCAAAGGGGGCGCATTTCAATTTCTTACACACACTTGTTATTTCATATGTTGGCCTGAGAGGGAGCACTTCACATTTTTACACACACTTGTTATTTCATATGTTGGCCAGAGGGGGAGCACTTTTAAAACCGACAGTCAATTTGAAAAATCCCTCCTACAACACTAATGACATATACATACTATGCAAATATAAAAAAAGCTTGTTGTGAAAAATCAGTTGGAATTTCACAAAAAAAAGTTCACAATTTCACAAGAAAAACTTTGAATTTTGGCAGTATTATAAGAAAAAAGGCGTCATTTTACTCAACGCAAGTTTTTTACAAGAAAAACTGAACATTTGTGCGATATCATGATAAAAGTTGGAATTTTACTCAATAACAGTCATGAGAAAACTTTAAAATGTTGGCAATATTATGTCAAAATTATGACAAAAGTCATAATTTTGCCATGATATAACATAACAAAATTATGACAAAAGTCATAATTTTACTCAAAACATGTCACTATTTTACAAGAACCAAAAAAATGGCAATGTTGTGATAAAAGTCATAATTTTATATGACAAATGTCACCATTTAGCAAAAAAAAAAGTCATAATTTTACATTAAAAAATGTACGAGAAAATATTGCAATATTACAAAAACAGAAAGAATATGTGAAATTGTTCCCAGTTTTATAAGAAAAAAGTCGACAAATTGGGAGCAAAAGACCGCTTTTAGGTAATTAATATTTTTGGGAATTTTTGGTTTGTAATTAGATTTAATCTTCATTTATTTACTTCAAGTTATTACAGTATGTCTCTATATACATATTTATTTATTTTTTTAAATACATTTTGGCCAAAGGGGGCGCATTTCAATTTCTTACACACACTTGTTATTTCATATGTTGGCCTGAGAGGGAGCACTTCACATTTTTACACACACTTGTTATTTCATATGTTGGCCAGAGGGGGAGCACTTTTAAAACCGACAGTCTATTTGAAAAATCCCTCCTACAACACTAATGACATATACAGACTATGCAAATATAAAAAAAGCTTGTTGTGCAAAATCAGTTGGAATTTCACAAGAAAAAGGTCACAATTTCACAAGAAAAACTTTGAATTTTGGCAGTATTATAAAAAAAAAGTCATCATTTTACTCAACGCAAGTCAACACTTTACAAGAAAAACTGAACATTTGTGCGATATCATGGTAAAAGTTGGAATGCTACTCAATAACAGTCATGAGAAAACTTTAAAAATGTCGGCAATTTTATGGCAAAATTATGACAAAGGTCATAATTTTGCCACAATATAACAAAATTATGACAAAAGTCATAATTTTACTCAAAACATGTCACTATTTTACAAGAACCCAAAAAAATGGCAATGTTGTGATAAAAGTCAGAATTTTATATGACAAAGGTCACCATTTTGCAAAAAAAAGTAATCATTTTACATTAAAAAATGTACGAGAAAATATTGCAATATTACAGAAACAGAAAGAATATGTGAAATTGTTCCCAGTTTTATAAGAAAAAAGTCGACAAATTGGGAGTAAAAGACCGCTTTTAGGTAATTAATATTTTTGGGAATTTTTGGTTTGTAATTAGATTTTAATCTTCATTTATTTACTTCAAGTTATTACAGTATGTCTCTATATACATATTTATTTATTTTTTTTAAATAATTTTGGCCAAAGGGGGCGCATTTCAATTTCTTACACACACTTGTTATTTCATATGTTGGCCTGAGGGGGAGCACTTCACATTTTTACACACACTTGTTATTTCATATGTTGACCAGAGGGGGAGCACTTTTAAAACCGACAGTCAATTTGAAAAATACCTCCTACAACACTAATGATGTATACATACTATGCAAATATAAAAAAAGCTTGTTGTGCAAAATCAGTTGGAATTTCACAAGAAAAAGGTCACAATTTCACAAGAAAAACTTTGAATTTTGGCAGTATTACAAAAAAAAGTCGTCATTTTACTCTACGCAAGTCAACACTTTACAAGAAAAACTGAACATTTGTGCGATATCATGATAAAAGTTGGAATTTTACTCAATAACAGCCATGAGAAAACTTTAAAATGTTGGCAATATTATGGCAAAATTATGACAAAAATCATAATTTTGTCGTAATATTGCCATAGTATAATATAACAAAATTATGACAAAAGTCATAATTTTACTCAAAACATGTCACTATTTTTACAAGAACCCAAAAATATGGAAATATTGTGATAAAAGTCAGAATTTTATTAGACAAATGTCCCCAATTTGCATTAAAAAGTAATATTTTTTACGAAAAAATATTGCAATATTACAGAAACAAAAATAATACGTGAAATCGTTCCCAGTTTTACAAGACAAAAGTCGACACATTGTGAGAAAAAGACTGCGTTTAGCTAATTTATATTTTTTGGAATTTTTTGTTTGTAATTGGATTTTAATCTTCATTTATTTACTTCAAGTTATTACAGTATGTCTCTATATACATATTTATTTTATTATTTTTTTATTAATTTTGGCCAAAGGGGTCGCATTTCAATTTCTTACACACACTTGTTATTTCATATGTTGACCAGAGGGGGAGCACTTTTAAAACCGACACAGTCAATTTGAAAAATCCCTCTTTTTTGGGACCACCCTAATTTTGATGGATGTCACCACCAGACATTCTCTATTAGATGCAATGGTTTTACGTATTGGGACCATGATTTATGTCCTCACAATTTTGGCAGTATTATAAAAAAAAAAAGTCGTCATTTTACTCAACGCAAGTCAACACTTTACAAGAAAAACTGAACATTTGTGCGATATCATGATAAAAGTTGGAATTTTACTCAACAACAGTCATGAGAAAACTTTAAAATGTTGGCAATATTATGGCACAATTATGACAAAAGTCATAATATTACTCAAAACATGTCACTATTTTTACAAGAACCCAAAAATATGGCAATATTGTGATAAAAGTCAGAATTTCATATGACAAATGTCCCCAATTTGCATTAAAAAGTAATAATTTTTACGAGAAAATATTGCAATATTACAGAAACAGAAATAATATGTGAAATCGTTCCCAGTTTTACGAGACAAAAGTCGACACATTGTGAGAAAAAGACTGCGTTTAGTTAATTTATATTTTTTGGAATTTTTTGTTTGTAATTGGATTTTAATCTTCATTTATTTACTTCAAGTTATTACAGTATGTCTCTATATACATATTTATTTTATTATTTTTTAAATTAATTTTGGCGAAATGGGGCGCATTTCAATTTCTTACACACACTTGTTATTTCATATGTTGACCAGAGGGGGAGCACTTTTAAAACCGACACACAGTCAATTTGAAAAATCCCTCCTTGTTGGGACCACCCTCATTTTGATATATTTCACCACCAGGGGTGCAAATGAGACATTCTCTATTAGATGCAATGGTTTTTCCTATTGGGACCATGATTTATGTCCTAACTTGTTCACCGGTCCTATGGACGGTACTTTTCCTTGTAGTTGTCTCAAGAAGGGTAAAAAAACAAGAACACACACACACACACACACACACACACACACACGCACACACACACACAGTCTTGTATTTGTTACCTTCTTGTGACATCCGAAAAATGCCTACCTCTTTAGGACCACCCTTTCTAGATATATAAAGATGTGTATTTACAACACTAATGACATATACATACTATGCAAATATCAAAAAAAGCTTGTTGTGCAAAATCAGTTGGAATTTCACAAGAACAAGTTCACAATTTCACAAGAAAAAGTTCACAATTTCACAAGAAAAACTTTGAATTTTGGCAGTATTATAAAAAAAAAGTCATAATTTTACTCAACGCAAGTCAACACTTTACAAGAAAAACTGAACATTTGTGCGATATCATGATAAAAGTTGGAATGCTACTCAATAACAGTCATGAGAAAACTTTAAAAATGTCGGCAATATTATGGCAAAATTATGACAAAGGTCATAATTTTGCCATAATATGACAAAATTATGACAAAAGTCATAATTTTACTCAAAACATGTCACTATTTTACAAGAACCCAAAAAAATGGCAATGTTGTGATAAAAGTCAGAATTTTATATGACAAAGGTCACCATTTTGTGACAAAAAAAAAGTAATCATTTTACATTAAAAAATGTACGAGAAAATATTGCAATATTACAGAAACAGAAAGAATATGTGAAATTGTTCCCAGTTTTATAAGAAAAAAGTCGACAAATTGGGAGTAAAAGATTAATATTTATTATTATTAATATTAATATTTTTGGGAATTTTTGGTTTGTAATTAGATTTAATCTTCATTTATTTACTTCAAGTTATTACAGTATGTCTCTATATACATATTTATTTATTTTTTTAAATACATTTTCAATTCATTTCAATTTCTTACACACACTTGTTATTTCATATGTTGGCCTGAGAGGGAGCACTTCACATTTTTACACACACTTGTTATTTCAAATGTTGGCCAGAGGGGGAGCACTTTTAAAACCGACAGTCAATTTGAAAAATCCTTCCTACAACACTAATGACATATACAGACTATGCAAATATAAAAAAAGCTTGTTGTGCAAAATCAGTTGGAATTTCACAAGAAAAAGGTCACAATTTCACAAGAAAAACTTTGAATTTTGGCAGTATTATAAAAAAAAGTCGTCATTTTACTCAACGCAAGTTTTTTACAAGAAAAACTGAACATTTGTGCGATATCATGATAAAAGTTGGAATTTTACTCAATAACAGTCATGAGAAAACTGTTGGCAATATTATGGCAAAATTATGACAAAAGTCATAATTTTGCCATAATATAATACAACAAAATTATGACAAAAGTCATAATTTTACTCAAAACATGTCACTATTTTACAAAACCCCCAAAAAATGGCAATGTTGTGATAAAAGTCAGAATTTTATATGACAAATGTCACAATTTTTTGCAAAAAAAAGTAATAATGTTACATTAAAAAATGTACGAGAAAATATTGCAATATTACAGAAACAGAAAGAATATGTGAAATTGTTCCCAGTTTTATAAGAAAAAAGACGACAAATTGGGAGTAAAAGACCGCTTTTAGGTAATTCATATTTTTGGGAATTTTTGGTTTGTAATTAGATTTTAATCTTAATGTATTTACTTCAAGTTATTACAGTATGTCTCTATATGCATATTTATTTTATTATTTTTTTATTAATTTTGGCCAAAGGGGGCGCATTTCAATTTCTTACACACACTTGTTATTTCATATGTTGACCAGAGGGGGAGCACTTTTAAAACCGACACAGTCAATTTGAAAAAACCCTCCTTTTTGGGACCACCCTAATTTTGATAGATGTCACCACCAGGGGTGTAAATGAGACATTCTCTATTAGATGCAATGGTTTTACGTATTGGGACCATGATTTATGTCCTCATATGGACGGTACTTTTCCTTGTTGATGTCTCAAGAAAGGTAGAAATACAAGAACACACACACACACACAAACACACACACACACACCCTCCCTTCTGCCTTCTCCCTGCCTCGGGATTGAACCTTCCACACGTCATCCGAGCAGCGGTGCCACGCCCAGGGGATGTCAGCCTCCAGATGACGCCCTGACACTTTTTTTTCTCTCTCTCTCTCTCTCGCCCTGATTTTGGACGTGTGCCGTCAGTCACGGCCCGTCACAAAGGTTTGTGAGGACGGTGTTAATGTGGTGGTGACAATGCACCTTGTTAGAGAGGACGCACGCAACATCGGCTGATGAGAAATGAACAAGCGTGACACGGTTAGGTCAACGCGGAAAATGATGGTGAATATTTTACAACACGAGCAGATGACATTTGGGAAAGTGCTTAATTTTATCGCGGCAGTCTATTTTAGATGAAGAAAAATGTTTCCAAAGAAGTATTTCTGCAAAATAATGTAATAGCCTTAAGTTGAAAATAAACATTAACCCAAGCTCTGCACATATTCAACAAAATGACGAAACATGAACAAAAATCTGTTGAGGATCCAGCATGGAAAACATCACTTTTACAATAAACATTTGTCAATAAAGTCAAAGAGATGTTTACATTTTATTATTAATAGCAGTTAACTTTTTTTTGCACATTGCTATTTATTTATTTATTATTTTTTTACATTTCTTTAATTTCTCAGTTATTAATGCTACTACTAAAGATGTTATACAGTAATAATATTTATTAGGGCTTTCACGTAAAAACATTACATTAATCATACATAGTGAGGACACTCCGACTGGTGTGCTTTTACTTCAAAATAAACCCCGTCGGAACTTTATATAAAACTGTTACCAAGTTTTGAGCAAACAACGAAAATACTATAGGCCGCTACTATCTTTCCTATACTTTGAACCCTGCGGCTTATTAAAAGGTGCGGCTATTTTATGCAAATGCAAATACACTTAAAAGGTGTGTTATTGTTTGTGCTATGGCGCCATATGTTGGACGAGTTCGCTCACTGCAGGCGCTGCAGTGTCCTTCTATCTAGTGCTTTCACCTGGAAGTACAAACCCCGTTTCCATATGAGTTGGGAAATTGTGTTAGATGTAAATATAAACTAAATACAATGATTTGCAAATCCTTTTCAACCCATATTCAATTGAATATGTTACAAAGACAACATATTTGATGTTCAAACTTATACATTTTTTATTTTTTTTGCAAATAATAATTAACTTAGAATTTCATGGCTGCAACACGTGACAAAGTAGTTGGGAAAGGCATGTTCACCACTGTGTTACATGGCCTTTCCTTTTAACAACACTCAGTAAACGTTTGGGAACTGAGGAGAACAATTTTTAAGCTTCTCAGGTGGAATTATTTCCCATTTTTGCTTGATGTACAGCTTAAGTTGTTCAACGGTCCGGGGGTCTCCGTTGTGGTATTTTAGGCTTCATAATGCGCCACACATTTTCAATGGGAGACAGGTCTGGACTACAGGCAGGCCAGTCTAGTACCAGCACTCTTTTACTATGAAGCAACGTTGATGTAACACGTGGCTTGGCATTGTCTTGCTGAAATAAGCAGGGGCGTCCATGGTAACGTTGCTTGGATGGCAACATATGTTGCTCTAAAACATGTATGTACCTTTCAGCATTAATGGTGCCTTCACAGATGTGTAAGTTACCCATGTCTTGGGCACTAATACACCCCCATACCATCACACATGCTGGCTTTTCAACTTTGCGCCTATAACAATCCGGATGGTTCTTTTCCTCTTTGGTCCGGAGGATACGACGTCCACAGTTTCCAAAAACAATTTGAAATGTGGACTCGTCAGACCACAGAACACTTTTCTACTTTGCATCAGTCCAGCTTAGATGAGCTCAGGTGCAGCAAAGCCGACGGCGTTTCTGGGTGTTGTTGATAAACGGTTTTCGCCTTGCATAGGAGAGTTTTAACTTGCACTTACAGATGTAGCGACCAACTGTAGTTACTGACAGTGGGTTTCTGAAGTGTTCCTAAGCCCATGTGATGATATCCTTTACACACTGGTGTCGCTTGTTGATGCAGTACAGCCTGAGGGATCGAAGGTCACGGGCTTAGCTGCTTACGTGCAGTGATTTCTCCAGATTCTCTGAACCCTTTGATGATATTACGGACCGAAGATGGTGAGATCCCTAAATTCCTTGCAATAACTGGTTGAGAAAGGTTTTTCTTAAACTCTTCAACAATTTGCTCACGCATTTGTTGACAAAGTGGTGACCCTCGCCCCATCCTTGTTTGCGAATGACTAAGCATTCATGGAATCTACTTTTGTACCCAATCATGGCACCCACATGTTCCCAATTTGCCTGCTCACGTGTGGGATGAGCATTCCTCAACTTTATCAGTATCTATTGCCACCTTTCCCAACTTGTTTGTCACGTGTTGCTGGCATCAAATTCTAAAGTTAATGATTATTTGCAAAAAAAAAAAAAAAAAAAAGTTTATCAATTTGAACATCAAATATGTTGTTTTTGTAGCATATTCAACTGAATATGGGTTGAAAATGATTTGCAAATCATTGTATTCCGTTTATATTTACATCTAACACAATTTCCCAACTCATATGGAAACAGGGTTTGTAAGTAGCGTAACGCACGTTGTGTAAACAATGCACACCGAGGCACAACACACGGCATGCTTGCAGCTAACGGGCTACGATAGACTGACCATACGTCCTCTTTTCACCGGACATGTCCTCTTTTGCGGAGCTGTCAGGGCGGAGTTTCTTAAATGCCTCAAATGTCCGGCATTTCGAGTTAGGGTTGCGTGTATTTTCAATGTACGTTCAGGGTTAAGAAGGGGTTAAAAACAAACCAAATTGTGCGCGCAGCAGCATTGGTGAGGGAGGGGCAGAGACAGAGACAGAGAGAGAGTTATGATAAACGCGCATGCGTCGCCAGGCTCTGCTTTTTATCCATAGATTTATCAGATTTAATTTTTTATTATCTATAGCAGGGGTGTCAAAAGTGTGCCCCGGAGGCCATTTGTGGCCCACAGCTAATGTTTTAAAGGCCCACGGCACATTCTAAAAATACTATTAAAATAAACAAAAACATAACAAAAGTGAAATAAAAAACCTTAAAGGTTAAATGTAATTTAGAAAAAGTTGCAATGTTGACTAATAAAACAAAGCTGTTTTGTTTTTCTTTCAAACTGTCATTGCTCAAAACATAATATTGAATCAAAATCAATGTTATTATGAATTATTGACCTATCCAAGGTTCCCATTACTTCACATCAAATATTCCACTAAGAAAAATACTTTTGGTGGAAGACTTTGCAAGTTTGGTAAATCCATCCATCCATCCATCTTCTTCCGCTTATCCGAGGTCGGGTCGCGGGGGCAGCAGCCTAAGCAGGGAAGCCCAGACTTCCCTCTCCCCAGCCACTTCGTCCAGCTCCTCCCGGGGGATCCCGAGGCGTTCCCAGGCCAGCCGGGAGACGTCTTCCCCGTGGCCTCCTACCGGTCGGACGTGCCCGAAACACCTTCCTAGGGAGGCGTTAGGGTGGCATCCTGACCAGATGCCCGAACCACCTCATCTGGCTCCTCTCGATGTGGAGGAGCAGCGGCTTTACTTTGAGCTCCCCCCGAATGACAGAGCTTCTCACCCTATCTCTAAGGGAGAGCCCCGCCACTCGGCGGAGGAAACTCATTTCGGCCGCTTGTACCCGTGATCTTGTCCTTTCGGTCATGACCCAAAGCTCATGACCATAGGTGAGGATGGGAACGTAGATCGACCGGTAAATCGAGAGCTTTGCCTTCCGGCTCAGCTCCTTCTTCACCACAACGGATCGATACAGCGTCCGCATTACTGAAGACGCCGCACCGATCCGCCTGTCGATCTCACGATCCACTCTTCCCCCACTCGTGAACAAGACTCCGAGGTACTTGAACTCCTCCACTTGGGGCAAGATCTCCTCCCCAACCCGGAGATGGCACTCCACCCTTTTCCGGGCGAGAACCATGGACTCGGACCTGGGAGGTGCTGATTCCCATCCCAGTCGCTTCACACTCGGCTGCGAACCGATCCAGTGAGAGCTGAAGATCTTGGCCGGAGGAAGCCATCAGGACCACATCATCTGCAAATAGCAGAGACCTAATCCTGCAGCCACCACACCAGATACCCTCAACGCCCTAGAAATTCTGTCCATAAAGGTTATGAACAGAATGGGTGACAAAGGGCAGCCTTGGCGGAGTCCAACCCTCACTGGAAACGTGTCCGACTTAATGGGGCAATGCGGACCAAGCTCTGACACTGATTATACAGGGAGCGGAGTTTGGTAAATAAATAACCCAAAAATGTCTATTTTGTTGTTTTCTTACTGTACCGAAAATGAACCGAACCGTGACCTCTAAACCGAGGTACATACCTACTCAGTGGCCTAGTGGTTAGAGTGTCCGTCCTGAGATCGGTAGGTTGGGAGTTCAAATCCCGGCCGAGTCATACCAAAGACTATAAAAATGGGACCCATTACCTCCCTGCTTGGCACTCAGCATCAAGGGTTGGAATTGGGGGTTAAATCACCAAAATGATTCCCGGGCGCAGCCACCGCTGCTGCCCACTGCTCCCCTCACCTCCCAGGGGGTGATCAAGGGTGATGGGTCAAATGCAGAGAATAATTTCGCCACACCTAGTGTGTGTGTGACAATCATTGGTACTTTAACTTTAACTTTAACTTTACATACCGAACCGACATTTTTGTGTACCGCTACACCCCCCATACCGATAACGAATGCATTTTGAGTGTTCATTCCGAGCCGAGTAACAATACTACATCTGGTGATGGAGGACTTTATATAGGACAACTATTTCCTTTATAGTGTGTCTCTCTCCCCCCCGCCCCCCAGCGTCTCTTTCTTCCCTCCCTCTCGCTCTCCTCCAGCCGTGGATGTTTCAAAGCCAGCGGAGTTATTCCAGTGCAACACTCCGCAGTCACAAAGTGGGGGGGGGGGGGGGGACGGCCGCGCTCCCCCCTCCACCCACCCCAATCCCTTCCCTTCCAGACTACCGAGGCAGCCCCCCCTCTCGCTTTGAGAACCCCCCCCCCCCCCCCCCACATCATGCAAACTGACAAAGGCGTGCTTTTTCAGAAGCCCACAGCCAATCTGTTGATCATTATTTATTTACAAAGACCTTCGGGCGGCGAGTCCTGTAAAAAAAACAAAAAAAAAAACACACTAGGCTCGCTCTCTGCAGCATCCCTCCCCTCCCCTCCTCCTTCGCCTTGGCTTGTAGAATAAAGCATCCCTAAGGCTACCTCAAACAATCACTTTTCATTGTGCATAAAACCCACCTTGTAAAGCACAACTGTTTAATATAAATGCTGTTATATGTTGACACGGGCAGCTGTGCGGAGGGACGGTAATTTGACGTTGCGCTGAGGGCTAAGACTGGAAGAAAGCATCTACACTTATAACAGAGGACCTGTCATGGCAGCACAGCATCCCTAAAGCGGCGAAAAAACTTTAACTTCGCTTTGAAGCCGTCTCCGAACCGAGAAACGTAACCTGCGCAAAGTGATTATCCCTGCCAGATCAAAGCCGAGAGGCGAATCGTATATTTGCGCGGCGAAAGGGGACCAGAGGAATAAAAGATTTAGTGCTTAAACTTAGGCTGGGCTAAACAAACTTAACTGGAAGGCTGCCAGGCGGTGTGCTTGTTTTTTTTTGTAGCAAGGGCATGTAAAGTGACTGAAGGGTACCACTCTGCGTTTTGCCTAATGGTTTTGGCAAGTGTGTGCACTTATTAAATGATTGTTTATTGGAGAACTGAGGGGGAGGTGGACGAAAAATCCTATAGACGTGCCAGCGCAGTGGGAGGGGATGCAACCTACCAAAAAAAACCCACTTCTGCCAGGGCTAAATTGTTTTAGTGCAGTTGTTGTAGAACTTTAATGGCGTTTTTTAAATAGTTTGCTCAGCTTATTTAGTCAGCGGAGAGAGAGAGAGAGAGAGAGGGGGCTAAATAGTGGCTGCCAAGTGTGAAATGGAGCAAACTTTTTTAAAAGAGAGGAGCATCTTCTGGGCTCGCTTCACTTCACGCCCACCCGCCGCCTAAAGAATCGCACGCTTTGTTTCCCGAAGCTTTTATATTAGCGGCTCTCAAAAACCGACAATAAAAAGCGGACATTTCTCAGGACGCTGCCTATGGGGGGAAGGGGATAATGGGACACGGCGGTGGTGTGGAGATTAACACCCGGATTTTCCGGGAGACTCCCGAAATTCAGCGCCTCTCCCGAAAACCTCCCGGGACAAATCTCCCGAAATTCAGGCCGAGCTGGAGGCCGCGGACCTGACCTGTTTTCACGTCCGCTTTCCCACAATATAAACAGCGTGCCTGCCCAATCACGTTATAACTGTAGAACGATCGAGGGCGAGTTCTTGGTTTCTTATGTGTTTTTATTGTTAGGCAGTTTCATTAACGTCCTCCCAGCGCGGCAACAACACACAACAACAGCAGTCACGTTTTCGTCTACCGTAAAGCAGTTCGTCTGCCGTAAACAAGCAATGTTGTGACACTCTTAAACAGGACAATACTGCCATCTACTGTGCATGCACATGTGACAATAAGATCTAGGGCTTTTAGCGAGTGCAGTGCACAACTGCGCACACAACAAGGAGACGAAGCAGAATGCATCATCAGAGAGGGTGTTCAGCATGGTTAGGAAAATAGTGACAGAGAATAGAACAAGGATGGACAATTCAAACCTTAACTCAACAATGAGTAGATGAGTGTTATGTGTGTGTATATGTGTAAATAAATGAACACTGAAATTCAAGTATTTCTTTTTTATATATATATATATATATATATATATATATATATATATATATATATATATATATATATATATATATATAGCTAGAATTCACTGAAAGTCAAGTATTTCTTATATATATATATATATATATATATATATATATATATATATATATATATATATATATATATATATGTGTATATATATATATATATATATATATATATATATATATATATATATATATATATATATATATATATATATATGAAATACCTGACTTGGTGAATTCTAGCTGTAAATATACTCCTCGCCTCTTAACCACGCCCCCAACCACACCTGACATCCACTGTAATGATACCAAGTACAGGACCGTATCTACTATGATTACGTAGATATTTTTTAGCATCACAAAATATTTTTTCATTTAAAAAAAAAAAGTATATTATGTTTATCCATCTTTACATTTTCTACCGCTTGTCCTTTTCGGGGTTGCGGGGGGGGGGGGGACTTTGAATATGACCAATGCATGATCCTGTAACGACTTGGTATCGGATTGATACCCAAAATGTGTGGTATCATCCAAAACTAATGTAAAGTATCCAAACAACAGAGGAATAAGTGATTATTACATTTTAACAGAAGTGTAGATAGAACATGTTGAAAGAGGAAATAAGCAGATATTAACAGTAAATGAACAAGTGGATTAATAATCCATTTTTTACAGCTTGTCCCTCATAATTCTGACAAAATAACAGAATGGAAAATGAAACAATATGTTACTGCATATGTCAGCAGCTTAATTAGGAGCCTTTGTTTGTTTACTTACTACTAAAAGACAAATTTTCTAGCATGTTCACTATTTTATTTAAGGACAACATTGCAATAATAAACATATGTTTAATGTACACTAAGATTTTTTGTTAAAATAAAGCCAATAATGAAATTTTTTGCGGTCCCCTTTATGTAGTAAAGTACCGAAAAGTACCGAAAAGTATCGAAATACATTTTGGTACCGGTACCAAAATATTGCTATCGGGACAACCCTAGTAGATAGTTATAAACACTGTTCAAGCACCACCAGCCCCTTTTTCCCCCCACTTATTTTTAAATGTAAACAAATACCATGGGTGGATCTACACCTGACATCCACTGTAATGATACCAAGTACAGGACCGTATCTACTATGATTACGTCGATATTTTTTAGCATCAAAAAATATTTTTCCCTTCCTTTTTTGAATGTATATTATGTTTATGTTTATGGACATTAACTGCTTCTACAGTCGGAAAGGCCCAACAACGTCTTTTTTTTTTTTGAGGAAACTAAAATGCGCAAACATTCCGCAGAAATCAACGCTCAACTTTTACAACTGTGCCATCAGCAGTGTACTCACTTACGGATTTTTAGTGTGGTTTGCTAGCTGCACTAAAGCGAACCAACAGGCCCTCCAGCGAGTAGTTAAAGCGGCGGGGAAAATTACAAGGACGATACTCCCAGAGATGAGTGCCATGTACCCAACTCGCTGCCTAAAGCGAGTACACAACATCCCGAAGGACAGATACCACCCAGCACATGGCCTCTTCAACTTTACTTACTACTAAAAGACAAGTTGTCTTGTATGTTCACTATTTTATTTAAGGACAAAATTGCAATAATAAACATATTTTTAATGTACCGTAAGATTTTTTGTTAAAATAAAGCCAATAATGCCATTTTTGTGGTCCCCTTTATTTAGAAAAGTATGGAAATACATTTTGGTATGGGGACAACCCTAGTAGATAGTTATAAACATACTTGCCAACCCTCCCGGATTTTCCGGGAGACTCCCGAAATTCAGCGCCTCTCCCGAAAATCTCCCGAAATTCAGGCGGACTCAGGTCCTCCACAATATAAAAAAGCGTATCTGCCCAATCACGTTATAACTATAGAATGATGGAGGGCGAGTTCTTGGTTTCTTATGTGGGTTTATTGTTAGCCAGTTTCATTAACGTCCTCCCAGCGCGGTAACAACACACAACAACAGCAGTCACTTTTTTGTATACCGTAAAGCAGTTCGTCTGCCGTAAACAGCAATGTTGTGACACTCTTAAACAGGACAATACTGCCATCTAGTGCATTTGATGAAAGCACTTTTGTGCGTGCCACACAGCAATGCATCATCAGAGAGGGCGTTCAGCATGGTTCGAAAAATAGTGACAGAGAATAGAACAAGGATGGACAATTCAACCCTTAACTCAACAATGAGTAGATGAGTGTTATGTGTGTGTATATGTGTAAATAAATGAACACTGAAATTCAAGTATTATATATATATATATATATATATATATATATATATATATATATATATATATATATATATATATATATATAATAAAATATATATATATATAATAAAATAAATATATATATATATATATGAAATACTTGACTTGGTGAATATATATATATATATATATATATATATATATATATATAATAAAAAATATATATATATATATATATATATGAAATACTTTTCCCCTCCACTTACGCGGCCTTGTATTGGTATGTAAGTAAAGTACTGACAAATGTCGTAAAGCATGCAGCTTTCAAAAAGATGACGTAATCATTAATTGAGCAACAACCTAGCATGGCTATGAACGTTCCTGTCCTGTCACATCGCCCCCCCCTTGGACTGGAAGCACGGAAAAAAAAAAACCTCACTCTCCTTTTCGCTTTCAAAATCAATTAAGGGCAATTTTAATAGCACGGGACAGGATAAAAGGAAGGTAATATTTGAATTCATATTTGATTGCGGCGATACGGCTGGCATATGGACAAGCTAAGTACGGGCATGTGTACTCGCAGGGGTTCCCACAATAGAGAGGTAGCCCGGGGGCAAAGTAACTGCACGGGTCCTCCCTGATTGGGCGCCCGTGTCATTAGTGTCAGCTTGGTTTAAGGAGTACACGCCGACCCGAGCGGATGAGGTGGCAGCTGGGACTCTAAAGGCAGCTGAGAGAGAGAGAGGGGGGGTTCAAACCACTCCTTGCCGGCATCTTTGCATGACAGGAATATTATTTCAGCTCTGTCATTAACAGCTGCCAGCATGGCATCCGAAACATCCACACAGTGTTTGATGCCAGCAACACGTGACAAAGAAGTTGGGAAAGGTGGCAATAAATACTGATAAAGTTGAGGAATGCTCATCAAACACTTATTTGGAACATCCCACAGGTGTGCAGGCAAATTGGGAACAGGTGGGTGCCATGGTTGGGTATAAAAGTAGATTCCATGAGATGCTCAGTCATTCACAAACAAGGATGGGGCGAGGGTCACCACGTTGTCAACAAATACGTGAGCAAATTGTTGAACAGTTTAAGAAAAACCTTTCTCAACCAGCTATTGCAAGGAATTTAGGGATTTCACCATCTACGGTCCGTAATATCATCAAAGGGTTCAGAGAATCTGGAGAAATCACTGCACGTAAGCAGCTAAGCTATTGACCCTCGATCCCTCAGGCTGTACTGCATCAACAAGTGACATCATTGTGTAAAGGATATCACCACATGGGCTCAGAAACACTTCAGAAACCCAACTGTCAGTAACTACAGTTGGTCGCTACATCTGTAAGTGCAAGTTAAAACTCTCCTATGCAAGGCAAAAACCTTTTATCAACAACACCCAGAAACGCAGTCGGCTTCGCTGGGCCTGAGCTCATCTAAGATGGACTGATACAAAGTGGAAAAGGGTTCTGTTGTCTGACGAGTCCACATTTCAAATTGTTTTTGGAAATTGTGGATGTCGTGTCCTCCGGACCAAAGAGGAAAAGAACCATCCGGACTGTTCTAGGCGTAAAGTGTAAAAGGTAGCATGTGTGATGGTATGGGGGTGTATTAGTGCCCAAGACATGGGTAACTCACACATCTGTGGAGGCGCCATTAATGCTGAAAGGTACATACAGGTTTTGGAGCAACATATGTTGCCATCCAAGCAACGTTACCATGGACGCCCCTGCTTATTTCAGCAAGACACTGCCAAGCCACGTGTTGCATCAACGTGGCTTCATAGTAAAAGAGTGCGGGTACTAGACTGGCCTGCCTGTAGTCCAGACCTGTCTCCCGTTGAAAATGTGTGGCACATTATGAAGCCTAAAATACCACAACAGAGACCCCCGGACTGTTGAACAACTTAAGCTGTACATCAAGCAAGAATGGGAAAGAATTCCACCTGAAAAGCTTAAAAAATGTGTCTCCTCAGTTCCCAAACGTTTATTGAGTGTTGTTAAAAGGAAAGGCCATGTAACACACTGGTGAACATGCCCTTTCCCAACTACTTTGGCACATGTTGCAGCCATGAAATTCTAAGTTAATTATTATTTGCAAAAAAATAATAACGTTTATGAGTTTGAACATCAAATATGTTGTCTTTGTAGTGCATTCAACTGAATATGGTTTGAAAAGGATTTGCAAATCATTGTATTCCGTTTATATCTACATCTAACACAATTTCCCAACTCATATGGAAACAGGGTTTTTACATTGATGGAATTTGGACACTTTTGTCCAAAGCGACTTACCAGGCAGACACTATTGTCTAGCCTGAGCACTTGGTCCACCACCTGTTGCTGATGTGATGCCACGCAACAGATTCCAATCCCTGTTGACGTCATTACATTTTGTAAACAACATGACAGTATCTGAGACGGAAAAGAAAGACAAACTATGGAAACTCAGACTCTGGCTTGATTCATTCAGAGAGAAATGCCTGCAGGTGGTACCAGAAGAGCACAACTCTGTGGATGAGATGATGATGCAATACAGGATACACCAACACACAATGCAGAAAGTGTGATGTTCGCATTTGTTTTACAGGCGACAGTGACTGTTTTTAGGACTTTCACCACCAATGAAAGTCTTCATGACCGATGTCATAAAAGAAAAAAAGAGGGGGGAAAAAGCGTTTTTTAAGAGTTTTATCTTGTTTCATATTTTTTATATTTATAATAGATGACTACATAAAAATATAACTAATATGTGATTATTATTCATGGTATATACCGTTATGGGGATAAGTAAGCAATCAACCCTGCAAATGAGCCCTTAGTTGTTCAGACAACGTGAGTACAAATACAGAAATTATGCACCCATCAAAGCCCAATGTTGCAATATTACAACATTTCTCTAAAAACATACATAAACATTTTTTTCTATAACTCTTCAATTTCTGCATCAAATGCCTCCTACAACAACATCTGAAAGGTCAATTTTTATTTTTATTTTTTTAGGTTTTTCTATATTTGGGTCTTACAGGATTAAAATGTAATATCGGAAATTATCGGTATCGGTTTCAAAAAGTAAAATTTATGACTTTTTAAAACGTAGCTGTACGGAGTGGTACACGGACGTAGGGAGGAGTACAGAGCACCAATAAACCTTTAAGGCACTGCCTTTGCGTGCCGGCCCAATCACATAATATCTATGGCTTTTCACACAGACACAAGAGAATGCCATACATACTTGGTCAACAGCCATAGAGGTCACACTGAGGGTGGCCGTATAAACAACTTTAACACTGTTACAAATATGCGCCACACCGTGAACCCACACCAAACCAGAATGACAAAACACATTTCGGGAGAACATCCGCACCGTAACACAACATAAACACAACAGAACAAATACCCAGAATCCCTTGCAACACTAACTCTTCCGGGACGCTACAATATACCCCCCCCCCCCCCCCCCCCCCAGTGTTTCAGTAGTGTATGAGAGTGTTTTACTAGTGTGTGTGAGAGAAAAACATTTCAGTAGTGTCAATGAGAGTGTTTCAGTAGTGTGTATGAGAGTGTTTCCCCCCCCCAACCCCGCCCACCTCAACCCCGCCCACCTCAACCTCCCCATGTCCCAAATTCCAAGCTGCTGTTTTGAGGCATGTTAAAAAAATAATGCACTTTGTGACTTCAATAATAAATATGGCAGTGCCATGTTGGCATTTTTTTTTCCATAACTTGAGTTGATTTATTTTGGAAAACCTTGTCACATTGTTTAGTGCATCCAGCGGGGCATCACAACAAAATTAGGCAGAATAATGTGTTCATTCCATGACTACAAGAGAATGCAATGCATACTTGGTCAACAGCCATACAGGTCACACTGAGGGTGGCCGTATAAACAAGTTTAACACTGTTACAAATATGCGCCACACCGTGAACCCACACCAAACCAGAATGACAAAACACATTTCGGGAGAACATCCGCACCGTAACACAACATAAACACAACAGAACAAATACCCAGAATCCCTTGCAACACTAACTCTTCCGAAACGCTGCAATATACACCCCACCCCCTCAACCACACAACAAAATTAGGCATAATAATGTGTTCATTCCTTGACTGTATACATCGATATCGGTTGATATTGGAATCGGTAATTAAGAGTTGGACAATATCGGAATATCGGCAAAAAAAAGCCACTATCGGAAATCTCTAATAATAACCAAAGCTTGCTCTTACCTCATCATTTTGGGCGAGCAGTTGGGCGAGTTCCGCATCCCTCCGTTGCGCTGCTTTTTTTTGGGCGAGAGCGTCGACGGATGCTCGTCTTCGACTGCAAACACACGCACAGAGTGTCAGAAAGGCAGACGCGTGGGGAAAGTGAGCTGGACCTGACATGAAAATAAGTCATTGTTAACACAAAAATCAATCAAAGCAAACACAACAGCAACAAAAAAAAATAAACAAAGGGTAAAAAAAAATTTTTTTAAAAATTAATAACTCCAAAATATATTATTAGTAATGACTGATCTTATAGGCAGGAGAAAAACCAATTGATGACCTGAAAGGTGAATTCTGGGGCCTTCAGTTTTTTGCTTTTTTTTGGACCTCTAGCAGTCTGCATCAGAGTGACCATGCCTAGCTAACACCATTAATTGCCATGTGATCCCAGAAACTGTCATAATCAGTAAGTTGCGGGCGAAAGCAATGACAATGAGATACAGTAAATAGAGGTTATGAAGAGATGGATCTGAATATTTTTTTTTTTTTTTTTTTAGATTCTTAACTATCCGAAGCCCCGGCCCATTATTCCACACTGCAAAAAGTCCAGTGTTCAAAAACAAGAAAAAAAAAATACAAAAACTAGGGGTATTTTATTTGAACTAAGCAAAATTATCTGCCAATAGAACAAGAACATTTGGCTTGTCAAGACTTTCCAAAACAAGTAAAATTAGCTAACCTCAATGAACCCAAAAATACCTTAAAATAAGTATATTCTCACTAGTAGGGATGATGCTCGAAACCAGTTTTCCCGGTTGTTCGATAAGAAAAGAACCGAGTCCTCGGACTCGAATCGCTTTTTGAGAACCGGTACCCGTTATCGAGACCACTATAGTAAAGAAAAAGATTTGGTTCTTTATTCGAATCCCTGGGAACGAATCCCGTCTCGACAAGAAACGCCCTGTGGGACATCACAAGAAATGACGTCACGTAGCTCAGTCATTAGGCGCAGATAGGGAAAGCAAGAAAAAAATGGACCGGAAAAAGCGCTCCAAGGCATGGCTTCATTTCACCAAAAAATTGCAATATGCAATTATTGCCAGGCTTCGCTCTCGTGTAAGGGGAGGGAGCACAACAAGCATTTTGAAACATGTTCAGGCTGTGCATAACCTGAAAGTTCGAGAACGGTGTCGTGTCTTCGACACGTGGAGAAGCAGCGGCAGAGACGACGAAGAACGCCCCTCTTCTTCTGCCAGCTGCCCAAGTCCCAGTTACAGTGGCGGTGACGCCGGTGAGTAACTAACGAAAACTGTTGCCGGTTAATTTCCATATCTGCTCACTTGTAGTAACGTTACCTCTTATGTCAACCAGACTTCCCTCTCCCCAGCCACTTCGTCCAGCTCTTCCCGGGGGATCCCGAAGCGTTCCCAGGCCAGCCGGGAGACATAGTCTTCCCAACGTGTCCTGGGTCTTCCCCGTGGCCTCCTACCGGTCAGACGTGCCCTAAACACCTCCCTAGGGAGGCGTTCGGGTGGCATCCTGACCAGATGCCCGAACCACCTCATCTGGCTCCTCTCGATTTGGAGGAGCAGCGGCTTTACTTTGAGTTCCTCCCGGATGGCAGAGCTTCTCACCCTATCTCTAAGGGAGAGCCCCGCCAACCGGCGGAGGAAACTCATTTCGGCCGCTTGTACCCGTGATCTTGTCCTTTCGGTCATAACCCAAATCTCATGACCATAGGTGAGGATGGGAACGTAGATCGACCGGTAAATTGAGAGCTTTGCCTTCCGGCTCAGCTCCTTCTTCACCACAATGGATCGTTTCAGCGTCCGCATTACTGAAGACGCCGCACCGATCCGCCTGTCGACCTCACGATCCACTCTTCCCTCACTCGTGAACAAGACTCCTAGGTACTTGAACTCCTCCACTTGGGGAAAGATCTCCTCCCCAACCCGGAGATGGCACTCCACCCTTTTCCAGGCGAGAACCATGGACTCGGACTTGGGAGGTGCTGATTCTCATCCCAGTCGTTTCACACTCGGCTGCGAACCGATCCAGTGAGAGCTGAAGATCCTGGCCAGATGAAGCCATCAGGACCACATCCTCTGCAAAAAGCAGAGACCTAATCCCGCAGCCACCAAACCGGATCCCCTCAACGCCTTGATTGCGCCTAGAAATTCTGTCCATAAAAGTTATGAACAGAATCGGTGACAAAGGGCAGCCTTGGCGGAGTCCAACCCTCACTGGAAACGTGTCCGACTTACTGCCGGCAATGCGGACCAAGTTCTGACACTGATCATACAGGGAGCGGACCGCCACAATCAGACAGTCCGATACCCCATACTCTCTGAGCACTCCCCACAGGACTTCCCGAGGGACACGGTCGAATGCCTTCCCCAAGTCCACAAAACACATGTAGACTGGTTGGGCAAACTCCCATGCACCCTCAAGGACCCTGCCGAGAGTATAGAGCTGGTCCACAGTTCCACGACCAGGACGAAAACCACACTGTTCCTCCTGAATCCGAGGTTCGACTATCCGGCGTAGCCTCCTCTCCAGTACACCTGAATAGACCTTACCGGGAAGGCTGAGGAGTGTGATCCCACGATAGTTAGAACACACCCTCCGGTTCCCCTTCTTAAAGAGAGGAACCACCACCCCGGTCTGCCAATCCAGAGGTACCGCCACCGATGTCCACGCGATGCTGCAGAGTCTTGTCAACCAAGACAGCCCCACAGCATCCAGAGCCTTAAGGAACTCCGGGCGGATCTCATCCTTGCCACCGAGGAGCTTTTTAACTACCTCAGCAACCTCAGCCCCAGAAATAGAACAGTCAATATTTATTTATTTATTTTTAGATTGTATTTTTTTCTTATATAATAAAACTGAGCTTTTGTTAAACCAAATATTGTGTTTTTTCCCCCATATGCAACAACCTATCTCGATTCGATAAGGAATCGGTTCGATAAGAGTATTCGATAACAGGCTCGAACTCAATAATTTCTTATCAAACATCATCCCTAATAACAAGTGCACTTTTCTTGGTTTTTCATGCTTGAAGTAAGAAATTGTTACTTTAAAAAAGTAGTTTTATACTTGTGAGTGTTGATGACACAGCTTTGCAACAGTTGATATTCTAGTTTCAAGCATGTTTTACTCAATATAGGTCATAAAATCTCAGCAACAAGCTGTAACTGAGATCATTTAGGACCAAAACCCTTAAAACAAGTAAAACACTCTAACATGAAATCTGCTTAGTGAGAAGAATTATCTTATCAGACAGAAAATAAGCAAATATCACCCTTATTTGAGATATTTAATCTTACTTAGATTTCAGTTTTTGCAGTGCAGTTGTATGGCGCAGAATGGCTCTTCTACTGGTCTACCTCCATGCCAAGAGAACACTCACACACACACACACACACGTTATGAAGGACACGCTAACACGGCGATGAATTAGTGGGCTAGACATGTCAGAAGCAAGCTAGTAAGGACAAATAACCCTCCAGCAGACGAAGGTCAGGACCAGCTTCCAAATTAATGATCCGTGTTCAGATTAATTATTCAATTTTTGGGGCGGGGACAAGGGGTCGTAAGCACTTTGCAAGACTGAAAGGACGAGAAAGAAGCTCGGCTGGAGTCTGATCTTCACTACTGGCTGAGTCCGACAGCTTCAAGCACTGCAAACCTGTATTAGTCCGTTGGTTAGAAATCAATAACAATCATATCAGCGCGAATCGGACTACACAAAACAAGGCGTGACCATTCCAAAGAAAGGGAATTTGGTCGGATAAAGGTCTTATTTTGTGTCATCCGAGCTCGGCTAATATCAACTTTGCACAAAACCAAACATTATGAAGTCTGTTTTGTCATTTTAGTGCACTAAAAATACAGTACAGGCCAAAAAGTTTGGACACACCTTCTCATTTCAATGGGTTTTCTTTATTTCCGTGACTATTTACGTTGAAGGTGTTCAGGTGCGCACAGAGTTTAGGGCAATAACAGCTCTAGGATAGAAACTGTTTTTCAATCTATTTGTCCTTGCTTTGATGGTCTTATAGCGCCTCCCTGAGGGCAAGAGTTCAAGCCAGTGGTGACCTGGGTGGGATGAGTCCCTGAGGATGCTGTTTGCAAAACAGTAAAAAAAAACAGCAAAGAAACTAGAATATAAAACATCCATCCATTTTCTACAGCTTGTTCCTTTTCGGCGGGTTGCTAGAGCCTATCTCAGCTGCATTCGGTTGGAAGGCGGTGTACACCCTGGACAAGTCGCCACTTCATCGCAGAGAATATAAAACAAGTTTTCAGTTATTTCACCTTTTTTTTTTTGTTAAGTACAAAGCTACGAATGAACACATGTGGAGTTATGTACTTAACAACAAAAAAAGGTGAAATAACTGAAAACTTGTTTTAGATTCTCTGCGATGAGGTGGCGACTTGTCCAGCGTGTACCCCGCCTTCCAACCGAATGCAGCTGAGATAGGCTCCAGCAACCCCCCGCGACCCCGAAAAGGAACAAGCTGTAGAAAATGGATGGATGTTTTATATTCTAGTTTCTTTGCTGTTTTTTTTTCACTGTTTTGCAAACAGCATCCTCAGGGACTCATCCCACCCAGGTCACCACTGGCTTGAACTCTTGCCCTCAGGGAGGCGCTATAAGATCATCAAAGCAAGGACAAATAGATTGAAAAACAGTTTCTATCCTCGAGCTGTTATTGCCCTAAACTCTGTACGTACCTGAACACTCACTACTTTATCAACTTGCTTATCTCTGATAGAGATCTACTGTGCAATATGTTTTTTAACATTTTATTATGTTTTTAAATTGTTTTATTATTGTTTTATGTAGGTTGTTTTAAAAGCACTGAGTTGGATTGCTGTCCAATTTCGTCGTTTCCACACAATGACAATAAAGGTATTCTGATTCTGATGAAAGGGTTTTCACTTCACAGGTGTCATGGTTTCGATGCCTTCAGTGACAATCTACAAGGAAAAGTAGTCGTGAAAATAAAGAAAACGCATCGGAATGAGAAGGTGTGTCCAAACTTTTGGCCTGTATCAACCCAAAAGTACATACTAAAAGATGGGCAGGGTCATTCTGATCAAAGTTCGATAGTATAGTGTATGCAGTTTATAGTTATAACGCAGTCTATAGCTAGAACTAGGGCTGCAACTAACGATTAATTTTATAATCGATTAATCTGTCGATTATTACTTCGATTAATCGCTTGATAATCGGATAAAAGAGACAAACTACATTTCTATCCTTTCCAGTATATTATTTTAATTATTATTTCTCAGCTGTTCGTACATGTTGCAGTTTATGAATAAAGGTTTATAAAAAAAATATAAAAAAATAAAACATTTTAATAATTGCGTCTGCACATGCGCATAGCATAGATCCAACGAATCGATGACTAAATTAATCGCCAACTATTTTTATAATCGATTTTAATCGATTTAATCGATTAGTTGTTGCAGCCCTATCTAGAAACTGATGGAGTGAGGTCCACTCAGACTTTTTGGAACAACTCCAGCTCATATTTGTCAATCTGTAATACATAGGACTTTATTTTTAATTGTCATTTTAAATGTCATGCAAAAAAAAACCAAAAAAACTGCTGTTTTATTTTGGACATGTCAGAAAATATTGTATCTTTGTCAATTTGCCTTTACAAGTAAAGAAAGTTGTCAATAATAAAATATTCACAGAATATTATTGATCTATATTATCTTTTATTGCTAATTTTCCCAGTCATTTTCAAAATTTACAATCATCTCTATAGTCTTAATTTAGCATCGAATATGTTGGAATATAATGTGTTCTTTAGTTTTACTGTGTCGTTGAAATTAATTTAAAAACACACACAATTCATCATAAGATAATTAAACATGCTAATAGTGATGGGTCAAACGATACTAAAGCATTGACTGCTCTGCGGTCTTTTCCGAGGTTTCTGATTGTTAAACGTTGTCACCGTGATCTTATAGCGCAAAATGTTAGGTAAATAATGTTCTTTTCATGTTAACTATTTGGCTCATTGACCAGAATTGTGCATGTATAATTCCATACTGCACAACTATTTGTTTAAAAAAAAAAAACTAATAAATGATAAGCATTAGTTTTAATATCAACAAGGGAAATTGTTCCCTGTTTGTCTAAGTCTATATTTGCAAATTGTTCATGACTTTTTAGTCGGTCAGATCATTGTGAACCCCCAGCACAGTGTCAATACAGCGAGTAAGTGAGTGAATTATATTTATATAGCGCTTTTTCTCTAGTGACTCAAAGCGCTTTACGTAGTGAAACCCAATATCTAAGTTACATTTAAACCAGTGTGGGTGGCACTGAGAGCAGGTGGGTTAAGTGCCTTGCCCGAGGACACGACGGCAGTGACTGGGATGGCGGAAGCGGGGATCGAACCTGGAACCCTCAAGTTGCTGGCACGGCCACTCTACCAACCGAGCTATACCGCCCCGGTGTGTCATACACTCTCCGAGGCATCATTCACCCATCACTATTTATTAGCATTGAGTGCTCTAAAAAATAATAATAAATAAATAAATAAATAATAAATAAATAAAAATAAATAAAAAATATTATGCAATGTTTTTTTCTTTGGGATTGTTAAAAATAATTATTTTAGATGTGTTTGAAAATATGCATACAAAAAAAAAAAATACATGACACGTTAATTTCAGTGAATTTGATTGCCCATCCCTAGTACATGCTGAGTGTATTCCCACAGCCCAGGTTAAGTCTCCTCCAAGCTACGGGCTACTCACAACCCCTTCAGCCTGACGGTGGCTCAAACCGCAGCAACCACTGCAAAAAAATCCGTGCAAAGACGCGGCCCCAGTGAACCGTCATGCAGCAAACAGCACGGGCAGGCTACTGACTGATGCATCCCGCTAAGGGGCCAACCTACAGTGGCTACTTTGACTGTGCAGCGTGGCATTACTGGGGTGGTAGCGGTATTTCACCGGCAGACTGCGGGCCCGGTTCAGCCGACTCGCCGCCAAGGACCTGGCGTCTTCTGGCACCGAGATACTGAGGCGCAGTTTGGAATGGCGAGCCGCAGGCCCCGGCCCCGTGGGAAGCAGGCTCCCTTTACGGTTATTAACAAGGGGCACGTTGATGGCGCCGGGCTTAACCGACACGTCCTTGTTGCCTTGCAGGGCGTTGGGCGAGAAAGCGTTCGAGGCGATGGAGGTGCAGCCGGGGGCTTTAACGGATCGGTTATGGAAAGACGGTCTAACGTCATCCATTACTGTCAAACAATGAAGAATACAAAGTGTGAGGAAAAAGCTGTTCTCAGATAAACAATTAGGAAATGAGCACAATGGCATGATTTACCGATCCAAGCATATTGTTCTGAATCAAAAAATAAAGAGACAGTTGAAACAACCTGACAAGGCATCATCAAAAAGGTACCTTTGACTTCTGATAAGCTCTAAAATAAGCATACAATAAAAGCCAGATTGTTTCTTCTTCCTTTGTTATTCCACGTCGAAGCCGCTGCGACATTTCCTTCGCATTTTGTGACAAACATGAATTAATCAGGAGCCCCTTCACTTTTTTTTTTTTTTTTTTTTTTTCCCCACCCTCACTTTGCGGTGGAACAAAGCGAGAGACGCCGGCACGGGCTTAAGCCAGTCAAATCCCTTCAGATGTTTTAGTCACGTCAAGCATAATGTGCAGCACACGTTTGCAGCTAATAATTTATGAAACGTTCCCTGTCGTCGTTAAACATCGGGAAGGGTTCACCTCGGACGTACTTGCCAACCCTCCCGAATTTTCCGGGAGACTCCCGAAATTCAGCGCCTCTCCCGAAAACCTCCCGGGACAAATATTCTTCCGAAAATCTCCCGATTTTTTTCCATGCGGACCTGAGTGAGGACAACAGGGTGACAAGAACTAAATCATCCAGACTAGAGATACATTGTATTATTATGTTTATCTTACCTACAAATAAATATATTTATTAATTAAAAAAAAAAAAAACTAAATACATTTTTCCTATATTTTGCTAAAAACATCAAAATTAATTGTATTTTTATTTGTATTTTTTCTGACTCCGTATTATATCCAGCCATAGAATTGTGCATTAAAATAAACGTGTTTGAAATAATTAATTTTAAATGATCATAATAATTCATTTAAAATGACCATATTTAATTATTAAAATAATTGCTTGTTTATCAACAACTTTAGCATTTTATTCATTACATTTTGAAACTCTCAGAAGCCAAGTTATGTTATATTCCTTAAGATTTATTTATGCAAGTTTGAAGTATCAATTATCTAAACACAGTTTTGTTTGCATATTTTCAGGATGTATATATATATATATATATATATATATATATATATATATGTATGAAATACTTGACTTGGTGAATTCTAGCTGTCAATATACTCCTCCCCTCTTAACCACATCCCAAACCACGCCCCCCACCCCCCAACCCCCAACTCCCGAAATCGGAGGTCTCAAGGTTGGCAAGTATGACCTCGCACATGCGGTTCCGGTACTCGAGGTCCGGAACAAGAATTAAAAAAAGTTCATTTCTGGTATATTTGTCATGGCACCAAAGGTTGATTGGGCAGTTTTCGTAACATATTATGTCATACTTGCCAACCTTGAGACCTCCGATTTCGGGAGGTGGGGGGAGGGGGGTGGGGGTGGGGGTGGTCGGGGTGGGACGGGGGCTTGGTTGGGGCGTGGTTGGGGGCGTGGCCAAAAGGGGAGGAGTATATTTACAGCTAGAATTCACAAAGTTAAGTATTTCATAAATATATATATATATATAAGAAATACTTGACGTTCAGTGAATTCTAGCTATATATACATATATATATATATATATATATATATATATTATATGTATTTTATTATATATATATCTATATATCTATTTTATTATATATATATAGATATATATATATAAAAAATAAATACTTGTACTACTTATTTTATTATATATATATATATATATATATATATATATATATATATATATATATATATATATATATATAAGAGAAATACTTGAATTTCAGTGTTCATTTATTTACACATATACACACACATAACACTCATCTACTCATTGTTGAGTTAAGGGTTGAATTGTCCATCCTTGGTCTATTCTCTGTCACTATTTTTCGAACCATGCTGAACATGATGATGCATTCTGTGTGGCACGCACAAAAGTGCTTTCATCAAATGCACTAGATGGCAGTATTGTCCTGTTTAAGAGTTTCACAACATTGCTGTTTACGGCAGACGAACTGCTTTACGGTATACAAAAACGTGACTGCTGTTGTTGTGTGTTGTTACCGCGCTAGGAGGACGTTAATGAAACTGCCTAACAATAAACCCACATAAGAAACCAAGAACTCGCCCTCCATCATTCTACAGTTATAATGTTATTGGGCAGGTATGCTGTTTATGTTGTGGGCCTGAATTTCGGGAGATTTTCGGGAGAAAATTTGTCCCGGGAGGTTTTCGGGAGAGGCGCTGAATTTCGGGAGTCTCCCGGAAAATCCGAGAGGGTTGGCAAGTATGTATTATGTGACAAATATTCACCTGCTTGTTGGCTTTATTTCCCATACAGTACAGGACAAAAGTTTGGACACACCTTCTCATTTGAAGCGTTTTCTTTATTTTCCTGGTCAAAAGTACCACCTACACTTGTAAAGAGTTCAGAACTTTCCTCCAGAAGGTCTTATCTTTGCCCATGTGATGTCAGGTGAAACAAAAATTGAGCCGTTTGGCCACAATACCCAGCAATATGTTTGGAGAAGAAAAGGTGAGGGCTTTTTAATCCCAGGAACACCATTCCTACCGTCAAGCATGGTGGTGGTAGTATTATTCTCTGGGGCTGTTTTGCTGCCAATGGAACTGGTGCTTTACAGAGAGTAAATGGGACAATTAAAAAAAGGAGGATTACCTCCAAATTCTTTAGGACAAGCTAAAATCATAAACCCGGAGGTTGGGTCTTGGGCGCAGTTGGGTGTTCCAACAGTACAATGACCCCAAACACACGTCAAAAGTGGTAAAGGAATAGCTAAATCAGGCTAGAATGAAGGTTTTAGAATGGCCTTCCCAAAGTCCTGACTTAAACGGTGTGGACAATGCTGAAGAAACAAGTCCACGTCAGAAAACCGACACATTTACCTGAACTGCACCAATTTTGTCAAGAGGAGTGGTCAAAAAATTCAACCCAGAAGCTTGTGGATGGCTACCAAAAGTGCCTTATTGCAGTGAAACTTGCCAAAGGACATGTAAGCAAATATTAACATTGCTGTATGTATACTTTTGATTTGCTCACGTTTTCAGTAGACCCATAATAAATTCATAAACGAACCAAACTTCATGAATGTTTTTTTGTGACCAACAAGTATGTGCTGCAATCACTCTATCACAAAAAAATAAGAGTTGTAGAAATTATTGGAAACAAAACAGCCATGACATTATGTTCTTCACAAGTGTATGTCAACTTTTGACCACGACTCTACATTAGGGGTGTCAAAGCCAAGGATCCGGTTCACGAATTAATGATCTATGTCCCCCGGGATGATATTTGATTAGTATTAGATCCGGCCCGCAGGCCACAGCCACCTGCTGCTGTTTTGCACGCACCAATACTCCCATCAGTGTTGGTGCTAGGAATTTTCCAAATGGGGTTTCCAGGGTACATTATTGGGGTCCCACTTTTTTGTAAGCGTTTTAAAAACAAATAATAAATGTATGCATTATCCTGTTATATCTCACATTCTATGTTGTGTTTTGGAAAAAAGGTTGTCATAAACGTTACTTAATTCATTAAAAAATAATAATACAATAGAAAAAAATGTATTCAGTTATAAACATTCATTCACTTTCTTCTTTCCTTCATGGATCTCTGCCAGTATTTGTTTCCTATATTTTTAATGTAATATTTTCAGAATGTGTTAGTTCTATTTTTGGCCAAAGTAAGACAAAGAAAACAATCTGAAGTTGTCTTTATTTTTTTAATTTTAATGCCATGATTTTAATAGTCCGGCCCGCGTGTGCACACATTTTCCTCCATGCGGCCCCTGAGCTAAAATGAGTTCGACACCCTTGATTTACCTTGTAGATTGTCACTGAAGGCATCAAAACTATGAATGAACACATGTGGAGTTATGTACTTAACAAAAACATTTTTTTATATTCTAGTTTCTTCAAAATAGCCACCCTTTGCTCCGATTACTGCTTTGCACACTCTTGGCATTCTCTTGATGAGCTTCAAGAGATGGCTTTCAGCCTTGAAGGAGTTCCCAGAGGTCTCGAATGCCAAGAGTGTGTGTTTTCATGACTATTTACATTGTAGATTGTCACTGAAGGCATCAAAACTATGACACCTGCGAAGTGAAAACTCTTTCAGGTGAAGCTCATGGAGAGAATGCCAAGAGTGTGCAAAACAGTAATCAGAGCAAAGGGTGGCTATTTTTGAAGAAACTAGAATATAAAACATATTTTCAGTTATTTCACCTTTTTTTTGTTAAGTACATAACTCCACATGTGTTCATTCATAGTTTTGATGCCTTCAGTGATAATCTACAATGTCATGAAAATAAATGAAAAAAAACATTGAACGAGAAGGTGTGTCCAAACTTTTAACCTGTACTGTATATAGAGTGGTACCTCAACTCTACCGTGGTTCCACCAAGTACCACCTTTAGAAAACACCGGGCTCTCCGAGTACCACCAGAATGACCAACAATTAAATACAGTAGCGTAGTAGGCCTACGTATTCATTAAAAACAGGGCATACATTTTATTTACCAAGTGTTTTTCATATGTTGTGACACTACACGCAATTTGAACAGTCACACTATGTTTGACTATTTAATTCAGTGGTTCTCCACTAGATGGAGCACCACTGCTTTGAGTAACGCCACAGTGACCAAACACATCTGGTTTTACTCTCGATTGATTGATTGATTGATTGATTGAAACTTTTATTAGTAGATTGCACAGTACAGTACATATTCCGTAAAATTGACCACTAAATGGTAACACCCCAATAAGTTTTTCAACTTGTTTAAGTCCACGTAAATCAATTCATGGTAATTGGTAATCTAGCATTAATGTTTAGCTAGAGATCAACATAACCTTGTTTTCAAAGGAAGAAAGTGAAAAGAAGAAGTCAAACATTCTATTAAATTGTTTTTATATGCTATTTCTTATCAAAAATTTTGCTTTTCTTTTGTTACGTGTTAAAATTGTATTGTTTTGGGTGTGGCCAAGCACCAATTGCATTGGTTTCAATTGATGTCAATAGGAGACCTTGATTTTAGATACGGTGGGGAAGGAATTCATACGGCCCCATTCCTTGGTGGATCTCGTGTGAGAGGAAGGCAATGCAGTCCGCTGAAAATGATGGAAAGAGCCACTCCGCATAGCAACTGACGCTGTGGTCAAAGTTGGAATTGCCACAAAACACATTTTACGATATTCAACACTCTACCGCCGTCTGGCAGCTTAAGTGGATAGTGCACCCCCCCCCACCCGCATATCGTCACGTTTCATGTGTCAGGTAAACCGTGAAATGGGAATCCCCTTCCCATAACGAGTTCATAAGTTGAGGTACTAACGTATGTGTCATTTGCAATCCGAACTGGGGTGGAAGGAAGCGCACCGTGTCTAAGTGGACTGAGACCCATCTCTCACACAGTGTGAACGCACCCCCTCAAACGGATCCTGTTTGAATCCCAGCAGACATAGCAGCACACGCACTCGGGCCGTGAATCTTTGGGCACCACACGACTCGATCCGATTCAATTCTCGGGAGTAACGATTCGATTCAGAATCGTCAAAAATCTAAACGTTGTAACAACATCGAGTGCCTGTTCTGTGATTAACGACATTCCTCTAAGAAATAAACAGCTGTGAAAAATGGTATGGTACTATATAGATAGTGTATACTATAAGAAAACTAGTTTTATTTCATAAAATTATACAAAAAAATTTAATAAAGTTAAATACCAATAAGGCAACAAGAGAAGTATCCAACACTTCTCTTTTCTGAAGTAAATATGTACAGCAGAACTCAAACCTAACGTTGAAACAACATGCTTTTCAACGACGTTTAATCAATGTTGGGTTCTGACGTTGAGTTGACCATTGAAATTTGGTCATTTCCCAACCTATATTCTACAACATAAATACAACGTTGAAACAACATGCTTTGTGACGACGTTTAATCAATGTCAGGTTGTGACGTTGATTTGACCATTGAATTTTGGTAATTTCCCAACCGATATCCTACAACACAAATACAACGTTGAAACAACACGCCTCTTTACAACGTTTATTCAATGTCAGGTTGTGACGTTGACTTGACTATTGAATTTTGGTCATTTCCGAACCAATATCCTACAACACAAATACAACGTTGAAACAACATGCTTTTTGACGACGTTGAATCAATGTAAGGTTGTGACGTTGATTTGACCATTGAATTTTGGTCATTTCCCAACCAAAATTCTACAACACAAATACGTCGAAACAACATGCTTTTTGACGACGTTGAATCAATGTCAGGTTGTGACGTTGACTTGACTATTGAATTTTGGTCATTTCCCAACCAATATTTTTCGAACTCAAACCTAACGTTGAAACAACATGATTTTCGACGACGTTTAATCAATGTCGGGTTCTGACGTTGATTTGACCATTGAAATTTGGTCATTTCCCAACTGATATTCTACAACACAAATACAACGTTGAAACAACATGCTTTTTGACGACGTTCAATCAATGTTGGGTTCTGACGTTGATTTGAACATTGAAATGTGGTCATTTCCCAACCAAAATTCTACAACACAAATACGTTGAAACAACATGCTTTTTGACGACGTTGAATCAATGTCAGGTTGTGACGTTGACTTGACTATTGAATTTTGGTCATTTCCCAACCAATATTTTTCGAACTCAAACCTAACGTTGAAACAACATGATTTTCGACAACGTTTAATCAATGTCGGGTTCTGACGTTGATTTGACCATTGAATTTTGGTCATTTCCCAACCAATATTCTATAACACTAATACGTTGAAACATGCTTTTTGACGACGTTGAATCAATGTTGGGTTCTGACGTTGATTTGACCATTGAATTTTGGTCATTCCCTAACCAAAATTCTACAACACAAATACAACGTTGAAACAACATGCTTTTTGACTACGTTTAATCAATGTTGGGTTCTGACGTTGATTAGACCATTGAAATTTGGTCATTTCCCAACCAATGTCCTACAACACAAATACAACGTTGAAACAACATGCTTTTTGACAACGTTTATTCAATGTCAGGTTGTGACGTTGACTTGACTATTGAATTTTGGTCATTTCCCAACCAATATTTTTCGAACTCAAACCTAACGTTGAAACAACATGATTTTCGACGACGTTTAATCAATGTTGGGTTCTGACGTTTATTTGACCATTGAATTTTGGTCATTTCCCAACCAATATTCTATAACACTAATACGTTGAAACATGCTTTTTGACGACATTGAATCAATGTTGGGTTCTGACGTTGATTTGACCATTGAATGTTGGTCATTCCCTAACCAAAATTCTACAACACAAATACAACGTTGAAACAACATGCTTTTTGACTACGTTTAATCAATGTTGGGTTCTGAAGTTGATTTGACCATTGAATTTTGGTAATTTCCCAACCGATATCCTACAACACAAATACGTTGACACATGTTTTTTGACGACGTTTAATCAATGTTGGGTTCTGACATTGATTTGACCATTGAAATGTTGTCATTTCCTAACCAAAATTATACAACACGAATAGAACGTTGAAACAACATGTTTTTTTACTACGTTTAATCAATGTCAGGTTGTGACGTTGATTTGACCATTGAATTTTTGGTCATTTCCCAACCAATATTTCTGAACTCAAACCTAACGTTGAAACAACATGCTTTTCGGCAACGTTTAATCAATGTCAGGTTGTGACGTTGACTTGACTATTGAATTTTGGTCATTTCCCAACCAATATTTTTCGAACTCAAACGTAACGTTGAAACAACATGATTTTCGACGACGTTTAATCAATGTCGGGTTCTGACGTTGATTCGACCATTGAATTTTGGTCATTTCCCAACCATATCCTATAACACTAATACATTGAAACATGCTCTTTGACGACATTGAATCAATATCAGGTTGTGACGTTTATTTGACCATTGAAATTTGGTCATTTCCCAACCAATATTCTATAACACTAATACGTTGAAACATGCTTTTTGACGACGTTGAATCAATGTTGGGTTCTGACGTTGATTTGACCATTGAATTTTGGTCATTCCCTAACCAAAATTCTACAACACAAATACAACGTTGAAACAACATGCTTTTCGACGACGTTTAATCAATGTTGGGTTCTAAAGTTGATTTAACCATTGAATTTTGGTCATTTCCCAACCGATATCCTACAACACAAATACAACGTTGAAACAACATGTTTTTTGACGACGTTTATTCAATGTCGGGTTGTGACATTGATTTGACCATTGAATTTTGGTCATTTCCCAACCAATATCCTACAACACAAATACGTTGAAACATGCTTTTTGACGACGTTGAATCAATGTCAGATTGTGACGTTGATTTGACCATTGAATTTTGGTCATTTCCCAACCGATATCCTACAACACAAATACAACGTTGAAACAACATGTTTTTTGACGACGTTTATTCAATGTCGGGTTGTGACATTGATTTGACCATTGAATTTTGGTCATTTCCCAACCAATATCCTACAACACAAATACGTTGAAACAACATGCTTTTTAACGACGTTGAATCAATGTCAGGTTGTGACGTTGATTTGACCATTGAATTTTGGTCATTCCCTAACCAAAATTCTACAACACGAATACAACGTTGAAACAACATGCTTTTTGACGACGTTTAATCAATGTTGGGTTCTGACGTTGATTTAACCATTGAAATTTGGTCATTTCCCAACCAATATTCTACAACACAGATACAACGTTGAAACAACATGCTTTTTGACGACATTTAATCAATGTCAGGTTGTGACGTTGATTTGACCATTGAATTTTGGTAATTTCCCAACCAATATTTTCGAACTCAAACCTAACATTGAAACATGCTTTTCGGCGACGTTTAATCAATGTTGGGTTCTAAAGTTGATTTGACCATTGAATTTTGGTCATTTCCCAACCTATATCCTACAACACAAATACAACGTTGAAACAACATGCTTTTTGACGACGTTTAACCAATGTCAGGTTGTGACGTTGATTTGACCATCAAAATGTGGTCATTTCCCAACAAACAACGCGGATCCGACGTTAGACATCAACATTGTCTCAATTTACAGACACAACTATTTTGCAACATCGTTTCAAAGACAGTTTCAAAGGACATGTGTGTATAATCAACGTTGTATCAATGTCCTGTGCTTGCTGGGTTATCGCCGGGATATATGCATGGATTCGCGGCATCTCGGTACAAGTTTGCGATATTTCACTCAACAGAACGGCGGTGAAGATCGCCAGTCCCAGAGACTATGGCCCACTCGGTTTTAAAAGTTGGTAGCCCTGTAGTCACGTCCAATCAGAGAGAGTATGGCCAGATGATCTCCTAAATGATTGGTCAAAAACTGACTACAGGGCGCCATGTTTGCTACCAACTATATTCATGCACGTTTCAAAGGGGTCAAGGCTCTCTAGACCAGGGGTCGGCAACTCGCGGCTCCGGAGCCGCATGCGGCTCTTTGATCACTCTGATGCGGCTCAGCAGCTTTCTTGCTGAACCCCCCAACTTTCCCGTGAGACTTCCGGATTTCAGTGCCTCTCGCAGAGAACTCCCGGGATTAATATTCACCGATTTTCACCCTTACGGCTATAATAAGGGCGTGCCATGATGGTACAATATTTGGCGCCCTCTACAATCTGTATTAACAGAGTGCCAGCCCAACACTTGTTAAACAATATACATCTTTTGCTTGCACACGTACGTGACAGCAAGGCATACTTTGTCAACAGCCACACAGGTTACACTGACGGTGACCATATAAAACAACTTTAACACTAATAATGCGCCACACTTTGAACCAAAACCAAACAAGAATGACAAACACATTTCGGGAGAACATCTGCACCTTAACACAACATAAACATAACAGAACAAACACCCAGAATCCCATGCAGCCTTGACTCTTCCGGGCTATATTATACACCCCTGCTACCACCAAACCCCGCCCCCACCCCAACCCTGCTCCCTCACACATCACCCCCCCCCCCCCCCCCCCCCCCCTCTTTCTCTCTGTGCGTCGGTTGAGGTGGGCGGGGTTTGGTAGCGGGGGTGTATAATGTATCCCGGAAGAGTTAGGGCTGCATGGGATTCTGGGTATTTGTCCTGTTGTGTTTTTGTGTAATGTGTTTGTCATTCTTGTTTGGTGTGGGTTCACAGTGTGGCGCATTATTAGTAAGAGTGTTAAAAAAAAATGTTATACCGCCACCGTCAGTGTAACCTGTGTGGTTGTTGACCAAGTATGCGTTGCTGTCACCAACGTGAGCAAGCAAAAGCCACATACAACGTGAGGCTGATCAGGCACGCTGTTCATGGTGGGTGCTATATGCTGTACCAACACAGCACGCATGACACTGACAAGCGCCATTCAGTTAAAACCAGCGTGCCGCACCAGCTTTCAAATCCTATATAAAGGTGTGGGCAGCGTGTCTGAGACCCATGGTTTAAACATGGCACAAAGTACAAAAAAATCTCTGTATACAGTAGTGATGGGTCCGGCAACACCGATGCATCGGCGCATGCGTCGAGCTCATAGAGCGAAACCCTGTGTCGGTGCGCGTACCGCTTTTAGAAAGTCACGTGACTGATCATGAGCTGTTTTGGTCACGTGACCGATACGCGAACTCTGTGCCCTGTGAACGGCTCTTTTCTACAGCCGGAGAAATAATAACTAAGAAGAGAAAGCGTCTATAATTGAATACGTTGGAAAAACTGTTTTTAAAAAAAAATAAAAATGTGTAAAAAAAAATCAATAATAATTTCCAGGTCCACCAGCATCCTCATTCACAACACGTTCTCTTAGATTTCCATGTTATGATACATGTTCACATTATTTATTGACTGTATCTAAAAAAGACAAAAAATATATTTTTATTTAAATGAAGTTATGAAATAATCCTAAATGAAATACAATGACTTGGTTTATATTATTGTATATACTAGGTCAGTGGTTCTCAGCCTTTTTTCAGCAATGTACCCCCTGTGAATTTTTTTTAAAATTCAAGTACCCCCTAATCAGAGCAAAGCATTTTTGGTTGAAAAAAAAAGATAAAGAAGTAAAATACAGCACTATGTCATCAGTTTCTGATTTATTAAATTGTATAACAGTGCAAAATATTGCTCATTTGTAGTGGTCTTTCTTGAACTATTTGGGTAAAAAGATATAAAAATAACTAAAAACTTGTTGAAAAATAAACAAGTGATTCAATTATAAATAAAGATTTCTACACATAGAAGTAATCATCAACTTAAAGTGCCCTCTTTGGGGATTGTAATAGAGATCCATCTGGATTCATGAACTTAATTCTAAACATTTCTTCACAAAAAAAAAAATATATATATTTAACATCAATATTTATGGAACATGTCCACAAAAAATCTAGCTGTCAACACTGAATATTGCATTGTTGCATTTCTTTTCACAGTTCTTTTTGACAGACATTTTAGTGACAAACCGGAGCTTGTGCTTCACTGAGTTTATGAACTTACATTCATATTTTGTTGAAGTATTATTCAATAAATATATTTATAAAGGATTTTTGAATTGTTGCTATTTTTAGAATATTTAAAAAAAATCTCACGTACCCCTTGGTATACCTTCAAGTACCCCCGCGTACCCCCATTTGAGAACCACTGTACTAGGTCATAAAATCAGTGTCAGTTGAGTCGGTGCATAGGTTGCCTGTAGGGATTTTTAATGTCCAGCAGATGTCAGTATTTAGTGACACAGTATCGACACAGTATCAATACAGTTTTGCAATGTGTCGAAACGCTTCATGACGCCTCATCAACCCATCACTAGTATACAGTGTTATTTCATTTAAAATTTCATAAATTTTTTGCGGCTCCCATAGTTTTCTATAATTTGTGAAACTGGTCAAAATGGCTATTTGACTGGTAAAGGTTGCCGACCCCTGTCCTAAAGGATTGGTCAAAAGCTGACTACAGGGCGCCATGTTTGCTACCAACCATATTCATGCACGTTTCAAAGGGGTCGAGGCTCTCTAGAGGAAGGCAAGGATAGGGAGACGAGTCAAATAAGTGCTGGAGAGAGAGAGAGAGAGAGAGAGAGAGGCCTTTTCCTGCCTTCGGTGCAGGGAGGTTGGTTGGGTTTGGTCCTTTGGAGGACAGAGCCCCCCCGGGCGATAAACAGACGTTTATCCCAGCAGTCAGCTGCCTCCTTGATTTACGGGGCGCCACCGATAGCTCCTGGATTCATCTGGCCCTTGTCAAACAACGTGTGGCATTAGAGCGCGCTCAGCCGCCCTGGCAGCACCACTGTGCTTTCTGAACAACCCAGACGGCAACTGTCCCTTCCCGAAATGCTAATCACGTGACACTTTGCGAGGGATGGATGAAGAGGCGTAGCAGGGGAACATGTTGGCCTTTTTGTCTTTACCGTGTTTTACTACCTGCACTGCGCTTGCACACACACAAAAAAAAACTAGAAAATCCCCTTTATGGTTCAATGTAAACATAAGGAAAAGGAAGCATGTGGTAGGACCTTGAGGAACAAAACAATATCCACGTTCTTAACAAATATGTCAACTTAAACTTTAAAAAAAAAGAGCATGTGAAACTCCAATTACCTAAACTGCAATCAGCTTTGAATCGAACGCCAGTCTCTTTTTGGCTTCCACTGTTCCCTGGTGTTGTAGCGCCATCTGCTGCTAGATGCAGCACAGTACAAAAGAGAATGGTTCATGGAACTACAGTGCGTTGTCATCGTCAAAACACAAAGCTCACAAATGGAGATCTATCTGTTTGACTTGTGTGTGTATGTGTGTGTGTGTGGGGGGGGTGATGTTTTAAGATTTGCAGTCTACTGTCAACATACACCAAAAACATGGCGTGATCGTTAAATCAGACACAACAGCGTTGCAGCCTGGAAGGGATGGCAACGCTGTTCGCGTTAACTCTCACAGGATGTCTTTGTTTCAAGACACAAGACGACATGCTGACGGGAACAAGAAAAAGCAGAAGCTGAAGGAAACCATCAGTACTAATCTGGTTACGTTACGACAACAACAACAAAATCAGGGTGTGCAGTGCGAGAGCATAACGGGGAGGGACAGAGAAGCACACTTACGTGATCTGACATATCCGTTATACTTATATTTGGCTGAGGAGAATGCAAAGACAAGTGGCAAAGGTCACACGGGGGGAGAAAGGTCGTCAAACACACATTAGGAAATAGAGACATCAACATAAGAGAGTGGAATGGATGTGAACCGATGAACACTTTTTTGGGGGGGGGGGGGGGGGGGAATTGCATACAAGTGAGTCATGAAGGAGACATGTAAAAAAACCACACAATATTGGGATGATTGAAAATGTGGCACAGGAAGAGGAAATGGAATGATTTGTCCATTCACAGAATGAGCTGTGCTTTGTTAGGCAAAGGGCGGAAGAACCAAAATGAAACGTAAAGTGTTGTTTTGATTCGTTTGTTGAGAGTGCTTGTTTTGTTCTAAATGGACAACGATACCGCATCCTGGAATTACAATGATACAGGGATAAAATGCTTAGAAAAAAAAACTAACAACCGAGTCATGGAATTAGTTTATAGCCTGCTCAGTGGCCTTGTGGTTAGAGTGTTCAAACCGAGTCATACCAAAGACTATAAAAAAAACGGGACCCGTTACCACCCTGCTTGGCGCTCAGCATCAAGGGTTGGAATTGGGGGTTAAATCACCAAAATGATTCCGGGGCGTGGCCACCGCTGCTGCTCACGGCTCCCCTCTCCTTCCAGGGGGGTGGAACAAGGGGATGGGTCGAATGCAAACGGTAATTTCCCCGCACCTAGTGTGTGTGACTATCAGTGGTACTTTAACTTTGTTTATAGAATAACTACCGTATTTTTCGGACTATAAGTCGCAGTTTTTTTCATAGTTTGGCCGGACTTATATATGTTTTTTTCCTTCTTTATTATGCATTTTCGGCAGGTGCGACTTATACTCCGGTGCGACTTATACTCCGAAAAATACGGTACAAGAAATAGAAAAAAATTGGTAAATTATTTGTATTAAATCACATTAAATATACATTTTAGACTCGGGAAAATACCCAAGAAAACGTCTAATGTTGCAAAATATTAGAATTGACAGAATGGTTGAAGCAAAGTGGTGTACCGTATTTTTCGGACTATAAGTCGCAGTTTTTTTCATAGTTTGGCGACTTATATATGTTTTTTTCCTTCTTTATTATGCATTTTCGGCAGGTGCGTCTTATACTCCGGTGCGACTTATACTCCGAAAAATACGGTACAAGAACTAGAAAAAAATTGGTAAATTATTTGTATTAAATCACATTAAATATACATTTTAGACTCGGGAAAATACCCAAGAAAACGTCTAATGTTGCAAAATATTAGAATTGACAGAATGGTTGAAGCAAAGTGGTGTACCGTATTTTTCGGACTATAAGTCGCAGTTTTTTTCATAGCTTGGCGACTTATATATGTTTTTTTCCTTCTTTATTATGCACTTTCGGCAGGTGCGACTTATACTCCGGTGCGACATATACTCCGAAAAATACGGTACAAGAACTACAAAAAAAAAGGTAAATTATTTGTATTAAATCACATTAAATATACATTTTAGACTCCGAAAAATACCCAAGAAAACGTCTAATATTGCAAAATATTAGAATTGACAGAATGGTTGAAGCAAAGTGGTGTACTGTATTTTTCGGACTATAAGTCGCAGTTTTTTTCATAGTTTGGCCGGGCTCCAGTGTGACTTATATATGTTTTTTTCTTTCTTTATTATGCATTTTCGGCAGGTGCGACTTATACTCCAGTGCGACTTATACTCCGAAAAATACGGTACAAGAACTAGAAAAAAATTGGTAAATTATTTGTATTAAATCACAATAAATATACATTTTAGACTCCGGAAAATACCCAAGAAAACATCTAATATTGCAAAATATTAGAATTGACAGAATGGTTGAAGCAAAGTGGTATACCGTATTTTTCGGACTATAAGTCGCAGTTTTTTTCATAGTTTGGCCGGGCTCCAGTGCAACTTATAAATATTTTTTCCTTCTTTATTATGCATTTTCGGCAGGTGCGACTTATACTCCGGTGTGACTTATACTCCGAAAAATACGGTACAAGAAATAGAAAAAAATTGGTAAATTATTTGTATTAAATCACATTAAATATACATTTTAGACTCCGGAAAATACCCAAGAAAACGTCTAATATTGCAAAATATTAGAATTGACAGAATGGTTGAAGCAAAGTGGTGTACCGTATTTTTCGGACTATAAGTCGCAGTTTTTTTCATAGTTTGGCCGGGCTCCAGTGCGACTTATATATGTTTTTTTCCTTCTTTATTATGCATTTTCGGCAGGTGCGACTTATACTCCGGTGCGACTTATACTCCGAAAAATACGGTACAAGAAATAGAAAAAAATTGGTAAATTATTTGTATTAAATCACATTAAATATACATTTTAGACTCCGGAAAATACCCAAGAAAACGTCTAATATTGCAAAATATTAGAATTGCCAGAATGGTTGAAGCAAAGTGGTGTACCGTATTTTTCGGACTATAAGTCGCAGTTTTTTTTCATAGTTTGGCCGGGGGTGCGACTTATACTCAGGAGCGACTTATGTGTGAAATGATTAACACATTACCGTAAAATATCAAATAATATTATTTAGCTCATTCCCGTAAGAGACTAGACGTATAAGATTTCATGGGATTTAGCGATTAGGAGTGACAGATTGTTTGGTAAACGTATAGCATGTTCTATATGTTATCGTTATTTGAATGACTCTTACCATAATATGTTACGTTAACATACCAGTTGGTTATTTATGCCTCATATAACGTACACTTATTCAGCCTGTTGTTCACTATTCTTTATTTATTTTAAATTGCCTTTCAAATGTCTATTCTTGGTGTTGGCTTTTATCAAATAAATTCCCCCCAAAAATGCGACTTATACTCCAGTGCGACTTATATATGTTTTTTTTCCCTTCTTTATTATGCATTTTCGGCCAGTGCGACTTATACTCCGGAGCGACTTATACTCCGAAAAATACGGTACTCTATTTTCCATGAATTGGAAATTAATTTGCAGAATTAACAATTGACTAATTGTACTCGTTATCAACCAATATCCTTGCAATTGCTTTGTTGTGTGTAAATAACAAAATGGTTGATCTTTGTTATGGCTCGGTGTTTTTCCACGTTTGTTATCAGTTCACTGAGGGTTCCTGATGTTTCTATGAATTGCCAATCCATGCTTTGACTCAGGAGCCACCAAGCAAAGAAGATTCTCCGGCATCTTGAGGCGCTTTAACTGGACCGGGCACTGCTGACACTCCCAAATAAGAGTCTCTTCCATCACTAAAGGTCACAATGAGAGCCCAAGGCTGGACGGTGACACAGATCCTGGAACAGCGACCCACAGTGGCCCTGGCATCTGTCTCTAGCGATTTGCCTGTGCCACCATTTTGGCGGGCTACATGTAACTGGCTAGCATCTGGGGCATATACCGAGGCAGCACAAGACAGGAGGTTAGGAAGGGGGGGGATGAGACGGGACCGAGTCTGCCTGGTGGATAGGAGCTGTCAGGGCAAGTTTGGTGACGGGACCAGCAGGGCCAGGGAAAATGAAAACATAATTTCTGTGTCAGGAGGGATAAGGTCTCCAGCAATGAGATGCACAGAGCGAGAGAGGGCGATCCAATGGAAAGTTAAAGCCTAGCAAGACTAAAAACCACGGTAGTTCCTTATCCAGCTTTAACTGACTGTTCATGATACGATTTTCCCAAGACCTGGTAGTCAGGTCACCAAACAGACATGAAACTATAATGAAATGAGGACACATCTTCAGATAAACCGATGCCAGAAGTTGTACTTATTTTCCGAGAGCCTCCCAGGGTTAACAGCTTTGCAATGCTTCCATCTACTGCAGGGGTGCTCACACTTTTTCTGCAGGCGAGCTACTTTTCAATTGATCAAGTCGTGGGGATCTACCTCATTCATATATATAATTTATATTTACTTATTTATGAAACATGTTTTTGTTAACAAGTTAAAGGTGTTTAATGATAATACAAGCATGTTTAAAACATATAGTTAATATTGTTAATAAGTTAAAGGTGTTTAAAGATAATGCAAGCATGTTTAACACAAATAGTTAATATTGTTAACAAGTTAAAGGTGTTTAATGATAATACAAGCATGTTTAACACATATAGTTAATATTGTTAATAAATTAAAGGTGTTTAATGATAATACAAGCATGTTTAACACATATAGTTAATGTTGTTAATAAATTTAAGGTGTTTAATGATAATGCAAGCATGTTTAACACATATAGTTAATATTGTTAACAAGTTAAAGGTGTTTAAAGATAATACAAGCATGTTGAACACATATAGTTAATATTGTTAATAAGTTAAAGGTGTTTAATGATAATACAATCATGTTTAACGCATATAGATTCCTTTCTTTCATGAAGACAAGAATATAAGTTGGTGTATTACCTGATTCTGATGACTTGCATTGATACGAATCAGACAGTGGTGCTGATAAGGTCCGTATTTTCGAATGGAGGAGAAAAAAAGTCCTCCTTTCTGTCCAATACCACATGAAAGTGGTTGGTTTTTGGCATCTTATTTATCCAGCTTCCGTACTCCTTTGTATACACTTTACAAGAAATACATTGTCGGCAAACTCCGTAGCTTGCTAGCTTGTGCACGCCAGCTTTCTGAGACTCTTATTTTGGTAGCGCAAGCAGGATGGAGCAGCGCTTTTATTGTGCAACTGTGCAGTCGGTCTTTGGAGTTTTGACGACAGGTACGGCGCCAGAGTCTGTTGAAATAAAGTGTTTCTCGCCTTCCAGTCGGTAATTTTAATGAGCTGGCAGCAGCCAGCGTCATCTCAGAAGACCCTCGGGTGCCGTGAATGTCAATCAAGTGACGAAAGTGACGTCATAGTGAAGATTTATGATCGCTCATTTTTAGGACTATTTTTTTAATGCCTGGCTGGTGATCGACTGACACACCCTCCACGATCGACCGGTAGCTCGCGATTGACGTAATGAGCACCCCTGATCTACTGTAACTACAAATACCCGTCAAGAGAGCAATCAAACTGTTACGTTATATTAGCAGCTAAAGAATTCTACAGGATGCCTGGTACAAATCAGGAGGGCTAGCATACTAATCTACAAATACACCTCAAGAGTTTCCACCCAGCAGTTCTCTGTATTGCAGCAAAATGACCTGGGGAGAATATACAGATACCCATCAGTTTGTGAGTTGTACAAAGCCTCTTTGTGAAATCGCGAACATCTCTGCAACTTCGCCTACACATCGAGAATGATGCCTCACGAGTGCCAGCAAACAGTTATCAGTATTCCAGCATCAATCAGACATTCCGAGGAGCGTAATCGGGAGTATATCTTTGCCTGTATCTAGAAACACGCCTCAAGAGTGCCAGAAAACAGATTTCAGTATTACAGCTAACGTATCTGTGGGTTCGATACAGGAGATGCCTTATCATTTAAGAAGTTGTCCTCATTTTCCAGTAGTCTCCAAGGGAAAACGCCTGACTGTTGCAACTGAAGAGTGCCAGCAAGATAAAGATAACGGGGCTGTTTGCAACCTTACGCCAGTGCGAGAACACGTAAACACACACATTAATTATTGTTTGTTGTTAGCTAATAATAGCTCTGTGGCAAGGTTTAGCTACAAACCCCGTTTCCATATGAGTTGGGAAATTGTGTTAGATGTAAATATAAACGGAATACAATGATTTGCAAATCCTTTTCAACCCATATTCAGTTGAATGCACTACAAAGACAAGATATTTGATGTTCAAACTCATAAACGTTATTAATTTTTTGCAAATAATAATTAACTTAGAATTTCATGGCTGCAACACGTGCCAAAGTAGTTGGGAAAGGGCATGTTCACCACTGTGTTACATCACCTTTTCTTTTAACAACACTCGTTTGGGAACTGAGGAGACACATTTTTTAAGCTTCTCAGGTGGAATTCTTTCCCATTCTTGCTTGATGTATAGCTTAAGTCCGGGGGTCTCCGTTGTGGTATTTTAGGCTTCATGATATGCCACACATTTTCAATGGGAGACAGGTCTGGACTACAGGCAGGCCAGTCTAGTACCCGCACTCTTTTACTATGAAGCCGCGTTGATGTAACACGTGGCTTGGCATTGTCTTGCTGAAATAAGCAGGGGCGTCCATGGTAACGTTGCTTGGATGGCAACATATGTTGCTCCAAAACCTGTATGTACCTTTCAGCATTAATGGCGCCTTCACAGATGTGTAAGTTACCCATGTCTTGGACACTAATACACCCCCATACCATCACAGATGCTGGCTTTTACACTTTGCGCCTATAACAATCCGGATGGTTCTTTTCCTCTTTGGTCCGGAGGACACGACGTCCACAGTTTCCAAAAACAATTTGAAATGTGGACTCGTCAGACCACAGAACACTTTTCCACTTTGTATCAGTCCATCTTAGATGAGCTCAGGCACAGCGAAGCCGACGGCGTTTCTGGGTGTTGTTGATAATCGGTTTTCGCCTTGCATAGGAGAGTTTTAACTTGCACTTACAGATGTAGCGACCAACTGTAGTTACTGACAGTGGGTTTCTGAAGTGTTCCTGAGCCCATGTGGTGATATCCTTTACACACCGATGTCGCTTGTTGATGCAGTACAGCCTGAGGGATGGAAGGTAACGGGCTTAGCTGCTTACGTGCAGTGATTTCTCCAGATTCTCTGAACCCTTTGATGATATTACGGACCGTAGATGGTGAAATCCCTAAATTCCTTGCAATAGCTGGTTGAGAAAGGTTTTTCTTAAACTCTTCAACAATTTGCTCACGCATTTGTTGACGAAGTGGTGACCCTCGCCCCATCCTTGTTTGTGAATGACTGAGCATTTCATCGAATCTACTTTTATACCCAATCATGGCACCCACCTGTTCCCAATTTGCCTGTTCACCTGTGGGATGTTCCAAATAAGTGTTTGATGACTTTATCAGTTTTTATTGCCACCTTTCCCAACTTCTTTGTCACGTGTTGCTGGCATCAAATTCTAAAGTTAATGATTATTTGCAAAAAAAAAAAAAAAATGTTTATCAGTTTGAACATCAAATATGTTGTCTTTGTAGCATATTCAACTGAATATGGGTTGAAAATGATTTGCAAATTATTGTATTCCGTTTATATTTACATCTAACACAATTTCCCAACTCATATGGAAACGGGGTTTGTACAATAATAACGTTAGCTATCATTGAATGCATAGCCAATCGTAACAACAACATGACTGCAAATTGTTGGTCTTGATTCCAGACTAATTCCTTGGGCCGAAGAGAAGGTATTTAGCAATTGTTCTGGTAAAGTAATGATGCTAACGTAAGCTGGTGGTGTTCTGATTTGGTTTGACAGCCCTTTCAAGTTACAGTATCAGTTTTGCGGCCTATCCACGCCCGTACTTTTGGAAGTTTTCCGGAAGCCTCCCAACTGAGGGTTGGAATTTCTGCAACTTTGCTTATTAAGTTTATCCACAATCAATTTTAGTATAGAGTCAACCAAAGTCCATAATTTCAGGATTAGTACAAATACATTCAGTACTCAAGCAAATGTTTCGATATGATTTAAAAATGTGTTGTACAAATTTTCCTAAGAGACTGCAAAATCGAAGGGTTGTCAACCATGTTGAGCTACAACGGCTCTGACTGGAGACAGCCAGCAAACGGTTAAGTCATCCAAGTATTCCAGTAAATGAAATCAAGTCCAGATGCACCGTAAGTCATGAAGTCATCATGGATAAAGATGTCTTATCTAGTTGGGGAGAAGAAAAAGAAAAGGAAACGGTGAGAGGAAATCCAGTAATCCTCGACTTGACAAGCGCTCCTTCACTTTGTTCAGACAAAGTCGGCGTTAAAAAGGAGGAAAGAAGTCTACAGGAAGAGGGAGGCTTTCTTGCAATCCTACTGGGGCTCGAGGGAGAAGTGAGATCAGTAACCATGTAATGGCCAGTAATTGGTACCCAGGGATACCAGCCCAACTACGAGAGGCCAAACTAAACTCATCATGGCATGTTTGACATTAATCTAGGCTGAAGTCGGCAGACGTTGGGAGAATGCCGAGGAGGAAATCAGATCTGTACGTCTGAAACCAAGACTTTGATAGCCGAGGCCTACTGCTGCCATGTCTAATTGACACACAATTTAGTCGTTCGAGACCGAGCATTGACTCATTTAGCGTTTTTAGCCTGTGTTCTCTTTGTGGTGTCAAGGTTGTTAAAACACGGAGATAGACAGTTTGAACCAGCTATGATCACAGGCCAATGTAAGCGACAATTCTTAGAGGTTTCTGATCATTTTTGAACAAAAATATGAACAAAATCAAAGCTTACTGCAAATGATATACAAACAATAGGCAAATAACCAAATAGAAGAAGAAATCATTACATTTGCAGAGTAAACCTGTAGAATGAAACGACACAGTCCACTCTGTATGGACGAGACACCTTACCTTAAAAAAAACATTTAACGCTCCGGTGTATCTATATCATACATCATCACAAAACTGCATGTTGAAATGCAGAAAGCCAGCTGGCCACCTACAAAACTGTACAATACAATAGCACCACCACAGAGCCACAACACAACTCACCCACCGACAACATTTAGTGGAACACAATGATGACGACAGATATGAGAGAAACACAAAAACGAGACAGAATTAGCGAGATAACCAGCTCGCCAGAGGGATGGATCGATAGCTAGGAATGTATAGAACAATATATATACAGTGAAATAGATAGTTCTTGCTAGCTAGCTCTTGAAATAGTCAAAAACAAAAACAAAAACTGGCTCGGAATGTCAACCGGAAAATATACAACAAAGACAGAAAGAATGGAAATGCAAATTAACTAATAACATAAATAGATAAGACTGCTAGTTAGCCAGCAACATAAACAGCAAAATATACAGTACATGAAAGATAACGATAAACAGAGACAGAAAATAAGCAAATGCAAGCTAACTAGCAACAAAATTTAAAGAATATTAGCTAACCAGCAATGTAAATGTAAAAGAGAAAGGCAAAGCGTCAATGAAAACTAGCGACATGAACAAAGAGACTGCTTGTTGGTTAGCTACATAAATAGCCACAGACAACACTGATATAAATAGAGTCTGCTTGCTAGCTACACAAATACATTAACGTACATAAATCACCAGAAAATATAAAAACAAACAAAGGAATCGTCAAAATATTTAAAAAAAAACATATAAATGACAGGCAGACAACAGTTAGCTACATAAACAGTAATAATGCCAGTTAGCTAACAATATAACTAGCCAGAGAGCATACAGTAGATAGAAAACTGTAAAACTGTAAATCACAGAAAAGAAAGACAGTTAGAAAGCTAACATACATAACAGATCGACACCAGTTAGCTACATAAAAAGTAATAATGCTAATTAGCTAGCAATATAAATAACCAGAAATCATACAGTAGTTATACAATTATCAAGCACGCTTGCTAACTAGCCTAATATTTTAAATAGACAAAAAAATAAATGGACAGAAGGACACAAAGACAAAACGAGTACCGTATTTTTCGGACTATAGGTCGCAGTTTTTTTCATAGTTTGGCTTATACTCAGGAGCGACTTATGTGTGAAATTATTAACACATTAGCGTAAATTATCAAATAATATTATTTATCTCATTCACGTAAGAGACTAGACGTATAAGATTTCATGGGATTTAGCGATTAGGAGTGACAGATTGTTTGGTAAACGTATAGCATGTTCTATATGTTATAGTTATTTGAATGACTCTTACCATAATATGTTACGTTAACATACCAGTTGGTTATTTATGCCTCATATAACGTACACTTATTCAGCCTGTTGTTCACTATTCTTTATTTATTTTAAATTGCCTTTCAAATGTCTATTCTTGGTGTTGGCTTTTATCAAATAAATTTCCCCCAAAAATGCGACTTATACTCCAGTGCGACTTATATATGTTTTTTTTTTCTTCTTTATTATGCATTTTCGGCCGGTGCGACTTATACTCTGGAGCGACTTATACTCCGAAAAATACGGTAACTCAAAAACAAACGAAGAGCAACCGCAGGCTAACGAGCAACAACAAAAATAGCAAATAGACTACGAGCTAGCTAGTTGGTTAGCATCATAAATAGCCACAGACAACAATGATATAAATCGAGTCTGCTTGCGAGCTACACAAATACATTAACGTACATAAATCACCAGAAAATATAAAAACAAACAAAGGAATCGTCAAAATATTTTTTTTTAAAAACATATAAATAACAGACAGACAACAGTTAGCCACATAAACAGAAATAATGCCAGTTAGCTAGCAATATAACTAGCCAGAGAGCATACAGTAGATAGAAAACTGTAAAACTGTAAATCACAGAAAAGAAAGACAGTTAGAAAGCAACATACATAACAGATCGACACCAGTTAGCTACATAAAAAGTAATAATGCTAATTAGCTAGCAATATAAATAACCAGAAATCATACAGTAGTTAAACAATTATCAAGCACGCTTGCTAACTAGCCTAATACTGTAAATAGACAAAAAGAAATGGACAGAAGGACACAAAGACAAAACGAGTACCGTATTTTTTAAGTCGCAGTTTTTTTCATAGTTTGGCCGGGCTCCAGTGCGACTTATATATGTTTTTTTCCTTTTTTATTATGCATTTTCGGCAGGTGCGACTTATACTCCGGTGCGACTTATACTCCGAAAAATACGGTACAAGAACTAGAAAAAAATTGGTAAATTATTTGTATTAAATCACATTAAATATACATTTTAGACTCCGGAAAATACCCGAGAAAACGTCTAATATTGCAAAATATTAGAATTGCCAGAATGGTTGAAGCAAAGTGGTGTACCGTATTTTTCGGACTATAAGTCGCAGTTTTTTTCATAGTTTGGCCGGGCTCCAGTGCGACTTATATATGTTTTTTTCCTTCTTTATTATGCATTTTCGGCAGGTGCGACTTATACTCCGATGCGACTTATACTCCGAAAAATAAGGTACAAGAAATAGAGAAAAAAAAGGTAAATTATTTGTATTAAATCACATTAAATATACATTTTAGACTCCGGAAAATACCCAAGAAAACGTCTAATATTGCAAAATATTAGAATTGACAGAATGGTTGAAGCAAAGTTGTGTACTGTATTTTTCGGACTATAAGTCGCAGTTTTTTTCATAGTTTGGCCGGGGGTGCGATTTATACTCAGGAGCGACTTATGTGTGAAATGATTAACACAATAGCGTAAAATATCAAATAATATTATTTAGCTCATTCACGTAAGAGACTAGACGTATAAGATTTCATGGGATTTAGCGATTAGGAGTGACAGATTGTTTGGTAAACGTATAGCATGTTCTATATGTTATAGTTATTTGAATGACTCTTACCATAATATGTTACGTTAACATACCAGTTGGTTATTTATGCCTCATATAACGTACAATTATTCAACCTGTTGTTCACTATTCTTTATTTATTTTAAATTGCCTTTCAAATGTCTATTCTTGGTGTTGGCTTTTATCAAATACATTTCCCCCAAAAAATGTGACTTATACTCCAGTGCGACTTATATATGTTTTTTTTTCTTCTTTATTATGCATTTTCGGCCTGGAGCGACTTATACTCCGAAAAATACGTTAACTCAAAAACAAACTAAGAGCAACCGCAGGCTAACGAGCAACAAAAAAAATAGCAAATAGACTACGAGCTAGCTAGTTGGTTAGCATCATATATAGCCACAGACAACAATGATATAAATAGAGTCTGCTTGTGAGCTACACAAATACATTAACGTACATAAATCACCAGAAAATATAAAAACAAACAAAGGAATCGTCAAAATATTTTTTTTAAAAACATATAAATGACAGGCAGACAACAGTTAGCTACATAAACAGTAATAATGCCAGTTAGCTAGCAATATAACTAGCCAGAGAGCATACAGTAGATAGAAAACTGTAAATCACCAGAGAGAAACAAATTAAAAAGACAGAAAAGAAAGACAGTTAGAAAGCTAACATACATAACAGATCGACACCAGTTAGCTACATAAAAAGTAATAATGCTAATTAGCTAGCAATATAAATAACCAGAAATCATACAGTAGTTATACAATTATCAAGCACGCTTGCTAACTAGCCTAATATTGTAAATAGACAAAAAAATAAATGGACAGCAGGACACAAAGACAGAAAACGAGTACCGTATTTTTCGGACTATAAGTCGCAGTTTTTTTCATAGTTTGGCCGGGGGTGCGACTTATACTCAGGAGCGACTTATGTGTGAAATTATTAACACATTAGCGTAAATTATCAAATAATATTATTTATCTCATTCACGTAAGGGACTAGACGTATAAGATTTCATGGGATTTAGCGATCAGGAGTGACAGATTGTTTGGTAAACGTATAGCATGTTCTATATGTTATAGTTATTTGAATGACTCTTACCATAATATGTTACGTTAACATACCAGTTGGTTATTTATGCCTCATATAACGTACACTTATTCAGCCTGTTGTTCACTATTCTTTATTTATTTTAAATTGCCTTTCAAATGTCTATTCTTGGTGTTGGCTTTTATCAAATAAATTTCACCCAAAAAATGCGACTTATACTCCAGTGCGACTTATATATGTTTTTTTTCCCTTCTTTATTATGCATTTTCGGCCGGTGCGACTTATACTCCGGAGCGACTTATACTCCGAAAAATATGGTACTCTCTTTTCCATGAATTGGAAATTAATTTGCAGAATTAACAATTGACTAATTGTACTCGTTATCAACCAATATCCTTGCAATTGCTTTGTTGTGTGTAAATAACAAAATGGTTGATCTTTGTTATGGCTCTGTGTTTTTCCACGTCTGTTATCAGTTCACTGAGGGTTCCTGATGTTTCTATGAATTGCCAATCCATGCTTTGACTCAGGAGCCGCTAAGCAAAGAAGATTTACTCCGAAAAATACGGTAACTCAAAAACAAACTAAGAGCAACCGCAGGCTAACGAGCAACAAAACAAAATAGCAAATAGACTACGAGCTAGCTAGTTGGTTAGCATCATAAATAGCCACAGACAACAATGATATAAATAGAGACCGCTTGCTAGCTACACAAATACATAAACCTACATTAGTCACCAGAAAATATAAAAAAATATAGACATACTTATATAAATCGTCAAAATATATATATATATGTAAAAATAAAAAAACAGCGAGAGCAACTGCAAGCTAGCTAAATGAACATAAATAACAGACAGACAAAAGTTATCTACATAAACAGTAATAATGCTAGTTATCTAGCAATATAACTAGCCAGAGAGCATACAGTAGATAGAAAATTATAACAAGTGTTTGCTCGCTAGTTACATACTGTAAATCCCCAGAAAGAAAACATTTAAAAGACAGAAAACAAGTAACAACAAGAAAGCAACAAACATAACAGCTACATAACAAGTGATAATGCTAGTTAGCTAGCAATATAAGTACCCAGAAATCATACAGTAGATATAGCATTATCAAGCCTAATACTGTAAATAGACAAAAATAAATGGCCAAAAGGACACAAAGACAGAAAAGGAGTAACTCAAAAACAAACAAAGAGCAACCGCAAGCTAACGAGCAACATAAATAGCAAATAGACTACGAGCTAGCTAGCAATATAAAGATGATAGACACTATATTTCCAAAAGTATTTGGCCACCCATCCAAATGATCAGAATCAGGTGTCCTAATCGCAGGTGTATGAAATCAAGCATTTTGGACATGGAGACTGTTTCTACAAACATTTGTGAAAGAATGGGCCGCTCTCAGTGATTTCCAGCGTGGAACTGTCACAGGATGCCACCTGTGCGACAAATCCAGTCGTGAAATGTTCTCGCTCCTAAATATTCCAAAGTCAACTGTCAGCTTAATTGTAAGAAAATGTGGGGATTAACTTGACTGGCCTGCACAGAGTCCTGACCTGAACCCGAAAAAAAACAAAAAAAAAAATAGCGAGAGCAACTAAATTAACATAAATAACAGACAGACAACAGTTAGCTATATAAACAGTAATAATGTTTCCACAAACATTTGGGAAAGAATGGGCCGCTCTCAGTGATTTCCAGCGTGGAACTATCATAGGATGCCACCTGTGCAACAAACCCAGTCGTGAAATTTCCTCGCTCTTAAATATTCCAAAGTCAACTGTCGGCTTTATTATAAGAAAATGTGTAAGTAAGTAAGTAAGTAAATACATTTTTATTTATAAAGCGCTTTTCACAGGTAGAATCACAAAACGCTGTACAAAACAAAGGTGAAGTAAAACAACAATTCAATTAAAACAACAGGGGCAACATCATAAAAAGGATACAAAGTGGATTAAAAATGATAGTTAAAAGGTGCATTAACTAAAAGTTGTACTAAATAGAGAAGTTTTCAAATGTTTCTTAAAAGTTTCAACACAGTCAAGATCACAAAGGGACTGGTGCAAATTATTCCAGAGTCTGGGAGCTATAGCACTGGAATGCCAGGTTTCCACGGGTTTTAAAACGAGTTTTCGGGATCTTTAGAAGACCCTGGCCTAAGGACGCTGAAGAGTAGGGGCATAACAAGTCAGTGATGTACTGAGGGGCCCCACCATGCAACGCACGGAACGTCAGGACTAAAATTTTCAAGATTCAAGATGATTTATTGTCAATTCTTAACATGCACAAGACACATAAGAACTGAAAAGTTTATTTTCGGCACAGTCCCACTAAGAGCAGACATACGTTACAGGGAGACAAGACGAGACCGCCGACGGTGCAGCCATTTTTACGGCGCTCCTTAAAAAAAAAGTGAGAAAAAGGTGATATCGGGAAAGGGGGGAAGAGTAAAAAAATATCTGGATCCACAAAAGGGGGTCCAGACTGAGTTTTAAACTCAATGTAGAATTTAACTGGAAGCCAATGAAGACTGGATAAAATGGGGGTGATACGGGCTGTTCTGGGTGCACTCAGACTCTGTCACCCATGTCTTTATGGACCTTGCACAGTCATGTTGGAAGAGGAAGGGGCCCGCTCCAAACTGTTCCCACAAGGTTGGGAGCATGGAATTGTCCAAAATGTTTTGGTGTCCTGGAGCATTCAAAGTTCATTTCACTGGATCTAAGGGGCCAAAACAACCCCACACCATAATTCCTCCTCACGCGGCACAATGCAGTCCGGAATGTACCGTTCTCCTGGTAACCTCCAAATCCAGCCGACAGTTGACTTTGGAATATCTAAGAGCGAGGACATTTCCACGACTGGATTTGTTGCACAGGTGGCATCCTATGACAGTTCCCACGCTGGAAATCACTGAGAGCGGCCCGTTCTTCCAAAAGCGCATTGGTGAGTAGGGATGATGTTTGATAAGAAATTATCGAGTTCGAGCCCATTATCGAATCCTCTTATCGAACCGATTCCTTATCGATTCTCTTATCGAATCCAGATAGGTTGTTGTAAATGGAAAAAAACACAATGTTTGATTTAACAAAAGATCACTTTTATTTTATAAGAAAAAAATAAAAAATTAAAATATTGACTGTTGCCCCCCTAAAAAAATAAAATAAATAAATATTGACTGTTGTTACTTAAAGTATATTAAGTGGGATTTTTCTGAAAAACAAATATATACAGTAACACAAAAACAACCTGTCTCTGTGATCACTATAGGTCAGGGGTGCTCACACTTTTTCTGCAGGCGAGCTACTTTTCAATTGATCAAGTCGTGGGGATCTACCTCATTCATATATATAATTTAAATTTACTTATTTATGAAATATATGTTTTTGTTAACAAGTTAAAGGTGTTTAATGATAATGCAAGCATGTTTAACACATATAGTTAATATTGTTAATAAATTAAAGGTGTTTAATGATAATACAAGTATGTTTAATACATATAGTTAATATTGTTAACAAGTTAAAGGTGTTTACAGATAATGCAAGCATGTTTAACACTTATAGTTAATATTGTTAACAAGTTAAAGGTGGTTAAAAATAATACAAGCATGTTTAACACAAATAGTTAATATTGTTAACAACTTAAAGGTGGTTAAAGATAATACAAGCATGTTTAACACATATAGTTAATATTGTTAACAACTTAAAGGTGGTTAAAGATAATACAAGCATGTTTAACACATATAGTTAATATTGTTAACAAGTTAAAGGTGGTTAAAGATAATACAAGCATGTTTAACACATATAGATTCCTTTCTTTCATGAAGACAAGAATATAAGTTGGTGTATTACCTGATTGTGATGACTTGCATTGATTGGAATCAGACAGTGGTGATGATAACGTCCGCATTTTCGAATGGAGGAGAAAAAAAGTCCTCCTTTCTGTCCAATACCACATGAAAGTGGTTGGTTTTTTGGCATCTTATTTGTCCAGCTTCCGTACTCCTTTGTATACACTTTACAAGAAATACATTGTCGGCAAACTCCGTAGCTTGCTAGCTTGTGCACGCCAGCTTTCTGAGACTCTTATTTTGGTAGCGCAGGCAGGATGAAGCAGCGCTTTTATTGTGCAACTGTGCAGTCGGTCTTTGGAGTTTTGACGACAGGTACGGCGCCAGAGTCTGTTGAAATAAAGTCTTTCTCGCCTTCCGGTCGGTAATTTTAATGAGCTGGCAGCAGCCAGCGTCATCTCAGAAGACCCTCGGGTGCCGTGAATGTCAATCAAGTGACGTCATAGTGAAGATTTATGATCGCTCATTTTTAGGACTATTTTTTTTTTGCCTGGCTGGTGATCGACTGACACACCCTCCGAGATCGACCGGTAGATCGCGATCGACGTAATGAGCACCCCTGCTATAGGTGAATAGCCATGCTTTGAGGCATTTTTTCCCGGTCCATTATTTTTGCTGCTTCTGTGATGTCCCACAGGGCATTTCTTGTGGGACGGGATTCGCTCCCAGGGATTCGAATAAAGAACAAACCCTTTTTCTTTACTATAGTGGCCTCGATAACGGGAACCGGTTCTCAAAAAAGGGATTCGAGTCCATGGAATCGGTTCTTTTCTTATCGAACGGTTCTTTTCGAACATCATCCCTATTGGTGAGGTCACCCACTGACGTTGGTGGAGAAGGCCTGGCTCTCAGTCTCCGTTCTAATTCATCCCAAAGGTGTTTCTACCGGGTACAGGTCAGGACTCTGTGCAGGCCAGTCAAGTTCATCCGGGCCAAGTCATCAGGACACCAGATTCTGATCATTTGGATGGGTGAGCAAACACTTTTAGCAATATAGCTTCGACAAATAGATTGATTGTTGACACGTACACAAGAGTTCCACAGCAGTCACGGTCACACACACACACACGTCACAGACAGGTAACAGCATGTGTTGGGGCGGTGTCACTTACAGGCACGTAAAGTGGTTGCGCAATCATGAACAGAGACAGAGGAAAGTGGGTAGGCCCTCTGAAGGGTGTCCATGTTACTATGTACACTGCCTGACATGCAAGAGCAGTCGCGCTCCGAACGGCCGCAATCAAAACAACATGCCAGTTTCATTCGCTTGTAGACGGACATCTTGGCTACAGTCATGTTCCAGGATGAGAGGAGAGGAAAAGCAGCAGGTTAATGGCAAAAGGAGAAATACTCATCCAAGGGTGGGGGGAACTTCATCAGAATGTGCAGCAGACTTGACCCCCGCCCCCTGACATGCATACACTAAATTTAGGTCTTTATGTTGCTTTGTCAGCAATAACAACCGGATTCATTCGATGCAAAAGTCTTTTTTTTTGTTGCAGGGGTCAAGCTGCGTGCCAAGGCCCAAACAGGTCAAAAAGGCAAACAAGTAGGACAGTCAGGGAAGAAAGGGTGAGGAGAACGGGGGACAGGGATGGGGGAGGCATTCAAGGCATGAGCAATGTCTTCAGCAGCGAACTTCAAACAATGTCTTTAAAAAATAAAAAATAAAACATTTATTTTGTACATTTCGCAAACCAGTAGGGCTAAAAAGAGCAGAAGACGTACCTGTTTCCCATCATGCAGCAGCTCCAAAGGGCATGGCACTACTCTACTGGCCGGACTTCATTCATGCTTTCATTTCATGGGCCTTTCTCTAGCTTTCACTGCGCCACTCCCAAAGGGAAGCTTGAACTTGTGTACGTCGTGAAAATAATATTATATGTACTGTATATAGTATAGTATATATTTTGGATGTAAACACGCACTGCTGTCGATTATAAATCATATACATTACATTACTGCATCATGTTTGCACGGAACAGGTATCATATTATTTAAACATTAGTAAAAATAGTAGGAATTATTAATGTTCGTAAAAAATATTTATGTATTTATTAATCTATATTTCATAACAAGAATGTGTGTTTTTATTAGTATTTAATCATTTGGACACAGAAAACAATAAACAAAATCCAATAAAATTAAGATAATTTTTGGCATTGCCGTATGATATAATTTTGAAATTTTATTGACAAATTAAATTTACATTATTCTATTTTTTTATTTTAATTCAAACATTTATTCATAACAGATTTGTTATTTTTATTTTCATTTTTTTTACAAACGTGCTAATTTTTTTTTTTACCCAGTTAAGCATCTTTGAATTTTTATAAGTGTTCAATAAATAACATGTATTATTATTATCATTATTATTTTTACAAGAATTAGAAACATTACTTCTTTTTTTACACTATTATTTTTTGGGCTAAGTGATATTATTAAAATAATTAGTTGCTTTAATTTTATATAATTTACACAAAAACACATTTTATTCTTTGTATTTTACTGTATAATTATTTGTATTTGTAAGTATTTTTTTATAATTATCTTCAAATTCAAATGCATGATTTCCTTTCAAATTATTACTATTTTTTTTTTAACTATAACATTTGCCTTACTTTTTAAATATGAATGATAAAAAGTTACAAACACAACATTTTACTTAAATAAATAAATTAGAAAATAAAATGCCATTTAAAACACTTGCTATAATTTATTTTAAATTAACAAAACCTATTACTGTTATATTAAAACTATTATATCATCTTTCTTAAACCAATGATAAATGCTGAAATAAATGCAATAATTTACCTCGAAATGTATTTAAATGTATATACATTTTTAAAGAGAATTTTAATAAAAGTTACATATCCTACTTTTTGTAATGCTATAGACACATTTTAAGGAACATGTTTTTTTGTTGAATGGGTATCTTTTTCTTTAGCTTGGTATTTAAACATTTGGACACAGAAAACAATTTAAAAAAAATCCAATACAATTCAGATAATTTTTGGTATTGTCGTATGATATAATTTCGAAATTTTATTGACAAATTAAATTTACATTATTTTCTTTTTTATTTTATTTTAATTCATACATTTATTCATAACAGATTTATTTTTTTATTTTTTTTTTTTACAGCGCTAGTTGCTTCTCTTTTTTTTACAAACGTGCTAACGTGCTTTTTTTACCCAGTTAAGCATCTTTGAATTTTTATAAGCGTTCAATAAATAACATGTATTATTATTATCATTATTATTTTTACAAGAATTAGAAATATTACTTCTTTTTTTACACTATTATTATTTGGGCTAAGTGATATTATTAAAATAATTAGTTGCTATAATCTTATATAATTTACACAAAAACACATTTTATTCTTTGTATTTTACTGTATAATTATTTGCATTTGTAAGTATTTTTTATAATTATCTTCAAATTCAAATGCATGATTTTCTTTCAAATTATTACTATTTTTTTTTAACTATAACATTTGCCTTACTTTTTAAATATGAATGATAAAAAGTTACAAACACAACATTTTACTTAAATAAATAAATTAGAAAATAAAATGCCATTTAAAACACTTGCTATAATTTATTTTAAATTAACAAAACCTATTACTGTTATATTAAAACTATTATATCATCTTTCTTAAACCAATGACAAATGCTGAAATAAATGCAATAATTTACCTCGAAATGTATTTAAATGTATATACATTTTTAAAGAGAATTTTAATAAAAGTTACATATCCTACTTTTTGTAATGCTATAGACACATTTTAAGGAAAATGTTTTTGTTGAATGGGTATCTTTTTCTTTAGCTTGGTATTTAAATATTTGGACACAGAAAACAATTTTAAAAAATCCAATACAATTAAGATAATTTTTGGTATTGTCGTATGATATAATTTCGAAATTTTATTGACAAATTAAATTTACATTAATTTCTTTTTTTTAATTTTAATTCATACATTTATTCATAACAGATTTTTTTTTTTTTTTTTACAGCCCTATTTGCTATTTTTTATTTTTTTTTACAAACGTGCTAACTTGCTTTTTTTACCCAGATAAGCATCTTTGAATTTTTATAAGCGTTCAATAAATAACATGTATTATTACTATAATTATTATTTTTACAAGAATTAGAAACATTACTTTTTTACACTATTATTTTTTGGGTTTAAATGATATTAATTAAATAATTAGGTGCTATAATTGTATATAATCTACACAAAAACACATTTTATTCTTTGTATTTTACTGTATAATTATTTGTATATGTAAGTATTTTTTATAATTACTTTCAAATTCAACTGCATGATTTCCTTTCAAATAATTTTTTTTTTAATTTTTTAACTATAGCATTTGCCTTACTTTTTAAATATGAATGATAAAAAGTTACAAACACAACATTTTACTTAAATAAATAAATTAGAAAATAAAATGCCATTTAAAACACTTGCTATAATTTATTTTAAATTAACAAAACCTATTACTGTTGTATTAAAACTATTATATCATCTTTCTTAAACCAATGATAAATGCTGAAATAAATGCAATAATTTACCTCGAAATGTATTTAAATGTATATACATTTTTAAAGAGAATTTTAATAAAAGTTACATATCCTACTTTTTGTAATGCTATAGACACATTTTAAGGAACATGTTTTTTTGTTGAATGGGTATCTTTTTCTTTAGCTTGGTATTTAAACATTTGGACACAGAAAACAATTTTTTAAAAATCCAATACAATTCCGATAATTTTTGGTATTGTCGTATGATATAATTTCGAAATTTTATTGACAAATTAAATTTACATTATTTTCTTTTTTTAATTTTAATTCATACATTTATTCATAACAGATTTTTTTTATTTTTTTTTACAGCCCTATTTGGTATTTTTTTTTTTTTTTTACAAACGTGCTAACTTGCTTTTTTTACCCAGTTAAGCATCTTTGAATTTTTATAAGCGTTCAATAAATAACATGTATTATTACTATAATTATTATTTTTACAAGAATTAGAAACATTACTTTTTTACACTATTATTTTTTGGGTTTAAATGATATTAATAAAATAATTAGTTGCTATAATTTTATATAATTTACACAAAAACACATTTTATCCTTTGTATTTTACTGTATAATTATTTGTATTTGTAAGTATTTTTATAATCACCTTCAAATTCAAATGCATGATTTCCTTTCAAATTAATTTTTTTGTTTTTTTTAACTATAGCGTTTGCCTCACTTTTTAAATATGAATGACAAAAAGTTACAAACACAACATTTTACTTAAATAAATAAATTAGAAAATAAAATGCCATTTAAAACACTTGCTATAATTTATTTTAAATTAACAAAACCTATTACTGTTATATTAAAACTATTATATCATCTTTCTTAAACCAATGACAAATGCTGAAATAAATGCAATAATTTAACTCGAAATGTATTTAAATGTATATACATTTTTAAAGACAATTTGAATAAAAGTTACATATCCTACTTTTTGTAACGCTATAGACACATTTTAAGGAAAATGTTTTTTTGTTGAATGGGTATCTTTTTCTTTAGCTTGGTATTTAAACATTTGGACACAGAAAACAATTTTTAAAAATCCAATACAATTAAAATAATTTTTGGTATTGTCGTATGAAAGAATTTCGAAATTTTATTGACAAATTAAATTTACATTAATTTCTTTTTTTAAATTTTAATTCATACATTTATTCATAACAGATTTTTTTTTTTTTTTTTTACAGCCCTATTTGCTTTTTTTTTTTTTTTTTTTTTACAAACGTGCTAACTTGCTTTTTTTACCCAGTTAAGCATCTTTGAATTTTTATAAGCGTTCAATAAATAACATGTATTATTCCATCCATCCATCCATCCATCCATCCATCGCCAACTCATCGCCCTGCGATGAGATGGCGACTTGTCCAGGGTGTACCCCGCCTTCCGCCCGATTGTAGCTGAGATAGGCTCCAGCGCCCCCCGCGACCCCAAAGGGAATAAGTGGTAGAAAATGGATGGATGGATGTATTATTATTATCATTATTATTTTTACAAGAATTAGAAATATTACTTCTTTTTTTACACTATTATAATTTGGGCTAAGTGATATTATTAAAATAATTAGTTGCTATAATCTTATATAATTTACACAAAAACACATTTTATTCTTTGTATTTTACTGTATAATTATTTGTATTTGTAAGTATTTTTATAATCACCTTCAAATTCAAATGCATGATTTCCTTTCAAATTAATGTTTTTGTTTTTTTTAACTATAGCGTTTGCCTTACTTTTTAAATATGAATGACACTTGTATGACAAGTGTATTTAAACATTTGGACACAGAAAACAATTTAAAAAAAATCCAATACAATTCAGATAATTTTTGGTATTGTCGTATGATATAATTTCGAAATTTTATTGACAAATTAAATTTACATTATTTTCTTTTTTATTTTATTTTAATTCATACATTTATTCATAACAGATTTATTTTTATTTTATTTTTTTTACAGCTCTATTTGCTTCTCTTTTTTTTACAAACGTGCTAACGTGCTTTTTTTACCCAGATAAGCATCTTTGAATTTTTATAAGCGTTCAATAAATAACATGTATTATTATTATCATTATTATTTTTACAAGAATTAGAAATATTACTTCTTTTTTTACACTATTATTTTTTGGGCTAAGTGATATTATTAAAATAATTAGTTGCTATAATTTTATATAATTTACACAAAAACACATTTTATTCTTTGTATTTTACTGTATAATTATTTGTATTTGTAAGTATTGCATCGCGGTGTCGCCGTGCGGCACACCTCCAAATAGGCTGCCTACGTGTGTGCGTGTGTGCGAAGCCCTGACCCCCTGAGGGAAGCGGGAGTGAAAGTCCCCAGAGTCGCATCTGTAGATTGCTGTGACTCCGTGCAGACACAGTCCCCGGTCCCCCCGCTCTCTCATCGGCCAGGTGCAAACCCCGACAACGGTCTGGCACCTTTTTTACGCACACTTTGGCAATAACACCCCCCCACCCCCAATGCGGTCGTACGAAGGGGGCCGAGGAGAGGACGGCAAAGACGGGACCGGGGAGCGCCCTGTCCCGGGGCGCGTGCATGCAAAGTGGACTCGCAGAGCAAAAACATGCAGAGAAGTCGTTCCTCGGTCTCAGCGACAGGAAAAGGGGAGTGCAAGTGCAAAAGGATAACTGTTCACATCCATGAAGCAGTTTTGAAGGGGATGGCAAGACAAGAGCAGCGAGGCTATCACGTCATGCTGGAGTTCCCGAACTTCAGAGTTTTGGGGCGTTTTTTTTTTTTTAGGGGTGGGGGGGGGGTGTTGGGACCACATTTAATGTACGTTGTTATGTTCCGATGAGGATTGTTGACATGTGGAGGGGAAGCCATGGAGGACACAACACAGACACGCTGACAATGTCTTCTGACCCAACAAATAACCCACAATTCATAGTCCTACTGGGATTTATGAGGACGTCCACTTCTTCTTCTTCTAAGCTCACCTCTTAGCTGGAATCCGGGTGCTACAATACGTCACAGGGACCATTTCTAGAACTTCTATTTTTCAGCAAAAGCAAGTGCAAGGATCCAATTTTTCATCCTCAGTACTCAAGTGTGTCTTATCCAATTTGAATATTCTTAGGGCAGCCTTTTAAAGCGGTTTATAAACTGTTTATGGTTATGATTTATTTGTCCCAGAACATTGAGAAAGGTGCACCATTAAAAAGACCTGAAAAGGAGTAGGAAGAAGCAACTACTAATATTACTTTTAACGATTTCGAACATTCTTTACTGCATACTTGCCAACCTTGAGACCTCCGATTTCGGGAGGTGGGGGCGTGGGGGCGTGGTCGGGGGTGGGGCGGGGCGTGGTTGGGGGCGTGGTTAAGAGGGGAGGAGTATATTGACAGCTAGAATTCACCAAGTCAAGTATTTCATATATATATATATATATATATATATGTATATATATATATATATAATTTCGAAATTTTATTGACAAATTAAATTTACATTATTCTATTTTATTTTTATTTTTATTCATACATTTATTCATGACAGATTTTTAAGCATCTTTGAATTTTTATATGCGTTCAATAAATAACATGTATTATTATTATCATTATTATTTTTACAAGAATTAGGAATATTACTATTATCTTTTGGGCTAAGTGATATTATTAAAATAATTAGTTGCTATAATCTTATATAATTTACACAAAAACACATTTTATTCTTTGTATTTTACTGTATAATTATTTGTATTTGTAAGGATTTTTTATAATTATCTTCAAATTCAAATGCATGATTTCCTTTCAAATTATTCCTTTTTTTTAACTATAACGTTTGCCTTACTTTTTAAATATGAATGACAAAAAGTTACAAACACAACATTTTACTTAAATAAATAAATTAGAAAATAAAATGCCATTTAAAACACTTGCTATAATTTATTTTAAATTAACAAAACCTATTACTGTTATATTAAAACTATTATATCATCTTTCTTAAACCAATGATAAATGCTGAAATAAATGCAATAATTTACCTCGAAATGTATTTAAATGTATATACATTTTTAAAGAGAATTTTAATAAAAGTTACATATCCTACTTTTTATATATATATATATATATATATATATATATATATATATATATATATATATATATATATATATATATATATATATATATATATATATATATATATATATATATATCTACATCCTGAAAATATGCAAACAAAACAGTGTTTGGATAATTGATACTTCAAACTTGCATAAATAAATATTAAGGAATATAACATAACTTGGCTTCTGAGAGCTTCAAAATGTAGTGGATAAAATGCTAAAGTTGTTGATAAACAAGCAATTATTTTAATAATTAAATATGGTCATTTTAAATGAATTATCATGATAATTTAAAATTAATTATTTCAAATATGTTTATTTTAATGTAAAATCCTATGGCTGGATGTAATAAGGAGTCAGAAAAAATAAAAATAAAAATACAATTAATTTTGATGTTTTTAGCAAAATATAGTAAAAATGTATTTAGTTTTTTTTTTTTTTTTTTATTAATAAATATCTATTTATTTTTAGGTAAGATAAACATAATAATACAATGTATCTCTAGTCTGGATGATTTAGTTCTTGTCACCCTGTTGTCCTCGTAGTGAAAAAAAGGCTGTCGTCACTCAGGTCCGCATGGAGCTGGAGGGGGCGTGGCCTCCAGCTCCGGCTGAAAATCGGGAGATTTTCCGGAGAATATTTGTCCCGGGAGGTTTTCGGGGGAGGCGCTGAATTTCGGGAGTCTCCCGGAAAATTCGGGAGGGTTGGCAAGTATGCTTTACTGTCTAGTCTTCCATACGCACGGAAGAATTTAACTACTCAAATATGAAGAAAACACTTAGCAAATATGTTGTGTAAGCAAAATATTGGGCAAAATCTAAGTCCTTTTAAAATCACTAAAATAATTCAATATTATTATTATGTGTAGTAGTACTAATAAAATCATATAATCATGTTAATACAATAGTGATTTTTTATATGATAAAAAATATTGATATATTACTATGAAAATAATAATAATTAAAGTTGCAAGCAGCGATGGACGGGACCGACTTTGACGGCACATAAAATCCAAACCGAAACAGTAATTAAAACTCTTTGGTCAACTTTTAATCAGAAGGGTTCAATCTCTCTCCTGTGCTAATTTGAAGCCGACACGACAAACGCGCTCAGAGGAGATAATGTTTGAAAAAAGGTGACCGGTTTTTACAAAACTTTTGTTTTGAAGGGGGAATTGCAAACGTCCTGTTGAGTTGTGCTGGGGGTTGTCAATATATGAAATGTAGGTCTAAGTGAGACCGACATAGAGGTTTTTGTTTCGTTTCATGTCTCTAAGACATTCCTAATGGAAGTTACAGGCAGTTTTGTCTGAGTTTTCCTCCTAGGAGCAGTTGTGTCTGGGTTTTCTTCCTAGGGGGCGCTAGAGCGCAATTTTGAGTTTTGGGGTCGGGTTTTATTAGATCGCAGTTTTTGCCAGTCCTGATGTGTGTGTCCAGTTTGGTGAGTTTTGAAGCATGCGTCAAATTACAGCTCAAAGAGGCAAAAGTGACTGTTTTTACTAAAATTGTGTTTTGAAGGGGGAATTGCCAACTTCCTGTTGATTTTTTGCTGAAGGATGTCAACGTATGAAATCTAGGTCTAAGTCAGACCTACATAGAAGTTTTTGTTTCATGTCACTACAACATTCCTACCGGAAGTTATAAGCAGTTTTGTCTGTGTTTTTTCCTAGGGGGCGCTAGAGCGCAATTTTGAGTTTTGGGGTTTGGTTTTTTTATTAGATGGCAATTTTCGCCAGTCCTGATGTGTGTGTCAAATATGGTGAGTTTTGAAGCATGTTAAGGGGGTCAAATTAGAGCTCAAAGAGGCGGCGGAATAAGAATAATAATAAAACGCACAAAATACAATAGGGTCCTCTGTCCCAAAGGGACATTGCGGTCCCTAATAAAAACAACACACATAATTCATAAATAATTAAACTGATTAACTTAGAAGTACATTTTAAATATTACTTTCATGTCTATGATTAGATAAAAATATATTAAAGTAAACATATTTATTATGATTTTTATAAATCATATTAGTAGTGGTGGCAGTCGGAGTATAAAAAGTAGTAATACTAGTAGTAGTAGTTGCAGTAGTGGTATTTGGGTTTAGAAACACAATCACTAAATACAGTACAATTTTGAAGTTACACCGCGACCCCGGAAGGGATTAAGCGGTAGAAAATGGATGGATGGATGGAAGTTAAAGTTAAAACAGATTCTTCTTCTTCTTCTTAGTATTATTATTATTAGTAGTAGTAGTAGTAGTAGTAGTAGTAGTAGTAGTAATCACATTAGTACCGTATTACTATTTTAGTGGCTTTTTCTCTTTTTATGGTATTTTCCTGTAGCAGTTTCATGTCTTCCTTTGAGCGATATTTCCCGCATCTACTTTTTTTTAGCAATCAAGAATATGTCAGTTGTTTTTATCCTTCTTTGTGGGGACATCTTTGATTGTCATGTCATGTTCGGATGCACATTGTGGATGCCGTCTTTGCTCCACAGTAAGTCTTTGCTGTCGTCCAGCATTCTGTTTTTGTTTACTTTGTAGCCAGTTCAGTTTTAGTTTCGTTCTGCATAGCCTTCCCTAAGCTTCAATGCCTTTTCTTAGGGGCACTCACCTTTTGTTTATTTTTGGTTTAAGCATTAGACACCTTTTTACCTTTTTACGACATCTACAAAGCAATTAGGTACCGGCTGCCACCTACTGATATGGAAGAGTATTACACGGTTACTCTGCCGAGCTCTAGACAGCACCGACACTCGAACAACAACACATCATTTGCAGACTATAATTACTGGTTTGCAAAAAATATTTTTAACCCAAATAGGTGAAATTAGATAATCTTCCACGGCACACCACACTGTATCTCACGGCACACTAGTGTGCCGCGGCACAGTGGTTGAAAAGCACTGCTGTGCAAGACACACGGAAGAATTTAACGACTCAAATATTAATAAACACTTGGAAAATATGTCGTGTAGGCTCACTATTGGGCTGAATCTAAGTCCTTTAAAACGAATTAAAACTAATAATTCAATATTATTATTATTTGTAATAATACTAATTACATCATATAATCATGACAATACAATAGTGATTACACACTTCCAGAGTAAGTGTAGGCTAATTATTTGTAAGGACAACATTTTAATAGATATATTTTTTGTTTGTATATGATAATAAATATTGATATATTACTATAAAAATAATAATCATTAAAACAACACACATAATTAATAAATAACTAAATTAATTAACTTAGAAGTACATTTTAAATATTACTTTCATGTCTATGATTGGATCAAAATATATTAAAGTAAACATATCTATTATGATTTTTGATAATACAATAGTGATTACACACTTCCAGAGTAAGTGTAGGCTAATTATTTGTAAATACAACATTTTAATAGATATATTTTTTGTTTGTATATGATAATAAATATTGATATATTACTATAAAAATAATAATAATTAAAACAACAGACATAATTGATAAATAATTAAATTAATTAACTTAGAAGTACATTTTAAATATTAATTTCATGTCTATGATTGGATCAAAATATATTAAAGTAAACATATTTATTATGATTTTTGATAATACAATAGTGATTACACACTTCCAGAGTAAGTGTAGGCTAATTATTTGTAAATACAACATTTTAATAGATATATTTTTTGTTTGTATATGATAATAAATATTGATATGTTACTATAAAAATAATAATAATTAAAACAACACACATAATTAATAAATAACTAAATTAATTAACTTAGAAGTACATTTTAAATATTACTTTCATGTCTATGATTGGATCAAAATGTATTAAAGTAAACATATTTATTATGATTTTTGATAATACAATAGTGATTACACACTTCCAGAGTAAGTGTAGGCTAATTATTTGTAAATACAACATTTTAATAGATATATCTTTTGTTTGTATATGATAATAAATATTGATGTATTACTATAAAAATAATAATAATTAAAACAACACACATAATTGATAAATAATTAAATTAATTAACTTAGAAGTACATTTTAAATATTACTTTCATGTCTATGATTGGATAAAAATATATTAAAGTATACATATTTATTATGATTTAAAAAAAAAATCATAATAGTAGTGGTGGCAGTATAAAAAGTAGTAGTAGTAGTAGTTGTAGTGGTATTGGGGTTTAAAAACACAATCACATACAAACATTAAAAAATATTTCTACAATAAGTTAAAGTTAAAAAAGATTCTTCTTCTTCTTCTTAGTATTAAGTAATCATATTAGCAGTATTATTTGTATTGAAGAAAACTATCACTCAATATTTAGCTCCTACAATAAAATAAAATTTGTAATTTACTTGGAAATGTTCAAAAATATTTCCGCAATAAGTTGTATTAATATTATTATTATAATTATAATTATTTCAACCATTTAGGGCTTACTATTTGTTATCCATTTAGTTTGTCTTCATAAAGCGTTACAATTACATATATAATCCATAATAATAACCAATTTATAAACCATTCGTAACACACTCTTTTGTCTTAAAGCAGATTCAATGCACTTCTTTGCTGAGCACTTTTCAATGGGGACAGAGCAGGTGGGCGGGGTTACTCCCTTCCAGTCTCACAGAGCAGAATTGTGGTACCACACCACCACCTGGTGGCCATCTGCTGCTATGACAATGGAGACTGACTGAGCATACAGTAGAAAGGACTGGAGGGGGGTTTGACGTTTCATGATCCGAGAGGAACCAGATGAAAACCTGAGACTTAGCGAATGAGGGGCATGTGGTTTTGCTGAGGAACACAAAAGGGAGTCCGGATTGTGTTTTGGCAAGGTATTACACACACAAAACTAAAACTAAACCTGCCTGGCTATCACGTCTAAGTCCGTGGTTATACTGCAGCGTTTATCCAGCACTTTCTATAAGGAGGGGGTGACTTTAGACCAGGGGTGTCAAACTCATTTTAGATCGGGGGGCCACATGGAGAAAAGTCTACTCCCAAGTGGGCCGGACTGGTAAAATCACGGCACGATAACTTAAAAATAATGTTTTCTTTGTTTAAAAATAGAACAAGCACATTCTGAAATTGTACAAATCATAATGTTGTTGTTTTTTTACAATTACCTGTTGCGGTATTAATATATATACTTTATTTGTTGTTATTTATATTTTCTGAAGAAATTATGGGATAATGTGGATCAGTCAACTTACTGGTGTTGACTAAAACCAAACTAAATTTATGTCAGAAATTCACTTTAAATGTGAAACTAATCTGTGGTATTAACTTGTTACATGTAAAGTGACATATGTCAAGGCTTTGTTATCATTTTTGATTATCATGACTTACAGTTTTTCCAATTCAAAGTTTTTTCATAAACTGTAAAAAATTATGGGATAATGTGCATCAGTCAACTTACTGGTGTTGACTAAAACTAAACTAAATTTATGTCAGAAATTCACTTTAAATGTGGAACTAATCTGTGATATTAACTTGTTACATGTAAAGTGACATATGTCAAGGCTTTGTTATCATTTTTGATTATCAAGACTTACAGTTTTTCCAATTCAAAGTTTTTTCATAAACTGTAAGACATAATTGTCAAAATTATAACCGATAAAGGCTTGACTTTGCATGTAATAAGTTAATATCACATGTTACTAAATTCGTGTATACATGATTACATTCTACAGAAGAATATTCATTTATTATATTCATTTACCAAAAAAGTTTTTCTTTTTTCTACAAACCCCGTTTCCATATGAGTTGGGAAATTGTGTTGGATGTAAATATAAACGGAATACAATGATTTGCAAATCCTTTTCAACCCATATTCAATTGAATGCACTACAAAGACAAGATATTTGATGTTCAAACTCAAAAACGTTATTCTTTTTTTGCAAATAATAATTAACTTAGAATTTCATGGCTGCAACACGTGCCAAAGTAGTTGGGAAAGGGCATGTTCACCACTGTGTTACATCACCTTTTCTTTTAACAACACTCAGTAAACGATTGGGAACTGATGAAACTAATTGTTGAAGCTTTGAAAGTGGAATTTTTTCCCATTCTTGTTTTATGTAGAGCTTCAGTCGTTCAACAGTCCGGGGTCTCAGCTGTCGTATTTTACGCTTCATAATGCGCCACACATTTTCGATGGGAGACAGGTCTGGACTGCAGGCGGGCCAGGAAAGTACCCGCACTCTTTTTTTACGAAGCCACGCTGTTGTAACACGTGCTGAATGTGGCTCGGCATTGTCTTGCTGAAATAAGCAGGGGCGTCCATGAAAAAGACGGCGCTTAGATGGCAGCATATGTTGTTCCAAAACCTGTATGTACCTTTCAGCAATAATGGTGCCTTCACAGATGTGTAAGTTACCCATGCCTTGGGCACTAATACACCCCCATACCATCACAGATGCTGGCTTTTGAACTTTGCGTCGATAACAGTCTGGATGGTTCGCTTCCCCTTTGGTCCGATGTCGAATATTTCCAAAATTAATTTGAAATGTGGACTCGTCAGACCGCAGAACACTTTTCCACTTTGCATGAGTCCATTTTAGATGATCTCGGGCCCAGAGAAACCGGCGGCGTTTCTGGATGTTGTTGATAAAAGGCTTTTGCTTTGCATAGTAGAGCTTTAACTTGCACTTAAGAACTGTATTTAATGACAGTGGTTTTCTGAAGTGTTCCTGAGCCCATGTGGTGATATCCTTTAGAGATTGATGTCGGTTTTTGATCGAAGGTCACGGTCATTCAATGTTGGTTTCCGGCCATGCCGCTTACATGGAGTGATTTCTCCAGATTCTCTGAACCTTTTGATGATATTATGGACTGTAGATGTTGAAATCCCTAAATTTCTTGCAATTGCACTTTGAGAAACGTTGTTCTTAAACTGTTTGACTATTTGCTCACGCAGTTGTGGACAAAGGGGTGTACCTCGCCCCATCCTTTCTTGTGAATGACTGAGCATTTTTTGGGAAGCTGTTTTTATACCCAATCATGGCACCCACCTGTTCCCAATTTGCTTGTTCACCTGTGGGATGTTCCAAATAAGTGTTTGATGAGCATTCCTCAACTTTATCAGTATTTATTGCCACCTTTCCCAACTTCTTTGTCACGTGTTGCTGGCATCAAATTCTAAAGTTAATGATTATTTGCAAAAATCAATTTGAACATCAAATACGTTGTCTTTGTAGCATATTCAACTGAATATAACAACCCGGATGGTTCTTTTCCTCTTTGGTCCGGAGGACACGACGTCCACAGTTTCCAAAAACAATTTGAAATGTGGACTCGTCAGACCACAGAACACTTTTCCACTTTGTATCAGTCCATCTTAGATGAGCTCAGGCCCCAGCGAAGCCGACGGCGTTTCTGGGTGTTGTTGATAAACGGTTTTCGCCTTGCATAGGAGAGTTTTAACTTGCACTTACAGATGTAGCGACCAACTGTAGTTACTGACAGTGGGTTTCTGAAGTGTTCCTGAGCCCATGTGGTGATATCCTTTACACACCGATGTCGCTTGTTGATGCAGTACAGCCTGAGGGATGGAAGGTCACGGGCTTAGCTGCTTACGTGCAGTGATTTCTCCAGATTCTCTGAACCCTTTGATGATATTACGGACCGTAGATGGTGAAATCCCTTAATTCCTTGCAATAGCTGGTTGAGAAAGGTTTTTCTTAAACTGTTCAACAATTTGCTCATGCATTTGTTGACAAAGTGGTGACCCTCGCCCCCATCCTTGTTTGTGAACGACTGAGCATTTCATGGAATCCACTTTTATACCCAATCATAGCACCCACCTGTTCCCAATTTGCCTGTTCACCCGTGGGATGTTCCAAATAAGTGTTTGATGAGCATTCCTCAACTTTATCAGTATTTATTGCCACCTTTCCCAACTTCTTTGTCACGTGTTGCTGGCATCAAATTCTAAAGTTAATGATTATTTGCAAAAATCAGTTTGAACATCAAATATGTTGTCTTTGTAGCATATTCAACTGAATATGGGTTGAAAATGATTTGCAAATCATTGTATTCCGTTTATATTTACATCTAACACAATTTCCCAACTCATATGGAAACGGGGGTTTGTACATATGTAGCATCATCTACAACATACTTGCCAACCTTGAGACCTCTGATTTCGGGAGGTGGGGGGTGGGGGCGTGGTCGGGGGCGGGGCGGGGCGTGGTTGGGGGCGTGGTTAAGAGGGGAGGAGTATATTGATAGCTAGAATTCACCAAGTCAAGTATTTCATACATACAAAATTAATTGTATTTTTATTTGTATTTTTTCTGACTCCTTATTACATCCAGCCATAGAATTGTACATTAAAATAAACATATTTGAAATAATTAATTTTAAATTATCATGATAATTCTTTTAAAATGACCATATTTAATTATTAAAATAATTGCTTGTTTATCAACAACTTTAGCATTTTATTCACTACATTTTGAAGCTCTCAGAAGCCAAGTTATGTTATATTCCTTAATATTTATTTATGCAAGTTTGAAGTACCAATTATCCAAACACTGTTTTGTTTGCATATTTTCAGGATGTAGATATATATATATATATATATATATATATATATATATATATATACATATTTTCAGGATGTAGATATATATATATATATATATATATATATATATATATATATATATATATATATATATACATATATATATCTACATCCTGAAAATATGCAAACAAACTGTGTTTAGATAATTGATACCTCAAACTTGCATAAATAAATATTGAGGAATATAACATAACTTGGCTTCTGAGAGTTTCAAAATGTAATGAATAAAATGCTAAAGTTGTTGATAA
>NC_084549.2:10087500-10285000 GCF_033978685.3 Nerophis lumbriciformis
TCCAACTCTTAATTACCGATTCCGATATCAACCGATACCGATATATACAGTCGTGGAATGAACACATTATTATGCCTAATTTTGTTGTGATGCCCCGCTGGATGCATTAAACAATGTAACAAGGTTTTCCAAAATAAATCAACTCAAGTTATGGAGAAAAAAAAATGCCAACATGGCACTGCCATATTTATTATTGAAGTCACAAAGTGCGTTATTTTTTTTTAACATGCCTCAAAACAGCAGCTTGGAATTTGGGACATGCTCTCCCTGAAGAGTTAGTGCTGCAAGGGATTCTGGGCATTTATTCTGTTGTGTTTATGTTGTGTTACGGTGCCGATGTTCTCCCGAAACGTGTTTTGTCATTCTTGTTTGGTGTGGGTTCACAGTGTGGCGCATATTTGTAACAGTGTTACAGTTGTTTATACGGCCACCCTCAGTGTGACCTGTATGGCTGTTGACCAAGTTATTGGCGCTCTGTACTTCTCCCTACGTCCGTGTACACAGCGGCGTTTTAAAATGTCATAAATTTTACTTTTTGAAACCGATACCGATAATTTCCGATATTACATTTCAAAGCTTTTATCGGCCGATAATATCGGCAGTCCGATATTATCGGACATCTCTAGTTACAATTCCATTCAGAATCAATTCTCGCAATATATTCTTTGGTACAAATAAAACTTTCTCAAAACAGGTTACAAAAGATCGTCTTGGCTGTAGATGTATGATAATAATAAACACACATATGGCCTGAAAAAGCCATTATTTTTTTATTTTTTAAAAGGCTTTTTAAAAATATGATTAAGAATCGATTAAGAATCAGAATTAATAAGAATCGCGTTTCAGATGGGAATACATTTTTTTTTAGCACCCCTAATGTTTACATAAATATTGGATATTTTTCTATTGTAAATTATATGTCTATGCACAAATCCCAAAACCAGTGAAGATGTCATGTTGTGTAAATGGTAAATAAAAACAGAATACAATGATTTGCAAATCCTTTTCAACTTATATTCAATTGAATAGACTGCAAAGACAAGATATTTAACGTTCGAACTGGTAAACTTTGGTATTTTATGCAAATATTAGCTCATTTGGAATTTGATGCTTGCAACGTGTTTCAAAAAAGCTGGCACAAGTGGCAAAAAAGACTGAGAAAGTTGAGGAATGCTCATCAAACACTTATTTGGAACATCCCACAGGTGTGCAGGCTAATTGGGAACAGGTGGGTGCCATGATTGGGTATAAAAGCAGCTTTCATGAAATGCTCAGTCATTCACAAACAAGGATGGGGGCGAGGGTCACCACTTTGTGAACAAATGCGTGAGCAAATTGTTTAAGAACAACATTTCTCAACGAGCTTTTGCAAGGAATTTAGGGATTTCACCATCTACGGTCTGTAATATCATCAAAGGGTTCAGAGAATCTGGAGAAATCACTGCATGTAAGCGATGATATTACGGACCTTCGATCCCTTAGGCGGTACTGCATCAAAAACCGACATCAGTGTGTAAAGGTTATCACCACATGGGCTCAAAAACACTTCAGAAAACCACTGTCAGTAACTACAGTTGGTTACTACGTCTGTAAGTGCAAGTTCAAACTCTCCTATGCAAGGCGAAAGCCATTTATCAACAACACCCAGAAATGCCGCCGGCTTCGCTGATCATCTAAGTTGGACTGATGCAAAGTGGAAAAGTGTTCTGTGGTCTGACGAGTCCACATTTCAAATTGTTTTTGGAAATTGTGGACGTTGTGTCCTCCGGAACAAAAAAGAAAAGAACCATCCGGATTGTTTTATAGGCGCAAAGTTGAAAAGTCACCATCTGTGATGGTATGGGGGTGTATTAGTGCCCAAGGTATGAGTAACTTACACATCTGTGAAGGCACCATTAATGCTGAAAGGTACATACAAGTTTTGGAGCAACATATGTTGCCATCCAATGGACGCCCCTGCTTATTTCAGCAAGACAATGCCAAGCCACGTGTTACAACAGCGTGGCTTTATAGTAAAATAGTGCGGGTACCCTTGTGACAACTGTTTTGCAATATGTTGCTGCCAATAAATACAAATATCAAGGGAGCAATTGAATCCTTAAGTTAAGTTAATGATTATTTGCAAAAAAATATATGTTTCTCAGTTTCGAACATTAAATATCTTGTCTTTGCAGTCTATTCAATTGAATATAAGTTGAAAAGGATTTGCAAATTATTGTATTCTGTTTTTATTTAGCATTTACACAAGATCACTTAAGACACGAATGCAATACAGAGAATGGACAGTAAATTGTTTGACAGTGGGATGCCAGGGAATGTGCTGTATTACAATGGAAACTAATTTAAATGTTGACTATTTTTGTTGACCTTTTTTAAGACGAGATTATTTCTTCAACTGTAAATCGTACAATTATGATAATATGATAATAGTAGTACCATTGTGATGCTCTTGTGAATAAATGGCTGTATCATTCCCCATTAATTAGACACAAAGAGAGAACATCACACACACACACACACACCTATTTGTAGGTTCACACACACACACACACACACACACACACACACACACACGGGTCATTAATGGTTACCTGTGGGCAACAGTCATCAATGATGTGATTATGAAACCAAAAAAAAAAAAACACAAAAGACCTTGAAGGTCCTCCACAACAGGAACCCAGATGAAAGACTAACATTTGTTTAATTTGTAATAAATATTTTTTTATGTATTAAATTCATAATCTTCTAGAAATAGTTGGAAAATGGGAAAGTGTGTCCTCCCTCTGGGCCCTGACAAGTGTTACAGTGTATTAATAAATACAAATATCAAGGGAGCAATTGAATCCTTAAACATCAGGCTGTGCAAAGTTTCACCAAGTCAAATATCACGTTAAAACTAGCTGAGGCAATTCCTGAGGGAATTGCGTGTGAATGCTCCAATGCTGAAGTTGAACTGAAATCCTGGAATTTTTTTTTTTTTAGAATTGTTGAAGTAGAGCACAAAATTCCTGAACAGGGTGAATATTTTGAAGTTGGAACGGTTTGAATCGGATAAAAAATGTGGGAGTTGTGGAACATTGAAGAATGTTGCATTCATTTCAATTGGAATTTTCCAAATATTTGGGATTTTCGGGAAAAGCGGGAATTTTTTTGAAAATGGTAAAAAGCTTGAATGGTCTGAATGAGTTGAAATGGTTGGTGTTGGAATTTTTCAAATCGCTAGAGAAATGTTGAAGAAGTCACATGTTTAATTGAGAAACGGTATTTTGGAATTCCTGGAATTTCGGGAATTTTTCCAAGTAAAAAAAAACACTTAATTTTTTTTGTCCTAATTAAGAGGAATGTTTTGATGGTAGAACGGTTGAAAAATGGGGGAGGAGTAGTCGCCAGAAAAAAGGCTGGAAATAGGGTTTTGGAAAACCGGGAATTCTGGAAAATCCAGGAATTGTTTTAAACTTGGAAAAAAATGTAGTTTAAATTTCCAGGATGGTGGAATGTGTTGAAGGTGGAATGGTATGAATTGGTTGAAAAATGTGGAAATGGTGGAAGTTTGAAAAATGTCCGATTCATTTTGAATGGGGAGAAATGTCCCGGAAAACCTGGAATTCTGGGATTTTGGGGAATTTGTCAAGAAAAAGCCTGCGATTCCCGAATAGGCTGAACAGTTTAAAGTTGGAACGGTTTGAATCGGATTAAAAAATGTGGAACTTTGAAGAATGTTGCATTCATTTCAATGGGAATTTTCCAAACATTTGGGAATTTCGGGAAAAGCGGGAATTTTTTGGAAAATGGTAAAAAGCTTGAATGGTCTGAATGAGTTGAAATGATTGGTGTTGGAATTTTTCAAATCGGTAGAGAAATGTTGAAGAAGTCACATGTTGAATTGAGAAATGGTATTATGGAATTCCTGGAAATTCGGGAATTTTTCCAGTTAAAAAAATACATAATTTTTTTTGTCCTAATTAAGAGGAATGTTTTGACGGTAGAATGGTTGAAGTGGGTTGAAAAATGTGGTAGGAGTAGTCGCCAGAAAAAAGGCTGGAAATAGGGCTTTGGAAAACCGGGAATTCTGAAAAATCCAGGATTTTTTTTAAACTTGGAAAAAATGTATTATACATTTCCAGGATGGTGGAATATGTTGAAGGTAGAATGGTATGAATTGGTTGACAAATGTGGAAATGGTGGAAGTTTGAAAAATGGCCAATTCATTTTGAATGGGGAAAAATGTCCTGGAAAACATGGAATTCTGGGAAATCTGGGAAATTTTTTGTATTTGTCCCGAATAGGCTGAACAGTTTGAAGTTGGAGCGGTTTGAATCGGATAAAAAAATGTGGGAATTGTGGAACTTTGAAGAATGTTGCATTCATTTCAATGTGAATTTTCAAAAAAATGTGGGAATTTCGGGAAAAAACGGGAATTTTTTTGAAAATGGTAAAAAGTTTGAATGAGTTGAAATGGTTGGAGTTGGAATTTTTCAAATCGGTATAGAAACGTTGAAGAAGTCACATGTTGATTTCATAAATGCCATTATGGAATTCCTGGAATTTCGGGAATTTTTCCAGTTGACAAAAAACAATTTTTTTGTCCTAATTAAGAGGAATGTTTTGACGGTAGAACGGTTGAAGTGGGTTGAAAAATGTGGTAGGAGTAGTCGCCAGAAAAAAGGCTGGAAATAGGGCTTTGGAAAACCGGGAATTCTGGAAAATCCAGGAATTTTTTTTAAACTCGGAAAAAATGTAGTTTAAATTTCCAGGATGGTGGAATGTGTTGAAGGTAGAATGGTATGAATTGGTTGAAAAATGTGAAAATGATGGAAGTTTGAAAAATGGCCAATTCATTTTGAATGGGAAAAACCAGGAATTCTGGGATTTTTTGGAATTTGTCAAGGAAACGCCCGCGATTCCCGAATAGGCTGAACAGTTTGAAGTTGGAACGGTTTGAATCAGATAAAAAAATGTGGGAATTGTGGAACTTTGAAGAATGTTGCATTCATTTCAATGGGAATTTTCCAAAAAAATTGGGAATTTCGGGAAAAACAGGAATTTTTTTGAAAATGGTAAAAAACTTGAATGGTCTGAATGAGTTGGTGTTGGAATTTTCAAATCGGTAGAGAAATGTTGAAGAAGTCACATGTTGAATTGAGGAATGGTATTATGGAATTCCTGGAATTTCGGGAATTTCTCCAGTTAAAAAAAACACTTAATTTTTTGTCCTAATTAAGAGGAATGTTTTGACGGTGAAACAGTTGAAGTGGGTTGAAAAATGTGGGAGGAATAGTCGCCAGAAAAAAGGGTGGAAATAGGGCTTTGGAAAACCGGGAATTCTGGAAAATCCAGGAATTGTTTTAAACTTGGAAAAAATGTAGTTTAAATTTCCAGGATGGTGGAATGTGTTGAAGGTAGAATGGTATGAATTTGTTGAAAAATGTGGAAATGGTGGAAGTTGGAAAAATGGCCAATTCATTTTGAATGGGGAAAAATGTCCCGGAAAACCTGGAAGTCTGGGATATTTGGGAATTCGTCAAGAAAAAGCTTGCAATTCCCGAGTAGGTTGAACAGTTTGAATCGGATTAAAAAATGTGGGAATTGTGGAACTTTGAAGAATGTTGCATTCATTTCAATGTGAATTTTCTAAAAAATTTGGGAATTTCGGGAAAAAACAGGAATTTTTTTGAAAATGGTCAAAAGTTTGAATGGTTTGAATGAGTGGAAATGGTTGGAGTTTGAATTTTTCAAATCGGTAGAGAAATGTTGAAGAAGTCACATGTTGATTTGATAAATGGCATTATGGAATTCCTGGAATTTCGGGAATTTTTCCAGTTAAAAAAATATATAATTTTTTTTGTCCTAATTAAGAGGAATGTTTTGACGGTGGGACGGTTAAAGTGGGTTGAAAAATGGGGGAGGAGTAGTCGCCAGAAAAAAGGCTGGAAATAGGGCTTTGGAAAAACGGGAATTCTGAAAAATCCAGGAATTTTGTTAAACTTGGAAAAAATGTATTATACATTTCCAGGATGGTGGAATGTGTTGAAGGTGTAATGGTATGAATTGGTTGAAAAATGTGGAAATGGTGGAAGTTTGAAAATTGGCCAATTCATTTTGAATGGGGAAAAATGTCCCGGGAAACATGGAATTCTGGGAAATCTGGGAATTTTTTTGAATTTTTCAAGAAAAAGCCCGCGATTCCCGAGTAGGTTGAACAGTCTGAAGTTGGAACGGTTTGAATCGGATAAAAAATGTGGGAGTTGTAGAACTTTGAAGAATGTTGCATTCATTTTAATGGGAATTTTCAAAGAATTTGGGAATTTCGGGAAAAGTGGGAATTTTTTTGAAAATGGTAAAAAGCTTTAATGGTCTGAATGAGTTGAAATGGTTGGTGTTGGAATTTTTCAAATCGCTAGAGAAATGTTGAAGAAGTCACATGTTTAATTGAGAAATGGTATTATGGAATTCCTGGAATTCCTGGAATTTCGGGAAAACCGGGAATTTTTCCAGTAAAAAAAAAAAAACACTTAATTTTTTGTCCTAATTAAGAGGAATGTTTAGACGGTGGAATGGCTGAAGTGGGTTGAAAAATGTGGGAGGAATAGTCGCCAGAAAAAAGGGTGGAAATAGGGCTTCGGAAAACCGGGAATTCTGGAAAATCCAGGATTTATTTTTTTTAACTTGGAAAAAATGTAGATTAGGCTGAACAGTTTGAAGTTGGAACGATTTGAATTGGATTAAAAAATGTGGGAATTGTGGAACTTTGAAGAATGTTGCATTAATTTCAATGGGAATTTTCTAAAAAATTTGGGAATTTTAGGAAAAAATGGGAATTTTTTTGAAAATAGTAAAAATTTTGAATGGTTTGAATGAGTTGAAATGGCTGGTGTTGGAATTTTTCAAATCGGTAGAGAAATGTTGAAGAAGTCACATGTTGATTTGATAAATGGTATTATGGAATTCCTGGAATTTCGGGGATTCTTCCAGTTTTAAAAAAAAACAATTAATTTTTGTGTCCTAATTAAGAGGAATTTTTTGACGGTGGAACGGTTGAAGTGGGTTGAAAAATGTGGGAGGAGTAGTCGCCAGAAAAAATGGTGGAAATAGGGCTTTGGAAAACCGGGAATTCAGGAAAATCCAGGAATTTTTTAAACTTGGAAAAAAAGGTAGTATACATTTCCAGGATGGTGGAATGTGTTGAAGGTGGAATGGTATGAATTGGTTGAAAAATGTGGAAATGGTGGAAGTTGGAAAATTGGCCAATTCATTTTGAATGGGGAAAATGTCCCGGAAAACCCGGAATTCTGGGATTTTTGGGAATTTGTCAAGAAAAAGCCTGCGATTCCCGAATAGGCTGAACAGTTTAAAGTTGGAACGGTTTGAATCGGATAAAAAATGTGGGAGTTGTAGAACTTTGAAGAATGTTGCATTCATTTCAATGGGAATTTTCCAAAAAAATTGGGAATTTCGGGAAAAACAGGAATTTTTTTGAAAATGGTAAAAAACTTGAGTGGTCTGAATGAGTTGGTGTTGGAATTTTTAAATCGGTAGAGAAATGTTGAAGAAGTCACATGTTGAATTGAGGAATGGTATTATGGAATTCCTGGAATTTCGGGAATTTTTCCAGTTAAAAAAAACACTTAATTTTTTGTCCTAATAAAGAGGAATGTTTTGACGGTGAAACAGTTGAAGTGGGTTGAAAAATGTGGGAGGAGTAGTCGCCAGAAAAAAGGGTGGAAATAGGGCTTTGGAAAACCGGGAATTCTGGAAAATCCAGGAATTGTTTTAAACTTGGAAAAAATGTAGTTTAAATTTCCAGGATGGTGGAATGTGTTGAAGGTAGAATGGTATGAATTTGTTGAAAAATGTGGAAATGGTGGAAGTTGGAAAAATGGCCAATTCATTTTGAATGGGGAAAACCAGGAATTTTGGGATTTTTTGGAATTTGTCAAGGAAACGCCCGCGATTCCCGAATAGGCTGAACAGTTTGAAGTTGGAACGGTTTGAATCAGATAAAAAAATGTGGGAATTGTGGAACTTTGAAGAATGTTGCATTCATTTCAATGGGAATTTTCCAAAAAAATTGGGAATTTCGGGAAAAACAGGAATTTTTTTGAAAATGGTAAAAAGCTTGAATGGTCTGAATGAGTTGGTGTTGGAATTTTCAAATCGGTAGAGAAATGTTGAAGAAGTCACATGTTGAATTGAGGAATGGTATTATGGAATTCCTGGAATTTCGGGAATTTTTCCAGTTAAGAAAAACACTTAATTTTTTGTCCTAATTAAGAGGAATGTTTTGACGGTGAAACAGTTGAAGTGGGTTGAAAAATGTGGGAGGAGTAGTCGCCAGAAAAAAGGGTGGAAATAGGGCTTTGGAAAAACGGGAATTCTGGAAAATCCAGGAATTGTTTTAAACTTGGAAAAAATGTAGTTTAAATTTCCAGGATGGTGGAATGTGTTGAAGGTGGAATGGTATGAATTGGTTTACAAATGTGGAAATGGTGGAAATTTGAAAAATGGCCAATTCATTTTGAATGGGGAAATATGTCCCGGAAAACCTGGAATTCTGGGATATTTGGGAATTTGTCAAGAAAAAGCTTGCGATTCCCGAGTAGGTTGAACAGTTTGAATCGGATTTAAAAATGTGGGAATTGTGGAACTTTGAAGAATGTTGCATTCATTTCAATGTGAATTTTCTAAAAAAATTTGGGAATTTCGGGAAAAAACAGGAATTTTTTTGAAAATGGTAAAAAGTTTGAATGGTTTGAATGAGTTGAAATGGTTGGAGTTTGAATTTTTCAAATCGGTAGAGAAATGTTGAAGAAGTCACATGTTGATTTGATAAATGGTATTATGGAATTCCTGGAATTTCGGGAATTTTTCCAGTTAAAAAAAATCAATTTTTTGTCCTAATTAAGAGGAATGTTTTGACGGTGGAACGGTTGAAGTGGGTTGAAAAATGTGGAAATGGTGGAAGTTTGAAAATTGGCCAATTCATTTTGAATGGGGAAAAATGTCCCGGAAAACCTGGAATTCTGGGAAATCTGGGAAATTTTTTGTATTTGTCAAGGGAAATCCCGCAATTCCTGAATAGGCTGAACAGTTTGAAGTTGGAACGGTTTGAATCGGATTTAAAAATGTGGGAATTGTGGAACTTTGAAGAATGTTGCATTCATTTCAATGTGAATTTTCAAAAAAAAATGTGGGAATTTCGGGAAAAAAACGGGAATTTTTTTTGAAAATGGTAAAACGTTTGAATGGTTTGAATGAGTTGAAATGGTTGGATTTGGAATTTTTCAAATCGGTAGAGAAATGTTGAAGAAGTCACATGTTGATTTGATAAATGGCATTATGGAATTCCTGGAATTTCGGGACTTTTTCCAGTTAAAAAATATATAATTTTTTTGTCCTAATTAAGAGGAATGTTTTGATGGTGGGACGGTTGAAGTGGGTTGAAAAATGGGGGAGGAGTAGTCGCCAGAAAAAAGGCTGGAAATAGGGTTTTGGAAAACCGGGAATTCTGGAAAATCCAGGAATTTTTTTAAACTTGGAAAAAAAGTAGTATACATTTCCAGGATGGTGGAATATGTTGAAGTTGGAATTGCATGAATTGGTTTAAAAATGTGGAAATGGTGGAAGTTTGAAAAATGGCCAATTCATTTTGAATGGGGAAAAATGTCCCGGAAAACATGGAATTCTGGGAAATCTGGGAATTTTTTTTTTAATTTGTCAAGAAAAAGCCCGCGATTCCCGAGGAGGGAATCGCAGTCTGAAGTTGGAACGGTTTGAATCGGGTGAAAAATGTGGACGGTAGAGCGCGCCAAAATCTGGAGAAGAAGAAGAAGTTGAAAAATAAATAGATTAATTTTGGTGTAGAAAACCATATGTGTGAATGCATTGGAGCATTCACACAATAAATGAATTAAAAAAACAACAACACTCAGATTGAATAGCCCCCATAAAGAAAACGAGCATGCTCATAAATCCAAAGGAGATTAAAAAATCAACGACAGTTCCACGTTACAACGTTGCTGCCCCGATGTGAGATGTTCCAGACGTGGACGTCTTGGAGAGCATCTCATATTGTGAGCAACAAGGCCGGACATCCGTGTGTGAAGGTTGTCATGCAGAAAAACCACAACAGCGTGAGTGGACAGAAACGAAGAAGGAGGGCGGGGGCGGGGCACCGCAGTACAGGTAAAGGCACAGGTGCGTAGATGCAGACGGTTGCAGTAACTTCTGTGCAGTTGGATTGTTTCTCCAACACCAAACTGACAGGAAGTGAGCTGACTTAAGGACATCTACTGGAGAGACGCACACGTGGGCGTGGACTGGGACAAGCACGTACACACACACATATATTTGGTCCTTTCTCCCATTTGATTGCACACACAAAACAAACACACACACACACATACATGCACAGCAAGTGATGGAATGGAAAATGTTTGGGGTGGGGGATGGGTGTGGTTTTAAATGTGGATACACTTAAAGCTATCCAAAATTTCCATGCCTTTTGTTTTAGTTTTTTCCCCCCCTGGGTGTGCGAGTGATTTAGGCCGCGTTCACACTTGTGGTTCAGACCCCCCGGTTTGGACCAAATATATACAAAAAACTTGGTTTGAACATTATCACTAAGCGTCAATATATACCTTGATGGTGCAGAAAAAAGACCATATATTTTTTTAACCGATTTCCCTAACTCTAAATGGGTGAATTTTGGCGAATTAAACGCCTTTCTAATATTCGCTCTCGGAGCGATGACGTCACAACGCGGCGTCACATCGGGAAGCAATCCGCCATTTTCTCAAACACCGAGTCAAATCACGCTCTGTTATTTTCCGTTTTTTCGACTGTTTTCCGTACCTTGGAGACATCATGCCTCGTCGGTGTAACAACACGAACAGGGACGGATTCAAGTTGCACCAGTGGCCCAAAAGATGCGAAAGTGGCAAGAAATTGGACGTTTGTTCCGCACACTTTACCGACGAAAGCTATGCTACGACAAGAGATGGCAAGAATGTGTGGATATCCTGCGACACTCAAAGCAGATGCATTTCCGACGATAAAGTCAAAGAAATCTGCCGCCAGACCCCCATTGAATCTGCCGGAGTGTGTGAGCAATTCAGGGACAAAGGACCTCTGTAGGACAGCAAGCAATGGCGGCAGTTTGTTCCCGCAGACGAGCGAGCTAAACCCCCTATCGACCCTAGCTTCCCTGGTTTGCTGACATCAACTCCAAAACTGGACAAATCAGCTTTCAGGAAAAGAGCGCGGATGAGGGTATGTCTACAGAATATATTAATTGATGAAAATTGGGCTGTCTGCACTCTCAAAGTGCATGTTGTTGCCAAATGTATTTCATATGCTGTAAACCTAGTTCATAGTTGTTAGTTTCCTTTAATGCCAAACAAACACATACCAATCGTTGGTTAGAAGGCTATCGCCGAATTTGTCCTCGCTTTCGGCTGTCGTGTCGTTTCCGTCGGTTTCGCTTGCATACGGTTCAAACCGATATGGCTCAATAGCTTCAGTTTCTTCTTCAATTTCGTTTTCGCTACCTGCCTCCACACTACAACCATCCGTTTCAATACATGCGTAATCTGTCGAATCGCTTAAGCCGCTGAAATCCGAGTCTGAATCCGAGCTAATGTCGCTATAGCTTGCTGTTCTTTCCGCCATGTTTGTTTGTGTTGGCTTCACTATGTGACGTCACAGGAAAATGGACGGGTGTATATAACGATGGTTAAAATCAGGCACTTTGAAGCTTTTTTTTAGGGATATTGCGTGATGGGTAAAATTTTGAAAAAATCTTCGAAAAATATAAGCCACTGGGAACTGATTTTTAATGGTTTTAACCATTCTGAAATTGTGATAATGTTCCCCTTTAAAATACGTACTTTTAAAGAGCATTGTCACACGCACAGATTACAGTGTTTCCCATAGGACTGGAAGGTACCGTATTTTTCGGAAATATGACCATATCACACCAACTCTCAAATCCCTTCACTGGTTTCCTGTTCCACTCAGGATTGAATTCAAAGTCTCCCTACTAACCCACCAGTGCCTCCATGGAAATGCCCCCCTCTACCTCAAAGAACTACCGGTACTCACCCCCAAATCCTCCACACGACACCTCCTCCAACCTCCGAGGACAAAGCTACGAACAATGGGAGACCGGGCTTCCTGCTCCGCCGCTCCCAGTCTGTGGAACGCTCTCCCTGACCACCTGAGGGCACCACAGACTGCGGATGCTTTTAAAAAAGGCCTTTTTTTAGATATATGCATACTAGTTTTAGCTATTTGGCTGTTCTAGTTTTTATTTGTATTTATTTTTTATTACCTTTTAATTTTTATTTATTTTTTAATACACTGTAGCACTTTGAGGTTGTTTACTCAATGTAAAGTGATTTTTACAAATAAAATCTATTTTTATTATTATTATTTTCGGACTTTTTTCCAACGCTTTGTACCCTGCGGATTATAAAACGGCACAGCTAATTTATGGATTTTTTTCTTGGCCAATGGCCACGATGGTTTGTATACAACAAATTAGGGTTAGTATTGGTACCAATACCAATATTTTGGTATTGGTACCAACATGTAATTCGATACTTTTCAAAATTAAGGGCGCTACCGAACATGCTCGTCTGCTCGTAAAATAGCAATGTCACGACGTGACGACGACGAGGGGGCGAGGGGGTGGGGGACCGGTACCTTTTAGAGGCGGTATAGTACCGAATGTGATTCATTAGTATCGCGGTACATGTGTGTGTGTGACAATCATTGGTACTTCAACTTCAACTATACTAATACCGGTATACCGTACAACCCTAGTACAGAGTTGGAATGACAAGCTACAGAGTTCCAGTGTAAAGTATTTGTAAAAAAAAACTAACGGCACATTTTTTTTCTGTGGCGGTCTGAATTTATTTGCGGTGGGCCGCCACAGAAAAAGGTATGTGTGGGAAACACTGCAGAGGGAGAAAGCAATGCCGGTCTATGTTTCTTGGACATGTGCAAAACCCCAAAACCAGTGAAGTTGTCATGTTGTGTAAATGGTAAATAAAAACAGAATACAATGATTTGCAAATCATATTCAACTTATATTCAATTGAACAGACTGCAAAGACAAGATATTTAACGTTCAAACTGGAAAACTTTGTTATTTTTTTGCAAATATTAGCTCATTTGGCATTTGATGCCTGCAACATGTTTCAAAAAAAGCTGGCACAAGTGGCAAAAAAAACTGAGGAAGTTAAGGAATGCTCATCAAACACTTATTTGGAACATCCCACAGGGGAACAAGCTAATTGGGAACAGGTGGGTGCCATGATTGAGTATAAAAGAAGCTTCCATGAAATGTTCGGTCGTTCGCAAACAAGAATGGGGCGAGGGTCACCACTTTGTGAACAAATGCGTGAGCAAATTGTTGAACAGTTTAAGAACAACATTTCTCAACCAGCTATTGCAAGGAATTTAGGGATTTCACCATCTACGGTCCGTAATATCATCAAAAGGTTCAGGGAATCTGGAGAAGTCACTGCACGTAAGCAATGATATTACGGACCTTCGATCCCTTAGGCGGTCAAAAACTGACATCAGTGTGTAAATGATATCACCACATGGGCTCAAGAATACTTCAGAAAACCACTGTCAGTAACTACAGTTGGTCGCTACACCTGTAAGTGCAAGTTAAAACTCTGCTATGCAAAGCGAAAGCCATTTATCAACAACACCCAGAAATGCCGCCGGCTTCGCTGTTCATCTAAGATGGACTGATGCAAAGTGGTAAAGTGTTCTGTAGTCTGATGAGTCCACATTTCAAAAGGTGCAGAGAATCTGGAGAAATCACTGCACGTAAGCGGCAAGGCTGAAAACCAACATTAAATGCCCGTAACCTTCTATCCTTCAGGCGATACTGAATATATTCAATTGAAAATACGTTGAAAAAGACTTGAAAATCATTGTATTCTGTTTTTATTTACACAACGTGCCAACTTCAGTGGTTTTGGGTTTTGTACATTAGTCTTCAATTTTCAGCTCATGAGAACCGAATTGCAACCGGGGCTCCTTTTGTCAAGCGGTCTCAGGCGACTTGTCCGGTGCACACCGCGCTCGCCGAGCAAACCTACCGGAGTTCCTTCTAACCGGACCAAACACGACAAGTGTGAACGCACCCTAAGAAGCGAGAATTGGCGCCAAGGGACAAGACTACGCTGTTTGGTGTTATATGACCGCTGATGGCGGGGAATGAGTCGACTTATTGCAGGTCCAGAATGTAGAAGAAGAAGATTATCAGTGTTATCGGCAGCACATCTGAAGACATCACTTTTTATTATTATTATTATTTTATTTTTATTTTTTTCTGTCTTGCCTCTGGTGAGGGCGGTCGCATTTTTTCCCGCTCCCTTCTTCTCCCTGCTTGCTCTCTTTGTTTTGTCTTGTCTACCCTTTTTTGAAGCCTCTTTCTTAGCGCCGTCCTCCAAATCTAAACATCAGACATGGAAATGCTCAGCTGGACTCTCGACTCAATTGACAAAATCTGAACTGAATCGCAAGATGGATCGCGTCATGGAAAAGCTGGTTGAAAGGGAAACATTTGGCCATGAGGGCCAGCATGGACGAATAGAACAGACAAGCCATTGTAATGTCTGCTCGCGGAAAAACAAAAATCCTAATCTACGATTTGACTCCCTCGAATGGCCTTGACGCAGGAGCAGGCTGTTCTGAAAACATCCCAGAGGACCATACTTGCCAACCTTGAGACCTCCGATTTCAGGAGGTGGGGGGCGGGGGGCGTGGTTGGGGGCGGGGCGTGGTTGGGGGCATGGTTAAGAGGGGAGGAGTATATTTACAGCTAGGATTCACCAAGTCAAGTATTTTATATATATATATATATATATATGTATTTTATATATATATATATATATATATATATATATATAAATAAAAGAAATACTTGAATTTCAGTGTTCATTTAATTACACATATACACACACATAACACTCATCTACTCATTGTTGAGTTAAGGGTTGAATTGTCCATCCTTGTTCTATTTGTCACTATTTTTCGAACCATGCTGAACGCCCTCACTGATGATGCATTGCTGTGTGGCACGCAAAAAGTGCTTTCATCAAATGCACTAGATGGCAGTATTGTCCTGTTTAAGAGTGTCACAACATTGCTGTTTACGGCAGACGAACTGCTTTACGGTAGACGAAATGCTGTTGTTGTGTGTTGTTACCGCGCTGGGAGGACGTTAATGAAACTGCCTAACAATAAACCCACATAAGAAACCAAGAACTCGCCCTCCATCATTCCACAGTTATAACGTGATTGGGCAGGTACGCCGTTTATATTGTGTGCCTGAATTTCGGGAGATTTTCGGGAGAAAATTTGTCCCGGGAGGTTTTCGGGAGAGGCGCTGAATTTCGGGAGTCTCCCGGAAAATCCGGGAGGGTTGGCAAGTATGCCGAGGACACCTCAATGATGACCTCCCTCCCTCCTCAAGGACACCTGAAGTCGAACTTTTGCCTATGGACACTACATCAACACACCCAAGACAATGGGCATATACACACACACACCCCCTCTCCCACCCCACGCCTTCACCGCCGCTTGATTCCCCTTCGGGGTGATGGACGGCTGGCAGCGCTTCATAGCAGCAGTCGACCTCCAGGGCCCCGACTCCCGCCCCCTCTGTTGCGAGTTGTCGTGATTAAATGTAACATGTTTATGTGTGCATGGCATGGAGGTTTTTTCCCGCTCCCTTCTTCTCCCTGCTTGCTCTCTTTGTTTTGTCTTGTCTACACTTTTTTGAAGCCTCTTTTTTTGCGCCGTCCTCCAAATCTAAACATCAGACATGGAAATGCTCAGCTGGACTCTCGACTCAATTGACAAAATCTGAACTGAATCGCAAGATGGATCACGTCATGGAAAAGCTGGTTGAAAGGGAAAAATGAGGGCCAGCATGGACGAATAGAACAGACAAGCCATTGTAATGTCTGCTCGCGGAAAAACAAAAATCCTAATCTACGATTTGACTCGAATGGCCTTGACACAGGAGCAGGCTGTTCTGAAAACATCCCCGAGGACACCTCAATGATGACCTCCCTCCCTCCTCAAGGACACCTGGAGTCGAACTTTTGCTTGCGTGCAGAACGACCTCAGGCCTATGGACACTACATCAACACACCCAAGACAATGGGCATATACACACACACACACCCTCTACCACCCCACGCCTTCACCACCGCTCGATTCCCCTTCGGAGTGATGGACGGCTGGCAGCGCTTCATAGCAGCAGTCGACCTCCAGAGCCCCGACTCCCGCCCCCTCTGTTGCGAGTTGTCGTGATTAAATGTAACATGTTTATGTGTGCATGGCATGGAGGTTTTTTCCCACTCCAGACTAGGCCCCCTTAGTAGCCCAGTTTAGATTGTACTTTTTTTACTCATCTTCTTCCCCAGCGTTTTACCGTTTTCCCACCTTTTAAGGGGCGCCTCGTGGCAACCCATCAGCGTACCTGTTCTGTAACCCTGTACACTGTTTGTTTGTCTAATCTTGAACGGGTTTGTGCTAAAAACATAGTTTCGTTGTACTTGTTGCAATGACAATAAAGACCTATCCTATCCTATCCCTATCTGCGTGTGCTAGCGCCAACCACGAAGGCACAGATTGGACAGCCTGTCAAGTCATCGGATTTGAACCAAAACAAAGGAAACAAGTTAGGTCACAACTGAGGAAAAGGGAACTGAAAGAGTGAGAGGACTCGACGAAGCGAAGGGCTGGCATAAGAGGACAAAATCAAAGGTAGATGTGGAGAGGGTGAGCGTTTGGCCTTGGTACAGCGACAACAGCAAAGACAAGGACTCCTACAAACACGTCCAAATTGAGCTAGCTGGCTTTTTTTCTGACTCTGCCTGCAAAGAAGTTAGTGCATTGAGCACAAGGGGACACCAGAAAGATATCAAAGACAAGAGTTAGGAGTGTGTGAGATAGCGTTTGGGGGGGCTGGGGAGACTCCCAAAGTCAGAAGCGTTAAAGTAGTGGCGATTGGAGCGCAACTTTGGAAGTAAGATAGGGAAGAGGGCGTACCGCTTTCGGCTTCTGCAAACAACAAGAACAAAATCTCAAATCAAACAGTTATCATCCACATCAAAGGAAATGGAGAAGAACAACCAACGCTTTCCCGACGTTTGGATGCTTTATCGGGAGTTAAAGTTGAGGCCTCAAAGAACTCAGTTTGAGTTTGACGCTTAAGTAAACTTAAAGACCCCAGTGGGATGAAACCTTGGGGGTATCTTTGACACGGGGGAGCGGGAGTAGGATTGTACAAAGGAGGATTAGAGCCACACTGAAAAACAAATAAAGCTACAGGAACCATGTTGGAATTTGGCGTGAAATACAATATATTGCTAAATGTATTTGGCCACTGTGGAGAATGGGTATATGTTTAAGAGTTCTTTCTTTATTCAGTCATGTTTAAAACAGCTAGTGTTTTTCCATTTGTGCTCTTTCTGTTTTTTCATTTTATGTCCGCAAAGTAAACTGTGTGTGTTGCCTTGAAGGCTTGCAATGTAGGAGTTGGAGTACTCCCTTATATCTTATCTGTATTAGAACAATGAGACTGTGTTCCTTTTCAAGGAGTTGTCTCTTCCTGTTTGAGTGTTAGACCATCCCGGACAAGCCCCCAAATTGTTGCGTCTGACCAGTATTCCCTCTCAGGGGAATTAAAGTCACTGGTCAATCCCAAGTTCTTTCAGATGACATATATGCAGTATAAAAAGGACCATCCCGAGAAGCCGGTATGAATGTATTGATGTGGGCTGGTCTCCTGAAGCTTCAGTAAAACATAATAGTCCTATTCTGTCTTGATGGTCCTTCTTACTCTGCATATATGTCATCTGAAAGAATTTGGGATTGACCAGTGACTTTAACACCACCCATCCAAATGATCAGAATCAGGTGTCCTAATCACTTGGGCATGGAGACTGTTTCTACAAACATTTGTGAAAGAGTGGGCCACTCTCAGGAGCTCAGGGATTTCCAGCGTGGAACTGTCATAGGATGCCACCTGTGCAACAAATCCAGCCGTGAAATTGCCATAAAGACACGGATGACAGAGTCTGTTGTGGATGAACTTGACTGCCCTGCACAGAGTCCTGACCTGAACCCGATAGAAACACCTTTGGGATTAATTAGAATGGAGACTGAGAGCCAGGCCTTCTCGACCAACATCAGTGTGTGACTTCACCAAATGCGCTTTTGGAAGAATGGTGGACAATTCCTATAAACACACTCTGCAACCTTGTGGACAGCCTTCCCAGAAGAGTTAAAGCTATAATAGCTGGAAAAGGTGGACCGACATCATATTGAACCCTATGGGTTAGGAATGGGATGGCACTTCAAGTTCATATGTGACTCAAGGCAGGTGGCCAAATACTTTTGGCAATATAGTGTACTTAATATTTACCACTCAGGGGACAGAAACTGAACTTTTCGTCCTTTCGGTAATTTTTTGCTGTAATTTGGCAAACATTATATGTGATCTTTCTTAAGAGTGTTTTTCATGTGTCAAAATGTTCATAGGTGTACGATACACTGGGAATAAAAACACTTCTGGATTCATATTTTTAATGCTCATTCAGCCCTAAAAATATATACCAAACATGTAAGTTTTTATTTTATTTTAACCCTTTGAATGCCTTTTGATCAAATTATGTCAGTGATCAATTACAGTAAAAATTTGCATAACATGAGTTATTTTACTCATTTAAACTTGCAACATTATATATATATATATGTTGCATAATATATATATATATATATATATATATATATATATATATATATATATATATATATATATACAGTATATATATATATATATATATATATATATATATATATATATATATATATATGTATACATATATATATATATATGTGTATATATATATATATTTATGTATGTGTATACATATATATATATATATATATACTGTATATATGTGTATATATATATATATATATATATATATATATATATATATATATATATATATATATATATATATATATATAATAAAAAAAAACCAATGAAGTTAATTAAAATTGAAGATAATTAAAATTGAATGTTAAGCCATTCTTCTATGATGAAAAAAACAAAAAAAACAATACAACCGGACGAGCCCACAAAAGTTATCTTAGTATTATTTTACTAGAAAAACAGACCTAATATTATAGAAATTAAGTTGTAATTTTTATGAGAGAAAATATAGAAATGGAAAAAAAATTTTTATAAAAATAAAACTTTATATGGTCGATATTTTTGTTTAAGATTGAAGTTTATTAAGATATTTGAGCAAAGAAGTAAAAAATAAATAAAAAATAAAATAAAAAATAATCCAGAATGTTTTTACCTCCTTCAAAAACAAGTTTAGCCATTCTTTTATGATGGAAAAAAACCAAACAAACAGAGCAAGCCCACAAAAATTATTTTAGTATTATTTTACAAGAAAAATGGACCTAATATTACAGAAATTAAGTTGTAATTTTAATGAGAGAAAATATAACAACCGGACAAGTTGTGAAATGTCAGTTCTCAATTACAGCACAAATTTGCATAACATGAGTCATTTTACTTATTTAAACCTGCAACATTATCTGATTAAAAGGCCTTCAAAAGGGGGGGGGGGGGGGGATAAATAAATAAATAAAAACATTATATGTTTGATAGTTTTGTTTAGGACTGGAGTTTATTAAGAGATTTGAGCAAAAAACTAAAAAAAAAAAAAGAATCATAAATGTTTTTACCCCCTTCAAAAACTTAAGGACTCTTATGTCCGGTTTGGCTTTCAAGATAATTAAAATTTAATGTTAAGCCATTCTTTTATGATGAAAAAAAACCCCAATACATCCGGACAAGCCCCCGAAATTTATCTAAGTATTATTTTACTGGAAAAACAGACCTAATATTATAGAAATTAAGTAGTATTTTTATGAGAGAAAATATAGAAATAAAGTATTATTTGTTACACAAGTTGTGACATTTCAGATATCAATTACAGTACAAATTTTCATAACATGAGTCATTTTACTCATTCAAACCTGCAACATTATCTGATTAAAAGGCCTTCAAAAGGGGAAAAAAAACAAAAACAAACATTATATGTTTGATAGTTTTGTTTAGGACTGGAGTTTATTAAGAGATATGAGCAAAATAGTAAAACAAATAAAAATAAATAATCCAAAATGTTGACTACAAAGGCGGACGCGCAATTTTACAGGATTTACGCAGATCCCAAATACAGATCAGCAGGTACCAGAAGGTAATAAAAGTTGCCTTTGCATAATATTGCAAAACAAAACCTTATACACACCTCATAATAATACTCCTATGTTGAAGCACAGTACAATCCATCAAGCTTACCAAAGTCGTACTAAAACATTTTATGATGAAAAAAAAAAACCCAATACAACCGGACAAGCCCCCAAAATGTATCTAAGTATTATTTTATTGGAAAAACAGACCTTTTGAGTGCCGTGTGTAATGTTCTATATTTTCAATGGAACATAAGAAATGTTGGTGTTGTTTACTTGAGTCATACAGCAGTCTACACGTATCTCTTATGTGTGACTGCCATCTACTGGTCACACTTATCATTACACCATGTACCAAATAAAATAGCTTTGAGGTGGGTATGCTCAACCAAAACATATTTATACACCGGGTTATAAGGCACACTGTCGAGTTTTGAGAGAAAAAAAATGATTTTAAGTGCGCCTTATAGTCCGGAAAATACCGTACTTGCTTTCCTTTTCACTATGGCTCTAATACTGCTTTGCCGGAGCAGTGCACGTGTGTGTTTCGGGGGAAGGTGGAATAAAGCCGACAGGAAAACAAGAGAAGTTAAGAAAAAAACGTAGCATGGAAATCAAAAGTGCAGCAGACAACAGTACGTACTGCATCGCTGAAATCGACCTTAGAATCGCTTTCTGCAAGACTTCATTGACCTTGTTATTGTGGAATCAGGGCTACCACTAGACTATCATTTAGCAGGAGGAATGAGTCATTTAATGGTTGGTATGGATCCAAACATCTGTGGAAGAATGAAAAAGGGTGCATGCTCTCTGTCACCGAGTTAGTGTTCTTATTGCATTTGATGCTACAACACCATCAAATGCGTTGCAACATCACGTGTCATGGTAGTGTTTGTGGGGTAGGCGGGACTTTCGAGCGTCTTTTTTTTTCTTCCTCCACATACTGTACAAACCTGCTCTCTCTTTGCTCCGACTTGTACTCGATGGCAATGAGCAACAGCTTCAGCTTCACATAACACAGCCTGAAACGTAGGTCGTGGAGATGTTAGAGAGGCGGCGGCTCGCTCCCGGCGGACGACAACAACAACTTACCGTCGGCGGTGGTCTCGGAGGGTGGGGCAGAAAGAAGGGGTACTTACTCGCACACAGTGGGGAAGGAGAGGCCCACAAAGGCACTGGACAAATACTCTGTGTACATCTCATTAGCCACTCCTTCAAGGTAATACTTCTGCCAGGTGTCCTCCTCGATCTGGGGGTGGAGGGATGGTAGAAAAGTAATGAATACATATATACAGTCGTGGTCAACACACTTATGAAGGACATAATGTCATGGCTGTCTTGAGTTTTCAATCATATCTACGACTCGACAAAAATGTAGCTGTTTGGCCACAATACCCAGCAAAAGTTGAGGTCTTTAATCCAAAGTACACAATTCCTACCGTCAAGCATGGTGGTGGTAGTATTATGCTCTGGGCCTGTTTTGCTGCCAATGGGACTGGTGCTTTACAGAGAGTAAATGGGACAATGCAAAAGGAGGATTACCTCCAAATTCTTCAGGACAACCAAAATCATCATTGGGCGCAGTTGGGTGTTCCAACAGGACAATGACCCCCAAACACACGTCAAAAGTGGTAAAGGAATGGCTAAATCAGAGTAGAATTAAAGTTTTGGAATGGCCTTCCCAAAGTCCTGACTTAAACGTGTGGACCCCGCAAACCCTGAACGGGACAAGTGGTAGAAAATGGATGGATGGATGGATGGACAATGCTGAAGAAACAAGTCCATGTCAGAAAACTTTAAAACATTTAGCTGAACTGCACCAATTTTGCAAATTATTTAATTTTTCAGCTAAATTTGTTGGTTTTCTGACATGGACTTGTTTCTTCAGCATTGTCCAAATGTTTCATCTGACCACAGAACTTTCCTCCAGAAGGTTTTATCTTTGTCCATGTGGTGTCAGATGAAACAAAAATTGAGCTGTTTGGCCACAATACCCAGCAATATGTTTGGCGGAGAAAAGGTGAGGTGAGGCCTTTAATCCCAGGAACACAATTCCTACCGTCAAGCATGGTGGTGGTAGTATTATGCCCTGGGACTGTTTTGCTGCCAATGGAACTGGTGCTTTACAGAGAGTAAATGGGACAATGAAAAAGGAGGATTACCTCCAAATTTTTCAGGACAACCTAAAATCATCAGCCCGGACGTTGGGTCTTGGGCGCAGTTGGGTGTTCCAACAGGACAATGACCCCCAAACACACGTCAAAAGTGGTAAAGGAATGGCTAAATCAAGCTAGAATGAAGGTTTTGGAATGGCCTTCCCAAAGTCCTGATGTGTGGACAATGCTGAAGAAACAAGTCCATGTCAGAAAAAACAACAAATTTAGCTGAACTGCACCAATTTTGTCAAGAGGAGTGGTCCAAAATTCAAGCAGAAGCTTGTGGATGGCTACCAAAAGCGCCTTATTGCAATGAAACTTGCCATGGGACATGTAAGCAAATATTAACATTGCTGTATGTATACTTTTGACCCAGCACATTTGCTCACATTTTCAGTAGACCCATAATAAATTCATAAAAGAACCAAACTTCATGAATGTTTTTTGTGACCAACAAGTATGTGCTCCAATCACTCTATCACAAAAAAATGAGAGTTGTAGAAATCAGTGGAAACTCAAGACAGCCATGACATTATGTTCTTTACAAGTGTATGTCAACTTTTGACCACGACTCTACATATACACATAATGTATGTATACAAGTACATATACAAACCCCGTTTCCATATGAGTTGGGAAATTGTGCTAGATGTAAATATAAACGGAATACAATGATTTGCAAATCCTTTTCAACCCATATTCAATTGAATGCACTACAAAGACAACATATTTGATGTTCAAACTCATAAACTTTATTTTTTTTTTGCAAATAATAATTAATTTAGAATTTCATGGCTGCAACACGTGCCAAAGTACTTGAGAAAGGGCATGTTCACCACTGTGTTACATGGCATTTCCTTTTAACAACACTCAGTAAAGGTTTGGGAACTGAGGAGACACATTTTTTAAGCTTCTCAGGTGGAATTCTTTCCCATTCTTGCTTGATGTACAGCTTAAGTTGTTCAACAGTCCGGGGGTCTCCGTTGTGCTATTTTAGGCTTCATAATGCGCCACACATTTTCAATGGGAGACAGGTCTGGACTACAGGCAGGCCAGTCTAGTACCCGCACTCTTTTACTATGAAGCCACGTTGATGTAACACGTGGCTTGGCATTGTCTTGCTGAAATAAGCAGGGGCGTCCATGGTAACGTTGCTTGGATGGCCACATATGCTGCTCCAAAACCTGTATGTACCTTACAGCATTAATGGCGCCTTCACAGATGTGTAAGTTACCCATGTCTTGGGCACTAATACACCCCCCATACCATCACAGATGCTGGCTTTTACACTTTGCGCCTATAACAATCCGGATGGTTCTTTTCCTCTTTGGTCCGGAGGACACGACGTCCACAGTTCCCAAAAACTATTTGAAATGTGGACTCGTCAGACCACAGAACATTTTTCCACTTTGTATCAGTCCATCTTAGATGAGCTCAGGCCCAGCGAAGCCGACGGCGTTTCTGGGTGTTGTTGATAAACGGTTTTCGCCTTGCATCGGAGAGTTTTAACTTGCACTTACAGATGTAGCGACCAACTGTAGTTACTGACAGTGGAGTTTCTGAAGTGTTCCTGAGCCCATGTGGTGATATCCTTTACACACTGATGTCGCTTGTTGATGCAGTACAGCCTGAGGGATCGAAGGTCACGGGCTTAGCTGCTTACGTGCAGTGATTTCTCCAGATTCTCTGAACCCTTTGATGATATTACGGACCGTAGATGGTGAAATCCCTAAATTCCTTGCAATAGCTGGTTGAGAAAGGTTTTTTCTTAAACTGTTCAACAATTTGCTCACGCATTTGTTGACAAAGTGGTGACCCTCGCCCCATCCTTGTTTGTGAATGACTCAGCATTTCATGGAATCTACTTTCATACCCAATCATGGCACCCACCTGTTCCCAATTTGCCTGTTCACCTGTGGGATGTTCCAAATAAGTGTTTGATGAGCATTCCTCAACTTTATCAGTATTTATTGCCACCTTTCCCAACTTCTTTGTCACGTGTTGCTGGCATCAAATTCTAAAGTTAATGATTATTTGCAAAAAAAACATCAAATATGTTGTCTTTGTAGCATATTCAACTGAATATGGGTTGAAAAGGATTTGCAAATCATTGTATTCCGTTTATATTTACATCTAACACAATTTCCCAACTCGTATGGAAACGGGGTTTGTAATATAAATCCATTTAATAAAGTCAAATACAAATAAGGCAACAAGAGAAGCATCCCACACAAAGGGCCGTTTCTTCTTTTAGTCGTCCATAGAGTTTCTACTTGTATGTATTCCTAATTCACTTTAAGTGTCGTTTGTAAGTTTTGCAATATAACTACAACTATTCATACTTACTAAATTAACCCGTGTGTGATGTCTGTAGGAGTGTTTTCAGAAAGTGAATGTGGCCTGCAGATGTGGAGCCCGGTCATTACACCAGGATCCGTCATCTTAGCGTCAGGAGAATAGCTCTTTGATAGAGGCGAGCACCTCTTCGGCACTGAGCCGCAGAAATAGATTCCATATGAAATATCACGGGTGAAATATGACGTCTGAGCGTACTAATGGGGAGTCCGGGAGTGCTCTGCCTTGCATCAATCTCCAAAGAGTCGCCACTCATGTTACCCCTCACCTCCGGTCTTCCCCCCCGCGGCTCAGGTCAGTTGAAGCCAAAATGCAACGTGAGACTCACCTCGATGAAGGACCTCATGGAGAAGAGGTTGGCCAGCATGGTGGACAGGCCCTGGGCCAGGCAGCTCTGGGCGATGAAGCCCGCCTTCAGCTCGGCCAGGCAGATGGCGTCGTCGCCCTCCTTCCAGTTCCAGCTTGGAATGTTCAGCAGATGGGCCTTCATGGGGGCGACATCATATACGAGGTTAGCAGCAAGCGGAACACAAAACAGATCGAGGTTTCAAGGTAACAAAACACGGATTTCTGCTTTTTTTTTCTGGTGCAGGATTGCTGATTGTTATACAATTTAATAAATCAGAAACTGATGACATAGTGCTGTATTTTACTTCTTTATCTCTTTTTTTCAACCAAAAATGCTTTGCTCTGATTAGGGGGTACTTGAATTAAAAAAAAATTCACAGGGGGTACATAGCTGAAAAAAGGTTGAGAACCACTGCTCTAGCACATGGCTCTATCAATGTTGTCCTGGCTAGCAGTCCCTCCGTTAAAATCCTTAAGTGAAGGTGAAGTGGCATCGGAGTCTGTGTCTCTCTTTACTAGCTTCGTCGAAGCATGTTGCTTTTGTAGCTGTTTCAGCAGATTTGAATTGCTGTTTTGGGCAATAGATAAGATCTTTGATCCAAGACACAACTTACATTGAACTAAAATGTTATTTTCTTTGTGCTCGAAAAAAGAAAAGTAGTGAGAATATCTCCATGTTAAGAAACTCGGCTTCGGCTCCGCCATGATGTCTTGTTAGTAAACACAGACACGTGCCTCTTCTCTCCCTTGTGACACAGGAAGAATCAGAAGGACGACACTGCAACTCTCCAATAAAGCACTCAGATCTTCTCAGTTTCTAGCCGATACTACATAAAAAATAACGTAAAACAACGCAGTAATGCATCATGTAGTAACGGTAACTGAGTTACTGAATATAAAAAATAACGCGTTAGATTACTAGACTTCTAGTTAACGCGTTAGTCCCAACACTGCTTATCATTACACCATGTACCAAATAAAATAAAATAAAAATCAAGAGTAAGATTACTAATTTAGTGTTAATATTTGAGTGGGCCCCCAGGCCCCTCTATAGTGGGGAAGTGGCCCCGAGGTCGAGAAGGTTAGGAACTTCTGGTCTAAAGTGTCTTACCTTATTGTGATATTGAAGCATCTGTGTGATTATTCTGATCTTGGGGTGGTAGTTCTTGATGGAGATGACCCTAAAGAGGAGGAATGAACAAAAGAATAATCGGTGACAATCACGCCGCGTCAAAGCGCTCACATAGCCGGTGGAGATGATGAGGTACCTCATGATGTTGGAGGCGTCTTCCGCATCGGGATCTGCACAGTATTTGTTGGCCAGGATGAGGCAGGCATGCGCTGACTCGATCTATGCAATCAATGTAGCATTATGACTGTATTATAACAAACTGCAGCCTGAACAAATCAAATATATCTGCATTTCATCATGTTTCTCCTCTCCAATATGTTTTTTATTAATAATACCGACATTTTCCTCAGTTATACCACATTGTGACGTCTTAATAATTGAGATATCAAGTTAAGAGTTAGTAATTATATATACTCATATACTCTAAGTTCATTTTATTTAATGTTTATGTCCATACATATGTAATTAGATTCAAAATTAATTAATTAAATTAAAATACAAATGTCTTACAGGCTCATCTTAAGATATGAAGTCTCATTATTTCATGATAATGTCAAAATAGTTTGATAGAAAAATAAAAAAAAGTGTAATAATAAAGTGAGAACCGAAAACAAAAATAGCTTTTACAGTAGTTTATGATAATAACATTGTAATAGTACGACAAAAAGTTGACAGTACAACAGAAGTCTTCCAGCATAAAAGATAAAGTTATGAAAAAAAGTTGTTACTTCCCCAATATAACGCAACATTAAGCCAAAAATTCAGTAAGTCGCAACAGAAAAAGTCATAATCTTACGAGAAAAAGTTTCAACTCAACAAGGAAAAGGTTTCATAGTAATTATGTACTCGTACGACAAAAAGTTAATAACGAGGGAAGAAAGTCACAACATCAAGAAAAAAAGTCGTAATGCTACGAGAAAAAGTCGTAATTTTCCAATGAAGTTATAATCACACAAAAATGTAACGTGTTGACAAGGTAAACCCCATTGTGCGAGAATAAAGTCGTAGCAGAAAAAGTCTAAATGTTACGGAAAAAGTTACTTCGTAATGTTATAATGTAACGACAGAAATGTCATAATGGTGCGAAAATAAAATAGAGTAAAAATTTTACGTGAAAAAAATGGCTACGTCACCATAACGTCGTAATAGTATGAAAAACATTGTAACAGACAACATTTGGAAATATAATTCAAGTTACAAGAACAAGTTATGTGATTCTAAAGTTGTAACGGTCAAGGAAATAGTAATTATGTACTCGTATGACAAAAGATAATAATGAGGGAAGAAAGTCACAACATCAAGAAAAAAAGTCGTAATGCTACGAGAAAAAGTCGTAATTTTCCAATGAAGTTATAATCACACAAAAATGTAACGTGTTGACAAGGTAAACACCATTAAGCGAGAATAAAGTCGTAGCAGAAAAAGTCGAAATGTTACGGAAAAAGTTACTTCGTAATGTTATAATGTAACGACAGAAAAGTCATAATGGTGCGAAAATATAGTAAAGTAAACATTTTACGTGAAAAAAATGGCTACGTCACCATAACGTCGTAATAGTACGATAAACATTGTAACAGACAACATTTTTTTTTAAATAAGTCAAGTTACAAGAACAAGTTCTGTGATTCTAAAAATGTAACGGTCAAGGAAATAGTAATTATGTACTCGTACGACAAAAGATAATAATGAGGGAAGAAAGTCACAACGTCAAGAAAAAAAGTCGTAATGCTACGAGAAAAAGTCGTAATTTTCCAATTAAGTTATAATCACAGAAAAATGTAACGTGTCGACAAGGTAAACCCCATTGTGCGAGAATAAAGTCGGAGCAGAAAAAGTCGAAATGTTACGGAAAAAGTTACTTCGTAATGTTATAATGTAACGACAGAAAACTCATAATGGTGCGAAAATAAAATAGAGTAAAAATTTTACGTGAAAAAAATGGCTACGTCACCATAACGTCGTAATAGTACGATAAACATTGTAACAGACAACATTTTTAAAAAAAATAAGTCAAGTTACAAAAACAAGTTCTGTGATTATAAAGTTGTAACGGTCAAGGAGAGAACTTGAAAATTCGTAACAGAAAAAAAAAACATTTTACTTTTCCGAATAAAACAACTTTATTAATCTACGGTTACCTTTTATTTTCTTTCCTTTTTTCATGTAATTTCAAACTTGCTTGATTCTCTTTTGAATTTTTGTGTTTTCTTTCTTTCTTAATCTGTAGCATTTATCAACTCACACTACTGGACATTATTTTGGTTGTTACGAAAATCGCTGCCAAGGAAACAGGAATAGTCATACTTGCCAACCTTGAGACCTCCGAATTCGGGAGATTGGGGGATTTTGAGGTGGGCGGGGCCGGGGGCGGTGTTAAGGGGGGAGGAGTATATTTATAATATATATATATATATATATATATAAATACTTGACTTTCAGTGAATTCTAGCTATATATATATATATTTATTTGACTATATATATAAATAAAAAATAAAATTATATATATATATATATATATATACAAAATAAATACTTGACTTTCAGTGAATTCTAGCTATATATATATTTATTTTATTATCATATATATATATATATATATATATATATATATATATATATATATATATATATATATATATATATATATATATATATATAAAAATAAAATAAATACTTGAATTTCAGTGTTCATTTATTTACACATATACACACACATTAAAGTCTGATCTACAAAATGTCCTGGATGAACTGAAATTATTTTTTCCAATCATTTTGGGACTTGCAAGCGTACTTCTTCTTCTTCTTACTCGTCGTCGCCATGTCTCTTCTTCGTTCTTCTGCTTTGTCTCTGTTATGTTTTTGGACATTACTACTTGCCGTAGTTTTGAAGCAATGCATGATGGGAATCCGGATGTTGTGTGTCAGCGTATTTAACGTGCCGGCTGGAATAAACACACGCTGAGAAATAGCTCCGTGCCTGCTTACTTTATGGATTATAGATAAACCTATGGATAACGGAGACATACCGTATTTTTCGGACTATAAATCGCAGTTTTTTTCATAGTTTGGCCGGGGGTGCGCCTTATACTCAGGAGCGACTTATGTGTGAAATTATTAACACATTACCGTCAAATATCAAATAATATTATTTAGCTCATTCACGTAAGAGACTAGACGTATAAGATTTCATGGGATTTAGCGATTAGGAGTGACAGATTGTTTGGTTAAACGTATAGCATGTTCTATATGTTATAGTTATTTGAATGACTCTTACCATAATATGTTACGTTAACATACCAGTTGGTTATTTATGCCTCATATAAGGTACACTTATTCAGCCTGTTGTTTACTATTCTTTATTTATTTTAAATTGCCTTTCAAATGTCTATTCTTGGTGTTGTCTTTTATCAAATACATTTCCCCAAAAAATGCGACTTATATATGTTTCTTTTCCTTCTTTATTATGCATTTTCGGCCGGTGCGACTTATACTCTGGAGCGACTTATACTCAGAAAAATACGGTACTTTATGGCTTATAGATAAACCTATGGATAACGGAGACATATATAATAGTCTCCTTTTCAGGTGAGAGAGGACGCTAAAGGCAGTGCCTTTAAGGTTGTCCGGGTGGAAATCGGGAGAAATTCGGGAGAATGGTTGCCCCGGGAGATTTTCGGGAGGGGCACTGAAATTCGGGAAAGTCTCCCAGGAAAATCGGGAGGGTTGGCAAGTATGGGAATAATACATTAAAAAAAACGTGACATTCATTTTTTGGAGAAAAAAAATTAATACATTTAAAATGCACCATGCATCATTTTTAGTACCGTACCTTGACTCGAGCCAGGTCGTGGGGGTTGAGCACAGATCCCTGGTAGAACTCTACTTGGGTAAAATGGCGTTTGAACAAGGCTTCCAGCTCAAGATTAGGGGAAATACTAACGCACACAAACAAGACAATGTGAATAACACAAACACACATGGGCTGATTTTTTAAGCGTAGGAGCTGGGGGGGGGGGGGATGCGAACTTACTTATGGAGAAAAACAATTTCTACATTGACATCATCCCTGTCCTTGTGTAGGAAGTCTTTGAGGAAGTTGGAGACACTTTCGAGGGTAATATGACCACAGACCACAATGTGCCTGAAAGGGACGGGAAGGGGGGAGAAATCATGTTGAATGGGCGACATAAATCACTGCGGACACTGGCATGTCTCCCAAACGTCATCAGCCAAAACCAAAGAACAAAAAAAAATGTCATTTTAAAAGCAAACGCATAATTGAATTGCCATTAAAGTGAGTATTTTCCCTCTTGTCATGAAAAGTGGTTCAATTCTGCAGGACGAGCGCAATCAAACACTCAACCGTGAGCCACTTCAGGAAATATAAGTATAATCAGGCGGTCGACCCCCCCAACCCCCCTTATCCGGTCTCCATATGAAAGTCGTCCCTTCGGCCAAACCGCCCCCGTGAGCATCCCGGGATGCAAGTCGACAAAGACGTGCACATCAATATGATCGCACTCAACAACAACAACAACAAAAAAATGTTCAAAGCGATTCCGGGAGTTGACACAAACTCTAAACAGGAGCGCTTGACAAGTCTTTGGCAGGAGGCCGCGGCGGTGTTGCGGCGGAGGATTTCTGTCAGGCGGTGATTGCCGTGGCGAGGGAAGCGGGACGTCGCATGGGAGTACACGTCCGTGTGGGGATGTACGCACTGCGTGCTAGAGCGAGCAAGTTGGAAGGTCGGCTATATAACAGAACCATATAGCAGGTTTGATGTTTGTTTTTATTACCGTATTTTTCGGACTATAAGTCGCAGTTTTTTTTCATAGTTTGGCCGGGCTCCAGTGCGACTTATATATTGTTTTTCCTTCTTTATTATGCATTTTCGGCAGGTGCGACTTATACTCCGGTGCGACTTATACTCCGAAAATTACGGTACTCACTATCACTAGTACTTGAAACAGGCCTGGGCAATTATTTTGACTTAGGGGGTCAAATTTTGAGAACAAAATTAGAGATGTCCGATAATATCAGCATGCCGATATTATCGGCCGATAAATGCTTTAAAATGTAATATCGGAAATTATCGGTATTGGTTTTTTTTGTTTTTTTTTAATTTTTAAAAATTAAATTAACATAAAAAACACAAGATACACTTACAATTAGTGCACCAACCCAAAAAACCTCTATCCCCCATTTACACTCATTCACACAAAAGGGTTGTTTCTTTCTGTTTTTAATATTGTGGTTCCTACATTATATATCAATATATATCAATACAGTCTGCAAGGGATACAGTCCATAAGCACACATGATTGTGCGTGCTGCTGGTCCACTAATAGTACTAACCTTTAACAGTTAATTTTACTAATTTTCATTAATTACTAGTTTCTATGTAAATGTTTTTATATTGTTTTACTTTCTTTTTTATTCAAGAGTAGACGTCCGTGTGGGGATGTACGCACAGCGTGCTAGAGCGAGCAAGTTGGAAGGTCGGCTATATAACAGAACCATAGCAAGTTTGATGTTTGTTTTTATTACCGTATTTTTCGGACTATAAGTAGCAGATTTTTTTCATAGTTTGGCCGGGCTCCAGTGCGACTTATATATTTTTTTCCTTCTTTATTATGCATTTTCGGCAGGTGCGACTTATACTCCGGTGCGACTTATACTCCGAAAAATACGGTACTCACTATCATCATTACTTAAAACAGGCCTGGGCAATTATTTTGACTTAGGGGGTCAAATTTTGAGAACAAAATTAGAGATGTCCGATAATATCAGCATGCCGATATTATCGGCCGATAAATGCTTTAAAATGTAATATCGGAAATTATCGGTATTGGTTTTTTTTGTTTTTTTTTAATTTTAAAAAATTAAATTAACATAAAAAACACAAGATACACTTACAATTAGTGCACCAACCCAAAAAACCTCTATCCCCCATTTACACTCATTCACACAAAAGGGTTGTTTCTTTCTGTTATTAATATTGTGGTTCCTACATTATATATCAATATATATCAATACAGTCTGCAAGGGATACAGTCCATAAGCACACATGATTGTGCGTGCTGCTGGTCCACTAATAGTACTAACCTTTAACAGTTAATTTTACTAATTTTCATTAATTACTAGTTTCTATGTAACTGTTTTTATATTGTTTTACTTTCTTTTTTATTCAAGAGTAGACGTCCGTGTGGGGATGTACGCACTGCGTGCTAGAGCGAGCAAGTTGGAAGGTCGGCTATATAACAGAACCATAGCAAGTTTGATGAAAGGGTCAATGTTTGTTTTTATTACCGTATTTTTCGGACTATAAGTCGCAGTTTTTTTTTCATAGTTTGGCCGGGCTCCAGTGCGACTTATATATTTTTTTCCTTCTTTATTATGCATTTTCGGCGGGTGCGACTTCTACTCCGGTGCGACTTATACTCCGAAAAATACGGTACTCACTATCGCCAGTACTTGAAACAGGCCTGGGCAATTATTTTGACTTAGGGGGCCACATTTTGAGAACAAAATTAGAGATTTCCGATATATGCTTTGAAATGTAATATCGGAAATTATCGGCATCGGTTTTTTTTGTTTTTTTTAATTTTTTAAAATTAAATTAACATAAAAAACACAAGATACACTTACAATTAGTGCACCAACACAAAAAACCTCCCTCCCCCATTTACACTCATTCATACTCATTCACACAAAAGGGTTGTTTCTTTCTGTTATTAATATTCTACATTATATATCAATATATATCAATACAGTCTGCAAGGGATACAGTCCGTAAGCACACATGATTGTGCGTGCTGCTGGTCCACTAATAGTACTAACCTTTAACAGTTAATTTTACTCATTTTCATTCATTACTAGTTTCTAGGTAACTGTTTTTATATTGTTTTACTTTCTTTTTTATTCAAGAGTAGACGTCCGTGTGGGGATGTACGCACTGCGTGCTAGAGCGAGCAAGTTGGAAGGTCGGCTATATAACAGAACCATAGCAAGTTTGATGAAAGGGTCAATGTTTGTTTTTATTACCGTATTTTTCGGACTATAAGTCGCAGTTTTTTTTCATAGTTTGGCCGGGCTCCAGTGCGACTTATATATTTTTTTCCTTCTTTATTATGCATTTTCGGCAGGTGCGACTTCTACTCCGGTGCGACTTATACTCCGAAAAATACGGTACTCACTATCACCAGTACTTAAAACAGGCCTGGGCAATTTTTTTGACTTAGGGGTTCAAATTTTGAGAACAAAATTAGAGATGTTCGATAATATCAGCATGCCGATATTATCGGCCGATAAATGCTTTAAAATGTAATATCGGAAATTATCGGTATCGTTTTTTTTTTGTTTGTTTGGGTTTTTTTTAAATTAAATTAACATAAAAAACACAAGATACACTTACAATTAGTGCACCAACCCAAAAAAACTCTATCCCTCATTTACACTCATTCACACAAAAGGGTTGTTTCTTTCTGTTATTAATATTCTGGTTCCTACATTATATATCAATATATATCAATACAGTCTGCAAGGGATACAGTCCGTAAGCCCACATGATTGTGCGTGCTGCTGGTCCACTAATAGTGCTAACCTTTAACAGTTAATTTTACACATTTTCATTCATTACTAGTTTCTATGTAACTGTTTTTATATTGTTTTACTTTCTTTTTTATTCAAGAGTAGACGTCCGTGTGGGGATGTACGCACTGCGTGCTAGAGCGAGCAAGTTGGAAGGTCGGCTATACAACAGAACCATAGCAAGTTTGATGAAAGGGTCAATGCTTGTTTTTATTACCGTATTTTTCGGACTATAAGTCGCAGTTTTTTTTTCATAGTTTGGCCGGGCTCCAGTGCGACTTATATATTTTTTTCCTTCTTTATTATGCATTTTCGGCAGGTGCGACTTCTACTCCGGTGCGACTTATACTCCGAAAAATACGGTACTCACTATCACCAGTACTTAAAACAGGCCTGGGCAATTATTTTGACTTAGGGGTTCAAATTTTGAGAACAAAATTAGAGATGTTCGATAATATCAGCATGCCGATATTATCGGCCGATAAATGCTTTAAAATGTAATATCGGAAATTATCGGTATCGTTTATTTTTTTTTATTTTTTATTTTTTTTTAATTAAATTAACATAAAAAACACAAGATACACTTACAATTAGTGCACCAACCCAAAAAAACTCTATCCCTCATTACACTCATTCACACAAAAGGGTTGTTTCTTTCTGTTATTAATATTCTGGTTCCTACATTATATATCAATATATATCAATACAGTCTGCAAGGGATACAGTCCGTAAGCACACACGATTGTGCGTGCTGCTGGTCCACTAATAGTACTAACCTTTAACAGTTAATTTTACTCATTTTCATTAATTACTAGTTTCTATGTAACTGTTTTTATATTGTTTTACTTTCTTTTTTATTCAAGAGTAGACGTCCGTGTGGGGATGTACGCACTGCGTGCTAGAGCGAGCAAGTTGGAAGGTCGGCTATATAACAGAACCATAGCAAGTTTGATGAAAGGGTCAATGTTTGTTTTTATTACCGTATTTTTCGGACTATAAGTCGCAGTTTTTTTTCATAGTTTGGCCGGGCTCCAGTGCGACATATATATTTTTTTCCTTCTTTATTATGCATTTTCGGCAGGTGCGACTTCTACTCCGGTGCGACTTATACTCCGAAAAATACGGTACTCACTATCGCCAGTACTTGAAACAGGCCTGGGCAATTATTTTGACTTAGGGGGCCACATTTTGAGAACAAAATTAGAGATTTCCGATATATGCTTTGAAATGTAATATCGGAAATTGTCGGCATCGTTTTTTTAAATTTTTTTAAATTAAATTAACATAAAAAACACAAGATACACTTACAATTAGTGCACCCACACAAAAAACCCCCCTCCCCCATTTACACTCATTCATACTCATTCACACAAAAGGGTTGTTTCTTTCTGTTATTAATATTCTACATTATATATCAATATATATCAATACAGTCTGCAAGGGATACAGTCCGTAAGCACACATGATTGTGCGTGCTGCTGGTCCACTAATAGTACTAACCTTTAACAGTTAATTTTACTCATTTTCATTCATTACTAGTTTCTATGTAACTGTTTTTATATTGTTTTACTTTCTTTTTTATTCAAGAAAATGTTTTTAATTTATTTATTTTATGCATTTTTTTAAGAAGGACCTTATCTTCACCATACCTGGTTGTCCAAATTAGGCATAATAATGTGTTAATTCCACGACTGCATATATATCGGTATCGGTTGATATCGGTATCGGTAATTAAGAGTTGGACAATATCGGAATATCGGATATCGGCAAAAAAGCCATTATCGGACATCCCTAAACAAAATGTGTCTGGGGGCCGGTATATTTGACTTTTAGGAACACTAATACAAAACCTCACAATAATGTCTGATTGAATGCTAAAAACGTTATGACAGACCGCCTTAAAAGGAATGGAATGTTATTTTTTATTTTTTTGGAAAGTCTTGACAAGCCAAATTTTCTTGTTCTATTGACAGATAATTTTGCTTAGTTCAAATAAAACACTCTTATTTTTTGTATTTGTTTTTGAACACTTACTTTTTGCAGTGTAATACTACCACCACCATGCTTGACGGTAGGTATAGTGTTCCTGCACTGCAAAATCTGAAATCTAAGTAAGATTAAATATCTCAAATAAGGGTGATATTTGCTTATTTTCTGTCTGATAAGATAATTATTCTCACTAAGCAGATTTTATGTTAGAGTGTTTTACTTGTTTTAAGGGTTTTGGTCCTAAATGATCTCAGTAAGATATTACAGCTTGTTGCTGAGATGTTATGACCTATATTGAGTAAAACATGCTTGAAACTAGAATATCAACTGTTGCAAAGCTGTGTCATCAACACTCACAAGTATAAAACTACTTTTTTTAAAGTAATAATTTCTTATTTCAAGCATGAAAAAAGAAAATCATGACTTTGACACAATTGTGTCTCATAATTAAAACAGACGACAGCCAAATGGACTTTGCTGTTTTATTTTCAACGAAACAATAGAAAATACGTACTCATATAGTAGTACAGTTGTTATTAGTGAGAATATACTTATTTTAAGGTATTTTTGGGTTCATTGAGATTAGCTAATTTGACTTGTTTTGGAAAGTCTTGACAAGCCAAATTTTCTTGTTCTTTGGCAGATAATTTTGCTTAGTTCAAATAAAACACTCTTATATTTTTTATTTGTTTTTGAACACTTACTTTTTGCAGTGTAATACTACCACCACCATACTTAACGGTAGGAATAGTGTTCCTGCACTGCAAAAACTGAAATCTAAGTAAGATTAAATATCTCAAATAAGGGTGATTTTTGCTTATTTTCTGTCTGATAAGATCATTCTTCTTACTAAGCAGATTTTATGTTAGAGTGTTTTACTTGTTTTAAGGTTTTTGGTCCTAAATGATCTCAGTAAGATATTACAGCTTGTTGCTGAGATTTTATGACCTATATTGAGTAAAACAGGCTTGAAACTAGAATATCAACTGTTGCAAAGCGTACTCATATAGTAGTACAGTTGTTATTAGTGAGAATATACTTATTTTAAGGTATTTTTGGGTTCATTGAGATTAGCTAATTTGACTTGTTTTGGAAAGTCTTGACAAGCCAAATTTTCTTGTTCTTTGGCAGATAATTTTGCTTAGTTCAAATAAAACACTCTTATTTTTTTTATTTGTTTTTGAACACTTACTTTTTGCAGTGTAATACTACCACCACCATGCTTGACGGTAGGGATAGTGTTCCTGCACTGCAAAAACTGAAATCTAAGTAAGATTAAATATCTCAAATAAGGGTGATTTTTGCTTATTTTCTGTCTGATAAGATCATTCTTCTTACTAAGCAGATTTTATGTTAGAGTGTTTTACTTGTTTTAAGGTTTTTGGTCCTAAATGATCTCAGTAAGATATTACAGCTTGTTGCTGAGATTGTATGACCTATATTGAGTAAAACAGGCTTGAAACTAGAATATCAACTGTTGCAAAGCGTACTCATGTAGTAGTACAGTTGTTATTAGTGAGAATATACTTATTTTAAGGTATTTTTGGGTTCATTGAGATTAGCTAATTTGACTTGTTTTGGAAAGTCTTGACAAGCCAAATGTTCTTGTTCTATTGACAGATAATTTTGCTTAGTTCAAACAAAACATCCCTATTTTTGTTATTTGTTTTTGAACAACACTACATAGTTTACTCTCTGTAAAGCACCGGTTCCATTGGCAGCAAAACAGGCCCCAGAGCATAATACTACCACCACCATGCTTGACGGTAGGTGTTGTGTTCCTGGGATTAAAGGCCTCACCTTTTCTCCTCCAAATATATCGCTGGGTATTGTGGCCAAACAGCTCAATTTTTGTGACTTCAACTTTAAGAATATAAATCAATCTATCGCTAAATCGATCAATCGTTACACCCCTAACAAGTCATTTTGGCATAACTATAACAAAAGATTCACATTCCTTTCGGTCCCATTAATCACACGTTCATCCCTCATTGCACAACCAGACTGAGCAAATCTCGGAACAGCGCAGACATACAAGAATTATTTGGCTTCGCTCTGCCCTTTAGTCATAGCTGTCCTACAAAATAAGACAACCTTGCCATGTTGAACTCTTCAGTTCAGTTTTCAAAAGCAATCACCGCCAACGGCCGATCCAAACTTAGAACCGTACGTTGACGCAAATTAGTGCGGACGCTTGGCAGACACGCTAATTACCCAATGGACATGCGTAACAATATCTCATAATGACGACCACCTCATCCGCCACTTAGCGGGACATGCAAGGAGACAATTGAGACGTTTTAGTTTTTTGGGATCTGGCAGGGAACACATCGGCACTCAAGACTCGGGGGAGGATAAAGTTACTCTTTCCTTGAATGAAAGAGTTCCCCCCTACATTAGGACGATGGATTTGTGGTGACAGTTCTCTTTAGAGTCATTGTCAGGCGCTCATAGGGCAGGACCACGCTTGTTAACCTTTAATAGTTGACGTCGACAACTGTATAGGGTGAAATTCGACTCGCCTTCACGTGAATTGAAGTTGATGTTTGCTGAGCGCGGCAGTTGGCTTAATCATATGGAAAACGTTGGAGAAATACACGATGGTCTTTAAAAGAATATGTGATGTGACGCCAGCATTGGCCAGAAAGTGCCTTGTTTGGTTTGTGCCAAGACCGTATATACAGTTGTGGTCAAAACTTTACATACACTTGTAAAGAACATAATGTCATGACTGTCTTCCAATAATTTCTACAACTCTTACCTTTTTTGTGACAGAGTGATTGGAGCACATACTTGTTGGTCACAAAAAAACATTCATGAAGTTTGGTTCTTTTATGGATTTATTATGGGTCTACTGAAATGGTGAGCAAAATCTGCTAGGTCTTGGGCGCAGTTGGGTGTTCCAACAGGACAATGACCCTGTCAAAAGTGGTAAAGCCCAGACATTCCTCTCCCCAGCCACTTCGTCCAGCTCTTCCCGGGGAATCCCGAGGCATTCCCAGGCCAGCTGGGAGACATAGTCTTCCCAACGTGTCCTGGGTCTTCCTCGTGGCTTCCTACCGGTCGGACGTGCCCTAAACTAAACACCTCCCTAGGGAGGCGTTCGGGTGGCATCCTGACCAGATGCCCGAACCACCTCATCTGGCTCCTCTCCATGTGGAGGAGCAGCGGCTTTACTTTGAGTTCCTCCCGAATGGCAGAACTTCTCACCGTATCTCTAAGGGAGAGCCCCGCCACCCGACGGAGAAAACTAATTTCGGTCGTTTGTACCCGTGATCTTGTCCTTTCGGTCATAACCGAAAGCTCATGACCGTAGGTGAGGATGGGAACGTAGATCGACCGGTAAATTGAGAGCTTTGCCTTCCGGCTCAGCTCCTTCTTCACCACAACGGATCGATACAGCGTCCGCATTACTGAAGACGCCGCACTGATCCGCCTGTCGATCTCACGATCCACTCTTCCCTCACTCGTGAACAAGACTCCGAAATACTTGAACTCCTCCCCCAACCCGTTTATCAATCAATCAATCAATGTTTATTTATATAGTCCTAAATCACAAGTGTCTCAAAGGGCTGCACAAGCCACAACAACATCCTTGGTTCAGATCCCACATAAGGGCAAGGAAAAACTCACAACCCAGTGGGATGTCAATGAGAATGACTATGAGACACCTTGGAGAGGACCGCAGATGTGGGGGACCCCCCCCTTTAAGGGAGACCGGATGCAATGGACGTCGAGTGGGTCTAGCATAATATTGTGAAAGTCCAGTCCATAGTGGATCCAACATAATAGTGAGAGTCTAGTCCATAGTGGATCTAACATAATAGTGAGAGTCCAGTCCATAGTGGATCTAACATAATAGTGAGAGTCCAGTCCATAGTGGATCTATCATAATAGTGAGAGTCCAGTCCATAGTGGATCTAACATAATAGTGAGAGTCCAGTCCATAGTGGATCTAACATAATAATGTGAAAGTCCAGTCCATAGTGGATCTAACATAATAATGTGAGAGTGCAGTCCATAGTGGATCTAACATAATAGTGAGAGTCCAGTCCATAGTGGATCTAACATAATAAATAAATAAATAATGGGTTGTACTTGTATAGTGAGAGTCCAGTCCATAGTGGATCTAACATAATAGTGAGAGTCCAGTCCATAGTGGATCTAACATAATAGTGAGAGTCCAGTCCACAGTGGATCTAACATAATAGTGAGAGTCCAGTCCATAGTGGATCTAACATAATAGTGAGAGTCCAGTCCATAGTGGATCTAACATAACAGTGAGAGTCCAGTTCATAGTGGATCTAACATAATATTGTGAGAGCCCAGTCCATAGTGGATCTAACATAATAGTGAGAGTCCAGTCCATAGTGGATCTAACATAATAATGTGAAAGTCCAGTCCATAGTGGATCTAACATAATAATGTGAGAGTGCAGTCCATAGTGGATCTAACATAATAGTGAGAGTCCAGTCCATAGTGGATCTAACATAATAGTGAGAGTCCAGTCCATAGTGGATCTGACATAATAGTGAGAGTCCAGTCCATAGTTTACTCTCTGTAAAGCACCAGTTCCATTGGCAGCAAAACAGGCCCAGAGCATAATACTACCACCACCATGCTTGACGGTAGGTCTGGTGTTCCTGGGATTAAAGGCCTCACCTTTTCTCCTCCAAACATATTGCTGGGTATTGTGGCCAAACAGCTCAATTTTTGTTTCATCTGACATCACATGGACAAAGATAAGACCTTCTGGAGGAAAGTTCTGTGGTCAACAGGACAATGACCCCAAACACATGTCAAAAGTGGTAAAGGAATGGCTAAATCAGGCTAGAATTAAGGTTTTAGAATGGCCTTCCCAAAGTCCTGACTTAAACGTGTGGACAATGCTGAAGAAACAAGTCCATGTGAGAGAAAAAAAACACATTTAGCTGAACTGCACCAATTTTGTCAAGAGGAGTGGTCATAAATTCAAGCAGAAGCTTGTGGATGGCTACCGAAAGCACCCATGTAAGCAAATATTAACATTGCTGTATGTATACTTTTGATTTGCTCACATTTTCAGTAGACCCATAATAAATTCAGAAAAGAACCAAACTTCATGAATGTTTTTTTGTGACCAACAAGTATGTGCTCCAATCACTCTATCACAAAAAAAGTTGTAGAAATGATTGGAAACTCAAGACAGCCATGACATTATGTTCTTTACAAGTGTATGTCAACTTTTGACCACCAAGTACTAACATTAATATAAGAAACCATTGAATCAAAACATTTAAGAAAGAGCATTGCAATACATATCAAGCCAGTGAACCGCCAAACTATATCACATGAGCAAAAAACCCCGTACAATTAACAGTCTTATAGTAAAAACATGTACATCCATTAAAAGAATACAAGATTATTGATACAATCACATCGAGTGCAAGCGGGCAGGACACAAATCATGCAGTCAAAAACATGCAATGAGAGGGAAACATCCCAGGATGTTGACTGGGAAGAAAATGAAACCAAGAGAGCTTAAATGTCTGCAACAGACACACACAAAAAAACGCTTGCTACTGCTCTAATCCTTAGCTTAGTCATGACGTGTAAACATTGTACTGGGGTATTGAACGAGAAAAGGCCTTAATTTGTAATATGTTTATATATATATATATATATATATATATATATATATATATATATATATATATATATATATATATATATATATATATATGTTCATCAACATTTAACATTGTCATGTTATCGATGGGAAAATTCATTTTTAGACAATATGATTTGCCTGAGTGGCTAGGAGACACCAAGAGTAACAAGCGGTAGAAGATAGATTAGAAAGGAAAGATTAAAAAAAATTAAAAAAATTTAAAACATTTTTTTTTTTTTAACTTGGGACTTCCTGTGGGCCGTAGTTTGGGGACCCCTGCTTTAAAGGCCTTAGTGGCCACATGCGTGGACAGCACCTTTTAGAACGTATTTCCAAAATTGTGTACACTACTGAATTGGGGTCTTAAGGCCACTTATGTGGACACTTATACTGCCATCTGGTGGTGTCAGAAGAGTATAACATACAATGGAATTTGGGGAGAAAAAAATAAGAATTAGCATGTCACTAAACATTTGTGTACTTACGGACTAAGTACATCATATCAAAAGATGATTCTTTGTTTGTATTCTAATTAGGGTCCAATAAGCCCAAATAGCAAAGAGAAATAAAAAAAAAAGCATGTAAACAAACAGCTTGGGCCTTGAGAGCAGGGGTCCCCAAACTACGGCCCGCGGGCCGGATCCGGCCCCCCAGCATCCAAAATCCGGCCCACAGGAAGTCCCAAGTTAAAAAATGTTTTATTTTTATTTTTATTTTATTTATTTTTTTTAAATTTATTTATTTATTTTTATTTATTTATTTTTTAATCTTTCCTTTCTAATTCATTTTCTACCGCTTGTTACTCTTGGTGTCTCCTAGCCGCTCAGGCAAATCATGTTGTCGAAAAATGAATTTTCCCATCGATAACGTGACAATGTTAAACGTTGATGAACAATGTTAATTGATGTTAAATGACAAAACGTATTATAAAGACAATGTATATATATATATATATATATATATATATATATATATATATATATATATATATATATATATATATATATATACACTAAAATATATATATATATATATATATATATATATATATATATATATATATATAAATATATATATATATATATATATATATATACATATATTTATATATATTTTTTTTTTGAATGACAAAACGTATTATAAAGACAATGTGTATATATATATATATATATATATATATATATATATATATATATATATATATATACATATACATATTAAAAAAAAAATATATATATATATATATATAAATATATATATACACAGTATATACAGCCTGGCCCCCGGCAAAATATTTTTAACCCAATGCGGCCCCCGAGTCAAAAAGTTTGGGTACCCCTGCTTAAGAGGTTAAGGAAACTAGATTTGTTGATTTTTAAAAAAGCAAGCTAAACCAAAAGTTGAAAATACACTTTTCAAACATTTATTATAGTTTTGGCTATGACAAAAAAACAAAAATCAGTACGTATATGTTGGAATTCACGCTTAAATTGTGTGCCAACCTCTCAAACGAAAGCCGTAATGAAAAACACGGAGGCTCCCCGTGAGCGGCGGCGCCGACTCAACGCGACGCTCGTCATTGTTTTATCAACAAACTGTACACAAGCCCGGCTCGGCTGCCACGAAAAGGTAATTTCCATCAAGGAAGATTACATCACGGTGTCTTTCTTTAATACTCGACAGTGTCTGGTGACCTCATTGCAAGTAATCAGTCACATGCTTGCAATCTCGCCATCTTATTTTTTGCTGATAAACTTTTGTTTAGGCCGCGCGTATAAACACATAAACACGTCTAAACGGTGACGCGCGGGGATGCCGTGATGGTTACCACATGTGCGGACAGAACGACGGACGGGGGGAAAAAAAGCTGCGGAGAAGAGAAAATAAAGTGCGTGGGTGAAAGTATGCTCAGGTTTGACAAGGGCTTCTCTCAGCACCCATTTGAGAGCCTGCATGGAGGTTGCAGGGCCAAACATAACATTTCATCAATCTTATTCGGGGGAAAAAACATTGTTGAAGAAAGGCTTGTTTCTTTTTCTCTCTTGGAATTATTTCCCAATTGGCTGGAAATAGGGGAAGAGAGGAGGAAGATGCATATTACAAGACAGAAAATGAGAATTGCATTGAATGAATCAGTGTGCTGAATATCAATAAGGTTTGAGCTACAAGTGGGAAGGAAGACACACTATATTGCCAAAAGTATTCGGCCACCTGCCTTGACTCACGTATGAACTTGAAGTGCCATCCCGTTCCTAACCCATAGGGTCCAATATGACCTTTTGCAGCTATTAACAGCTTCAACTCTTCTGGGGAAGGCTGTCCACAAGGTTGCGGAGTTTGTTTATAAGAGTTTTCGACCATTCTTTCCAAAAGCGCATTGGTGAGGTCACACACTGATGTTGGTCGAGAAGGCCTGGCTCTCAGTCTCTGTTCTGATTCATCCCAATGGTGTTCTATCGGGTTCAGGTCAGGACTCTGTGCAGGCCAGTCAAGTCCATCCCCGCATTTTCTTATAATAAAGCCGACAGTTGACTTTGGAATAGTTAAGAGCGAGGAAATTTCACGACTGGATTTGTTGCACAGGTGGCATCCTATGACAGTTCCACGCTGGAAATCACTGAGAGCGGCCCATTCTTTCACAAATGTTTGTGGAAACATTATTACTGTTTATGTAGCTAACTGTTGTCTGTCTGTTATTTATGTTAATTTAGTTGCTCTCGCTGTTTATTTGGGGTTTTTTTCAGGTTCAGGTCAGGACTCTGTGCAGGCCAGTCAAGTCCATCCCCACATTTTCTTATAATAAAGGACATTTCACGATTGTATTTGTTGCACAGGTGGCATCCTATGACAGTTCCACGCTGGAAATCACTGAAAGCGGCCCATTCTTTCACAAATGTTTGGAGAAACAGTCTCCATGCCTAAATGCTTGATTTTATACACCTGTTTTATACACCATTCTGATCATTTGGATGGGTGGCCAAATACTTTTGGCAAAATAGTGTATCTATCCATCTATCATCTTTATATTGCTGGCTAGCTCGTAGTCTATTTGCTATTTATGCTGCTTGTTAGCTTGCAGTTGCTCTTTGTTTGTGTTTGAGTTACTCCTTTTCTGTCTTTGTGTCCTTCTGTCCATTTATTTTTGTCTATTTATGTTAATTAAGCTAGCTTGCAGTTGCTCTCGCTGTTTGTTTTTTGTTTTTTTCGGGTTCAGGTCAGGACTCTGTGCAGGCCAGTCAAGTTCATCCCCGCATTTTCTTATAATAAAGCCGACAGATGTACTTTGGAATATTTAGGAGAGAGGAAATTTCACGACTGGATTTGTTACACAGGTGGCATCCTATGACAGTTCCACGCTGGAAATCACTGAAAGCGGCCCATTCTTGCACAAATGTTTGGAGAAACAGTCTCCATGCCTAAATGCTTGATTTTATACACCATTCTGATCATTTGGATGGGTGGCCAAATACTTTTGGCAAAATAGTGTATCTATCCATCTATCTTTATATTGCTGGCTAGCTCGTAGTCTATTTGCTATTTATGCTGCTTGTTAGCTTGCAGTTGCTCTTTGTTTGTTTTTGAGTTACTCCTTTTCTATCTTTGTGTACTTCTGCCCATTTATTTTTGTCGATTTATGTTAATTAAGCGAGCTTTCAGTTGCTCTCGCTGTTTGTTTTTTGTTTTTTCGGGTTCAGGTCAGGACTCTGAGCAGGCCAGTCAAGTTCATCCCCACATTTTCTTATAATAAAGCCGACCGTTGACTTTGGCATAGTTAAGAGCGAGGAAATTTCACGACTGGATTTGTTACACAGGTGGCATCCTATGACAGTTCCACGCTGGAAATCACTGATAGCGGCCCATTCTTGCACAAATGTTTGGAGAAACAGTCTCCATGCCTAAATGCTTGATTTTATACACCTGTTTTATACACCATTCTGATTAAGCTAGCTTGCAGTTGCTCTCGCTGTTTGTTTTTTGTTGTTTCGTGTTCAGGTCAGGACTCTGAGCAGGCCAGTCAAGTTCATCCCCACATTTTCAGTTGACTTTGGAAACGTTAAAAGAAAGGAAATTTCACGACTGGATTTGTTGCACAGGTGGCATCCTATGACAGTTCCACGCTGGAAATCACTGAGAGCGGCCCATTCTTTCACAAATGATTGTGGAAACATTATTACTGTTTATGTAGCTAACTGTTGTCTGTCTGTTATTTATGTTAATTTAATTTTCGTTGTTTTTTTTGTTCTTTTTCGGGATCAGGTCAGGACTCTGAGCAGGCCAGTGAAGTCCATCCACCATTTTCTTATAAGAAAGGACATTTCACGACTGTATTTGTTGCACAGGTGGCATCCTATGACAGTTCCACGCTGGAAATCACTGAAAGCGGCCCATTCTTTCACAAATGTTTGGAGAAACAGTCTCCATGCCTAAATTCTTGATTTTATACACCTGTTTTATACACCATTCTGATAATTTGGATGGGTGGCCAAATACTTTTGGCAATATAGTGTATCTATCCATCTATCATCTTTATATTGCTGGCTAGCTCGTAGTCTATTTGCTATTTATGTTGCTCGTTAACTTGCGGTTGCTCTTTGTTTGTTTTTGAGTTGCTCCTTTTCTGTCTTTGTGTCCTTCTGTCCATTTCTTTTTGTCTATTTATGTTAATTAAGCTAGCTTGCAGTTGCTCTCGCTGTTTGTTTTTTGTTTTTTCGGGTTCAGGTCAGGACTCTGAGCAGGCCAGTCAAGTTCATCCCCACATTTTCTTATAATAAAACTGACAGTTGACTTTGGAAACGTTAAAAGAAAGGAAATTTCACGACTGGATTTGTTGCACAGGTGGCATCCTATGACAGTTCCACGCTGCAAATCACTGAGAGCGGCCCATCCTTTCACAAATGTCCGTGGAAACATTATTACTGTTTATGTAGCTAACTGTTGTCTGTCTGTTATTTATGTTAATTTAGTTGCTCTCGCTGTTTGTTTGTTTTTTTCGGGTTCAGGTCAAGACTCTGAGCAGGCCAGTCAAGTCCATCCCCACATTTTCTTATAATAAAGGACATTTCACGACTGGATTTGTTGCACAGGTGGCATCCTATGACAGTTCCACGCTGGAAATCACTGAAAGCGGCCCATTCTTTCACAAATGTTTGGAGAAACAGTCTCCATGCCTAAATGCTTGATTTTATACACCTGTTTTATACAGCATTCTGATCATTTGGATGGGTGGCCAAATACTTTTGGCAAAATAGTGTATCTATCCATCTATCATCTTTATATTGCTGGCTAGCTCGTAGTCTCTTTGCTATTTATGTTGCTTGTTAGCTTGCGGTTGCTCTTTGTTTGTTTTTGAGTTACTCCTTTTCTGTCTTTGTGTACTTCTGCCTATTTATTTTTGTCTATTTATGTTAATTAAGCGAGCTTTCAGTTGCTCTCGCTGTTTGTTTTTTGTTTTTTCGGGTTCAGGTCAGGACTCTGAGCAGGCCAGTCAAGTCCATCCCCACATTTTCTTATAATAAAGCCGACCGTTGACTTTGGAATAGTTAAGAGCGAGGACATTTCACGACTGGATTTGTTGCACAGGTGGCATCCTATGACAGTTCCACGCTGGAAATCACTGAGAGCGGCCCATTCTTTCACAAATACTTGTGGAAACATTATTACTGTTTATGTAGCTAACTGTTGTCTGTCTGCTATTTATGTTAATTTAGTTGCTCTTGCTGATTTTTTGTTATTTTTTCGGGTTCAGGTCAGGACTCTGAGCAGGCCAGTCAAGTTCATCCTTGCATTTTCTTATAATAAAGCCGACCGTTGACTTTGGAACAGTTAAGAGCGAGGAAATTTCACGACTGGATTTGTTGCACAGGTGGCATCCTATGACAGTTCCACGCTGGAAATCACTGAGAGCGGCCCATTCTTTCACAAATGTTCGTGGAAACATTATTACTGTTTATGTAGCTAACTGTTGTCTGTCTGTTATTTATGTTAATTTAGTTGCTCTCGCTGTTTGTTTGTTTTTGTTTTTTCGGGTTCAGGTCAGGACTCTGTGCAGGCCAGTCAAGTCCATCCTCGCATTTTCTTATAATAAAGCCGACCGTTGACTTTGGAATAGTTAAGAGCGAGGACATTTCACGACTGGATTTGTTGCACAGGTGGCATCCTATGACAGTTCAACGCTGGAAATCACTGAGAGCGGCCCATTCTTTCACAAATGCTTGTGGAAACATTATTACTGTTTATGTAGCTAACTGTTGTCTGTCTGCTATTTATGTTAATTTAGTTGCTCTTGCTGATTTTTTGTTATTTTTTCGGGTTCAGGTCAGGACTCTGAGCAGGCCAGTCAAGTTCATCCTTGCATTTTCTTATAATAAAGCCGACCGTTGACTTTGGAACAGTTAAGAGCGAGGAAATTTCACGACTGGATTTGTTGCACAGGTGGCATCCTATGACAGTTCCACGCTGGAAATCACTGAGAGCGGCCCATTCTTTCACAAATGGTTGTGGAAACATTATTATTGTTTATGTAGCTAACTGTTGTCTGTCTGCTATTTATGTTAATTTAGTTGCTCTTGCTGATTTTTTGTTATTTTTTCGGGTTCAGGTCAGGACTCTGAGCAGGCCAGTCAAGTTCATCCTTGCATTTTCTTATAATAAAGCCGACCGTTGACTTTGGAACAGTTAAGAGCGAGGAAATTTCACGACTGGATTTGTTACACAGGTGGCATCCTATGACAGTTCCACGCTGGAAATCACTGAGAGCGGCCCATTCTTTCACAAATGTTTGTGGAAACATTATTACTGTTTATGTAGCTAACTGTTGTCTGTCTGTTATTTATGTTAATTTAGTTGCTCTCGCTGTTTATTTGGTTTTTTTTTCGTGTTCAGGTCAGGACTCTGTGCAGGCCAGTCAAGTTCATCCCCGCATTTTCTTATAATAAAGCCGACAGTTGACTTTGGAATATTTAGGAGCGAGGACATTTCACGACTGGATTTGTTGCACAGGTGGCATCCTATGACAGTTCCACGCTGGAAATCACTGAAAGCGGCCCATTCTTGCACAAATGTTTGGAGAAACAGTCTCCATGCCTAAATGCTTGATTTTATACACCTGTTTTATACACCATTCTGATCATTTGGATGGGTGGCCAAATACTTTTGGCAATATAGTGTATCTATCCATCTATCATCTTTATATTGCTGGCTAGCTCGTAGTCTATTTGCTATTTCTGCTGCTCGTTAGCTTGTGGTTGCTCTTTGTTTTTTAGTTACTCATTTTCTGTCTTTGTGTACTTCTGCCCATTTATTTTTGTCTATTTATGTTAATTAAGCTAGCTTTCAGTTGCTCTCGCTGTTTGTTTTTTGTTTTTTCGGGTTCAGGTCAGGACTCTGAGCAGGCCAGTCAAGTTCATCCCCACATTTTCTTATAATAAAGCCGACAGTTGACTTTGGAAACGTTAAAAGAAAGGAAATTTCACGACTGGATTTGTTGCACAGGTGGCATCCTATGACAGTTCCACGCTGGAAATCACTGAGAGCGGCCCATTCTTTCACAAATGTTTGTGGAAACATTATTACTGTTTATGTAGCTAACTGTTGTCTGTCTGTTATTTATGTTAATTTAGTTGCTCTCACTGTTTTTTGTTTTGTTTTGTTTTTCGGATTCAGGTCAGGACTCTGAGCAGGCCAGTCAAGTTCATCCCCCGCATTTTCTTATAATAAAGCCGACAGTTGGACTTTGGAATATTTAAGAGAGAGGAAATTTCACGACTGGATTTGTTGCACAGGTGGCATCCTATGACAGTTCCACGCTGGAAATCACTGAGAGCGGCCCATTCTTTCACAAATGTCCGTGGAAACATTATTACTATTTATGTAGCTAACTGTTGTCTGTCTGTCTGTTATTAATGTTAATTTAGTTGCTCTCGTTGTTTTTTTTTTTTGTTGTTTTTTTCGGGTTCAGGTCAGGACTCTGTGCAGACCAGTCAAGTTCTCCCCACATTTTCTTATAATAAAGCCGACAATTGACTTTGGAATATTTAGGAGCGAGGAAATTTCACGACTGGATTTGTTGCACAGGTGGCATCCTATGACAGTTCCACGCTGGAAATCACTGAGAGCGGCCCATTCTTTCACAAATGTTTGTGGAAACATTATTACTGTTTATGTAGCTAACTGTTGTCTGTCTGTTATTTATGTTAATTTAGTTGCTCTCGCTGTTTTTTTTTGTTTGTTTGTTTTCGGGTTCAGGTAAGGACTCTGAGCAGGCCAGTCAAGTTCATCCTTGCATTTTCTTATAATAAAGCTGACCGTTGACTTTGGAACAGTTAAGAGCGAGGACATTTCACGCCTGGATTTGTTGCACAGGTGGCATCCTATGACAGTTCCACGCTGGAAATCACTGAGAGCGGCCCATTCTTTCACAAATGCTTGTGGAAACAATATTACTGTTTATGTAGCTAACTGTTGTCTGTCTGTAATTTATGTTAATTTAGTTGCTCTCGCTGTTTGTTTGTTTTTTTCGGGTTCAGGTCAGGACTCTGAGCAGGCCAGTCAAGTCCATCCCCACATTTTCTTATAATAAAGGACATTTCACGACTGTATTTGTTGCACAGGTGGCATCCTATGACAGTTCCACGCTGGAAATCACTGAAAGCGGCCCATTCTTTCACAAATGTTTGGAGAAACAGTCTCCATGCCTAAATGCTTGATTTTATACACCTGTTTTATACACCATTCTGATCATTTGGATGGGTGGCCAAATACTTTTGGCAATATAGTGTATCTATCCATCTATCATCTTTATATTGCTGGCTAGCTCGTAGTCTATTTGCTATTTATGTTGCTTGTTAGCTTGCGGTTGCTCTTTGTTTGTTTTTGAGTTACTCCTTTTCTGTCTTTGTGTCCTTCTGTCCATTTATTTTTGTCTATTTATGTTAATTAAGTGTGCTTTCAGTTGCTCTCGCTGTTTGTTTTTTGTTTTTTTGGGTTCAGGTCAGGACTCTGTGCAGGCCAGTCAAGTTCATCCCCACATTTTCTTATAATAAAGCCGACAGTTGACTTTGGAATATTTAGGAGCGAGGACATTTCACGACTGGATTTGTTGTACAGGTGGCATCCTATGACAGTTCCACGCTGGAAATCACTGAAAGCGGCCCATTCTTTCACAAATGTTTGTGGAAACATTATTACTGTTTATGTAGCTAACTGTTGTCTGTCTGTTATTTATGTTAATTTAGTTGCTCTCGCTGTTTATTTGTTTTTTTTCCAGATTCAGGTCAGGACTCTGAGCAGGCCAGTCAAGTTCATCCCCCGCATTTTCTTATAATAAAGCCGACAGTTGGACTTTGGAATATTTAAGAGAGAGGAAATTTCACGCCTGGATTTGTTGCACAGGTGGCATCCTATGACAGTTCCACGCTGGAAATCACTGAGAGCGGCCCATTCTTTCACAAATGATTGTGGGAACATTATTACTGTTTATGTGGCTAACTGTTGTCTGTCTGTTATTTATGTTAATTTAGTTGCTCTCACTGTTTTTTCACTGTTTTTTCATCTTTATATTGCTGGCTAGCTCGTAGTCTATTTGCTATTTATGTTGCTCGTTAGCATGCGGTTGCTTTTTGTTTTTTAGTTACTCATTTTCTGTCTTTGTGTACTTCTGCCCATTTATTTTTGTCTATTTATGTTAATTAAGCTAGCTTTCAGTTGCTCTCGCTGTTTGTTTTTTGTTTTTTCGGGTTCAGGTCAGGACTCTGAGCAGGCCAGTCAAGTTCATCCCCGCATTTTCTTATAATAAAGCCGACAGTTGACTTTGGAATATTTAGGAGCGAGGACATTTCACGACTGGATTTGTTGCACAGGTGGCATCCTATGACAGTTCCACGCTGGAAATCACTGAGAGCGGCCCATTCTTTCACAAATGTTCGTGGAAACATTATTACTGTTTATGTAGCTAACTGTTGTCTGTCTGTTATTTATGTTAATTTAGTTGCTCTCACTGTTTATTTGGGTTTTTTTTCGGGTTCAGGTCAGGACTCTGTGCAGGCCAGTCAAGTCCATCCCCGCATTTTCTTATAATAAAGCCGACAGTTGACTTTGGAATAGTTAAGAGCGAGGAAATTTCACGACTGGATTTGTTGCACAGGTGGCATCCTATGACAGTTCCACGCTGGAAATCACTGAAAGCGGCCCATTCTTGCACAAATGTTTGGAGAAACAGTCTCCATGCCTAAATGCTTGATTTTATACACCTGTTTTATACACCATTCTGATCATTTGGATGGGTGGCCAAATACTTTTGGCAATATAGTGTATCTATCCATCTATCATCTTTATATTGCTGGCTAGCTCGTAGTCTATTTGCTATTTATGTTGCTCGTTGGCTTGCGGTTGCTCTTTGTTTATGTTTGAGTTACTCCTTTTCTGTCTTTGTGTCCTTCTGTCCATTTCTTTTTGTCTATTTATGTTAATTAAGCTAGCTTGCAGTTGCTCTCGCTGTTTTGTTTTGTTTTTTTCGGGTTCAGGTCAAGACTCTGTGCAGGCCAGTCAAGTCCATCCCCACATTTTCTTATAATAAAGCCGACCGTTGGACTTTGGAATATTTAAGAGCGAGGAAATTTCACGCCTGGATTTGTTGCACAGGTGGCATCCTATGACAGTTCCACGCTGGAAATCACTGAGAGCGGCCCATTCTTTCACAAATGTTCGTGGAAACATTATTACTGTTTATGTAGCTAACTGTTGTCTGTCTGTTATTTATGTTAATTTAGTTGCTCTCGCTGTTTTTGTTTTTTTTGTTTTTTCGGGTTCAGGTCAGGACTCTGTGCAGGACAGTCAAGTCCATCCCCGCATTTTCTTATAATAAAGCCGACAGTTGACTTTGGAATATTTAGGAGCGAGGAAATTTCACGCCTGGATTTGTTGCACAGGTGGCATCCTATGACAGTTCCACGCTGGAAATCACTGAGAGCGGCCCATTCTTTCACAAATGTTTGTGGAAACATTATTACTGTTTATGTAACTAACTGTTGTCTGTCTGTTATTTATGTTAATTTAGTTGCTCTCACTGTTTATTGTTTTGTTTTGTTTTTCGGATTCAGGTCAGGACTCTGAGCAGGCCAGTCAAGTTCATCTCCTGCATTTTCTTATAATAAAGCCGACAGTTGGACTTTGGAATATTTAAGAGAGAGGAAATTTCACGCCTGGATTTGTTGCACAGGTGGCATCCTATGACAGTTCCACGCTGGAAATCACTGAGAGCGGCCCATTCTTTCACAAATGATTGTGGGAACATTATTACTGTTTATGTGGCTAACTGTTGTCTGTCTGTTATTTATGTTAATTTAGTTGCTCTCACTGTTTTTTCACTGTTTTTTCATCTTTATATTGCTGGCTAGCTCGTAGTCTATTTGCTATTTATGTTGCTCGTTAGCATGCGGTTGCTTTTTGTTTTTTAGTTACTCATTTTCTGTGTTTGTGTACTTCTGCCCATTTATTTTTGTCTATTTATGTTAATTAAGCTAGCTTTCAGTTGCTCTCGCTGTTTGTTTTTTGTTTTTTCGGGTTCAGGTCAGGACTCTGAGCAGGCCAGTCAAGTTCATCCCCGCATTTTCTTATAATAAAGCCGACAGTTGACTTTGGAATATTTAGGAGCGAGGAAATTTCACGACTGGATTTGTTGCACAGGTGGCATCCTATGACAGTTCCACGCTGGAAATCACTGAGAGCGGCCCATTCTTTCACAAATGTTTGTGGAAACATTATTACTGTTTATGTAGCTAACTGTTGTCTGTCTGTTATTTATGTTAATTTAGTTGCTCTCGCTGTTTATTTGTTTTTTTTCCAGATTCAGGTCAGGACTCTGAGCAGGCCAGTCAAGTTCATCCCCCGCATTTTCTTATAATAAAGCCGACAGTTGGACTTTGGAATATTTAAGAGAGAGGAAATTTCACGCCTGGATTTGTTGCACAGGTGGCATCCTATGACAGTTCCACGCTGGAAATCACTGAGAGCGGCCCATTCTTTCACAAATGATTGTGGGAACATTATTACTGTTTATGTGGCTAACTGTTGTCTGTCTGTTATTTATGTTAATTTAGTTGCTCTCACTGTTTTTTCACTGTTTTTTCATCTTTATATTGCTGGCTAGCTCGTAGTCTATTTGCTATTTATGTTGCTCGTTAGCATGCGGTTGCTTTTTGTTTTTTAGTTACTCATTTTCTGTGTTTGTGTACTTCTGCCCATTTATTTTTGTCTATTTATGTTAATTAAGCTAGCTTTCAGTTGCTCTCGCTGTTTGTTTTTTGTTTTTTCGGGTTCAGGTCAGGACTCTGAGCAGGCCAGTCAAGTTCATCCCCGCATTTTCTTATAATAAAGCCGACAGTTGACTTTGGAAACGTTAAGAGCGAGGAAATTTCACGACTGGATTTGTTGCACAGGTGGCATCCTATGACAGTTCTACGCTGGAAATCACTGAGAGCGGCCCATTCTTTCACAAATGATTGTGGAAACATTATTACTGTTTATGTAGCTAACTGTTGTCTGTCTGTTATTTATGTTAATTTAGTTGCTCTCGCTGTTTGTTTGTTTTTTTCGGGTTCAGGTCAGGACTCTGTGCAGGCCAGTCAAGTCCATCCCCACATTTTCTTATAATAAAGGACATTTCACGACTGGATTTGTTGCACAGGTGGCATCCTATGACAGTTCCACGCTGGAAATCACTGAAAGCGGCCCATTCTTGCACAAATGTTTGGAGAAACAGTCTCCATGCCTAAATGCTTGATTTTATACACCTGTTTTATACACCATTCTGATCATTTTGATGGGTGGCCAAATACTTTTGGCAATATAGTGTATCTATCCATCTATCATCTTTATATTGCTGGCTAGCTCGTAGTCTATTTGCTATTTACCGTATTTTCCGCACTATAAGGCGCACCTAAAAACCACAAATTTTCTCAAAAGCTGACAGTGCGCCTTATAACCTGGTGCGCTTTATATATGGATAAATATTAAGATTCATTTTCATAAAGTTTGGGTCTCGCAACTTCGGTAAACAGCCGCCATCTTTTTTCCCGGTAGAACAGGAAGCGCTTCTTCTTCTACGCAAGCAACCGCCAAGGTAAGCACCCGCCCCCATAGAACAGGAAGCGCTTCTTCTTCTACTGTAAGCAACCACCCGCCCGCGTAGAAGAAGAAAAAGCGCGCGGATATCACCGTACGTTTCATTTCCTTTGTGTGTTTACATCTGTAAAGACCACAAAATGGCTCCTACTAAGCGACCGGGATCCGGTTCATGAAAAGACGCAATCTCTCCATCCGCACACGGATTACTATTTCACAGCAACTGATATTCCTGTGAACCGCACTGTGGATACAACGGGAGCACGTACGGTGAATATTCGCACCACAGGGAATGAGAAGTCATCCTTCACTGTGGTTCTAGCTTGCCATGCTAATGGCCAGAAACTTCCACCCATGGTGATATTCAAAAGGAAGACCTTGCCAAAAGAGACCTTTCCAGCCGGCGTCATCATAAAAGCTAACTCGAAGGGATGGATGAAGAAAAGATGAGCGAGTGGTTAAGGTAAGTTTAAGTTTACGCGAAGAGGCCGGGTGGCTTTTTTCACGCAGCTCTGTCCATGTTGATATACGTATGTTTGTGATTGCACATTTGCGTACATTTTGGGAGTGAACAGAGTTGTTAGAACGCTGGTTTTTAATATATTATTAAAGTTTGACTGACCTATCTGACTGTTCTTTTGACATTCCTTTAGCGCAGTTAGATGCGGCTTACAACATGGGGCGGCTTATTGGTGGACAAAGTTTTGAAATATGCCAATCATTGAAGGCGCGGCTTATAACCCAGGGCGCCTTATGGTGCGGAAAATACGGTATGTTGCTCGTTGCCTTGCGGTTGCTCTTTGTTTGTTTTTGAGTTACTCCTTTTCTGTCTTCGTGTCCTTCTGTCCATTTCTTTTTGTCTATTTATGTTAATTAAGCTAGCTTGCAGTTGCTCTCGCTGTTTTGTTTTGTTTTTTTCGGGTTCAGGTCAGGACTCTGTGCAGGACAGTCAAGTTCATCCCCGCATTTTCTTATAATAAAGCCGACAGTTGACTTTGGAATAGTTAAGAGCGATGGAAATTTCACGACTGGATTTGTTGCACAGGTGGCATCCTATGACAGTACCACGCTGGAAATCACTGAGAGCGGCCCATTCTTTCACAAATGTTTGTGGAAACATTATTACTGTCTATGTAGCTAACTGCTATTTATGTTAATTTAGTTGCTCTTGCTGATTTTTTGTTATTTTTTCGGGTTCAGGTCAGGACTCTGATAAGGCCAGTCAAGTTCATCCTTGCATTTTCTTATAATAGAGCCGACCGTTGACTTTGGAACAGTTAAGAGCGAGGAAATTTCACGACTGGATTTGTTGCACAGGTGGCATCCTATGACAATTCCACGCTGGAAATCACTGAGAGCGGCCCATTCTTTCACAAATGTTTGTGAGAACATTATTACTGTTTATGTAGCTAACTGTTGTCTGTCTGCTATTTATGTTAATTTAATTGCTCTTGCTGATTTTTTGTTATTTTTTTGGGTTCAGGTCAGGACTCTGTGCAGGCCAGTCAAGCTCATCCCCACATTTTCTTATAATAAAGCCGACCGTTGGACTTTGGCATATTTAAGAGCGAGGAAATTTCACGACTGGATTTGTTGCACAGGTGGCATCCTATGACAGTTCCACGCTGGAAATCACTGAAAGCGGCCCATTCTTTCACAAATGTTTGTGGAAACATTATTACTATTTATGTAGCTAACTGATGTGTCTGTCTGTTATTTATGTTAATTTAGTTGCTCTCGCTGTTTGTTTGTTTTTTTCGGGTTCAGGTCAGGACTCTGAGCAGGCCAGTCAAGTTCATCCCCACATTTTCTTATAATAAAGGACATTTCACGACTGGATTTGTTGCACAGGTGGCATCCTATGACAGTTCCACCCTGGAAATCACTGAAAGCGGCCCATTCTTGCACAAATGTTTGTAGAAACAGTCTCCATGCCTAAGTGACACCTTAATTCTGATCATTTGGATGGGTGGCCAAATACTTTTGGCAATATAGTGTACAACAATGGACGACAAACACCACTGGTAAATGACCACAGCGTTACGTGCGGACCCTCGGCTGTGAGAGACAAGCAGACAAACCCGAGACAAACAAGCAAGCAGGCGAAGCAAAAGCAAAAAAAAAAAAAATTAAAACCCTCCAAAAAAGGGAAGCGAGGCGAAACCAGCATTCAGGGTGTGGGAGCTGACTGAAGATCAAGGCCAGAAAGTCGTGACAAGCTTTACTGATGTCATGAGAGACGCCACCAGGATGGCTTTTTTTTTTTCATGGAAAAAAAAAAAAGCCATAATTGCAAGCATGCCAGAAATGATGCATCTGAACAAACAATATCCAGGCCACACGCACAAAACAGGCAAAATGAAATCAAGGAGAGGAAATGTATCACGCAAAAGTCATTGAGATCGACGCCGCCTGAGCGGAGCATCGATCCAAACGCATTTGCAGATGTTTTAATCGATGTCTTTTCTGAAATCGTCAAGAAATCAGACGTTTTTGCGACTTGTCACTTGATTGGACACTTCTTCTCATTTCAATGCGTTGCCATTGTTTTCATGACTATTTACATTGTAGATTGTCACTGAAGGCATCAAAAAATGTTCACCTTCTTTAACTTTATTCTGATTTTCATATTTAAATATATATATATATATATATATATATATATATATATATATATATATATATATATATATATATATATATATATATATATATATATATATATATATATATATATGTATGTGTGGGGAAAAAAATCACAAGACTATTTCAGATGAAATAGTCTTGTGATTTTTTTCCCCACACATACATATATTGCGCTCTACTACGGTATCGAGCACTATTTTTTGGATAACCTTATTAAGACATATATATATATATATATATATATATATATATATATATATATATATATATATATATATAAAAATATACATGTACCGTATTTTCCGCACTATAAGGCGCACCTAAAAACCACACATTTTCTCAAAAGCTGACAGTGCGCCTTATAACCTGGTGCGCTTTATATATGGATAAATATTAAGATTCATTTTCATAAAGTTTCGGTCTCGCAACTTCGGTAAACAGCCGCCATCTTTTTTCCCGGTAGAACAGGAAGCGCTTCTTCTTCTACGCAAGCAACCGCCAAGGTAAGCACCCGCCCCCATAGAACAGGAAGCGCTTCTTCTTCTACTGTAAGCAACCACCCGCCCGCGTAGAAGAAGAAAAAGCGCGCGGATATCACCGTACGTTTCATTTCCTTTGTGTGTTTACATCTGTAAAGACCAACTGATATTCCTGTGAACCGCACTGTGGATACAACGGGAGCACGTACGGTGAATATTCGCACCACAGGGAATGAGAAGTCATCCTTCACTGTGGTTCTAGCTTGCCATGCTAATGGCCAGAAACTTCCACCCATGGTGATATTCAAAAGGAAGACCTTGCCAAAAGAGACCTTTCCAGCCGGCGTCATCATAAAAAGCTAACTCGAAGGGATGGATGAAGAAAAGATGAGCGAGTGGTTAAGGTAAGTTTAAGTTTACGCGAAGAGGCCGGGTGGCTTTTTTCACGCTGCTCTGTCCATGTTGATATACGTATGTTTGTGATTGCACATTTGCGTACATTTTGGGAGTGAACAGAGTTGTTAGAACGCTGGTTTTTAATATATTATTAAAGTTTGACTGACCTATCTGACTGTTTTTTTGACATTCCTTTAGCGCAGTTAGATGCGGCTTATAGGTGGACAAAGTTTTGAAATATGCCGTTCATTGAAGGCGCGGCTTATAACCCAGGGCGCCTTATGGTGCGGAAAATACGGTATATATATATATATATATATATATATATATATATATATATATATATATATATATTGATTGCTTTAATGATCAAAAGTCATCGCTGGACGTGAACGCGAGCTTCCATCACACAGCGGAATTACCACACTTTTAAGAGTAGTCGTCATAAAAGCTCTACACTACAGTGGAACACGTTTATGTCGACACTTGCGTCGACAAAAGCAGTTGTCGGCATAAACAAAATCGAAACGAGGCGTCGCTTGCACATTTACTTGTGACTTTTGCCATTCAGTGCATTCATTTTCTGCACATGTTTTTGTTTTCTTCTGTTTGTAATGCATATTATGTATGTATGACGTATGCATGTATATACAGTGCAGGCCAAAAGTATGGACACACCTTCTCATTTCAATGCGTTTTCTTTATTTCCATGACTATTTACATTGTAGATTGTCACTGAAGGCATCAAAACTATGACACCTGTGAAGTGAAAACCATTTCAGCTCATGGAGAGAATGCCAAGAGTGTGCAAAACAGTAATCAGAGCAAAGGGTGGCTTTTTTTTAAAAAAGAAACTAGAATATAAAACATGTTTTCAGTTATTTCACCATTTTTTTGTTAAGTACATAACTCCTACATGTGTTCATTCATAGTTTTGATGCCTTCAGTGACAATCTACAACAGAGGTGTCAAAGTGGTTTTCACTGGGGGCCACATCGCAGTTATGTTTGGCCCCAGAGGGCCGCTTCTAACAGCAAATACTATTACTACACCATTTTTTAATGCATTTTATTAGTTTTTTTTTTTTTTTTTAACTAAAATGTAAAAAAATATATGGTAAATTGCAATAATTTAACCTCAAAATGTAGTGTATATTACTGTCAATGGAAAAACAGTACTGTTGTTTTTATGGTAAAAAAAAAAAAAAAAAAAGGCAGCTCAGTTGCCAGAATTTTACTGTAAAATCTACTTCTTTTTTTTTTACTGTAAATAAAAAAATACTGCAATTTTACAGTAAAATTTTGGTACCTTAGCTGCCATTTTTTTGTTTGTTTGTTTTTTACCGCAAATTAACAACTGTATATATTTTCGGTTTATTACTGTAAATGCCAAAACAGCACCATAGTTTATTACAGTAAGAAAATCTGTAAAAAAAAAACGCAGTCAAATGCTGTAAAAACCAGAGTAAGATGCTGTAAAAACCAGAGTAAATTTCACAATTTCACCATGAAATCTATTGCTACTTTTACATTGCACAATTTGATGGATAAAATGTGAATTATATTTATATAGCGCTTTTCTCTAGTGACTCAAAGCAACTTTACATAGTGAAACCCAATATCTAAGTTACATTTAAACCAGTGTGGGTGACACTGGGAGCAGGTGGGTAAAGTGTCTTGCCCAAGGACACAACGGCAGTGACTAGGATGGTAGAAGCGGGGATCGAACCTGGAACCCTCAAGTTGCTGGCACAGTTCACCTCAAAATGTAGTGTATATTACTATAAATGGAAAAACAGTATTGCTGTTTTTATGGTAAAAAAAAACCTTAATTTTATTTGGCCCTCGAAAGCCTGGAAATAATATGCATCAATAAAGTAATGTAACTTTTCTTACTAAATGTATTATTTATTTCTATTTTGGGAGAAAAACTAATACATGTACTCCATGTATTCGCAAATGATGTTAACTTAAATATTGTCTAATTACGCAAAATTATATTATCAAACATTCAAACCATTTTTTTAATAGCAATAAATACTAATAATAATGATTTCAAAGCAAGTTATCCATCAAATTGTGCAATGTAAAAGTAGCAATAGATTTCATGGTAAAATTGTGAAATTTACTCTGGTTTTTACAGCTTTTTTTTACTGTAATAAACTGTGGTGTCGTTTTGGCATTTACAGTAATACACCGAAAAAAATCTAGAGTTGTTGATTTGCGGTAAAAAAATGGGAAAAAAACTCGAAAAAAAAACTGCCAGCTCAGTTGCCAGAATTTTACTGTAAAATTTACATTTGTGTTTTCACTATAAATTTAAAAAAAAATGCAATTTTACAGCAGAATTTTGGCAACTGAGCTGCCAGTTTTACAGCATTGTACAGCTTTTTTTTACTGTAATAAACTGTGGTGTCGTTTTGGCATTTACAGTAATACACTGAAAAAATCTACAGTCATTGATTTGCGGTAAAAAAAAAAAAAAAGAAAAAAAGAAAAAAAACTGGCAGCTCAGTTGCCAGAATTTTACTGTAAAATTGACATTTGTTTTTTTAATATAAATTTAAAAAACTGCAATTTAATAGTAGAATTTTGGCAACTGAGCTGCCAGTTTTACAGCATTTTACAGCTTTTTTTTACTGTAATAAACTGTGGTGTCGTTTTGGCATTTACACGAATACACGGAAAAAATCTACAGTTGTTGATTTGCGGTAAAAAAAAAAAAAGGGGGAAAAAACGGAAAAAAACTGGCAGCTCTGTTGCTAGAATTTTACTGTAAAATTTACATTTGTATTTTTACTATAAATTAAAAAAAACTGCAATTTTACAGTAGAATTTTGGCAACTGAGCTGCCAGTTTTACAGCATTTTACAGCTTTTTTTTACTGTAATAAACTGTGGTGTCGTTTTGGCATTTACAGTAATACACCGAAAAAATCTACAGTTGTTGATTTGCGGTAAAAAAAAAAACAGGGGGAAAAAACAGAAATAAAACTGGCAGCCCAGTTGCCAGAATTTTACTGTAAAATTGACATTTGTGTTTTTACTATAAATAAAAAAAACTGCAATTTTACAGTAGAATTTTGGCACCTGAGCTGCCATTTTTTTGTTTGTTTGTTTTTACCGCAAATTAACAACTGTATATATTTTCGGTTTATTACTGTAAATGCCAAAACAGCACCATAGTTTATTACAGTAAAATTTTTTTGTAAAAACACAGTAAAATGCTGTAAAAACCACAGTAAAATGCTGTAAAAACCAGAGTAAATTTCACAATTTCACCATGAAATCTATTGCTACTTTTACATTGCACAATTTGATGGATAAAATGTGAATTATATTTATATAGCACCTTTCTCTAGCGCTTTTACATAGTTAAACCCAATATCTAAGTTACATTTAAACCAGTGTGGGTGGCACTGGGAGCAGGTGGGTAAGGTGTCTTGCCCAAGGACACAACGGCAGTGACTAGGATGGCAGAAGCGGGGATCGAACCTGGAACCCTCAAATTGCTGGCACAGTTCACCTCAAAATGTAGTGTATATTACTGTAAATGGAAAAACAGTATTGCTGTTTTTATGGTAAAAAAAAAACTTCATTTTATTTGACCCTCGAAAGCCTGGAAATAATATGCATCAATAAAGTACTGTAATTTTTCTTACTAAATGTATTATTTATTTCTATTTTGGGAGAAAAACTAATACATGTAGTCCATGTATTCGCAAATCATGTTAACTTAAATATTGTCTAATTACGCAAAATTATATTATCAAACATTCAAACCATTTTTTTAATAGCAATAAATACTAATAATAATGATTTCAAAGCAAGTTATCCATCAAATTGTGCAATGTAAAAGTAGCAATAGATTTCATGGTAAAATTGTGAAATTTACTCTGGTTTTTACAGCTTTTTTTTACTGTAATAAACTGTGGTGTCGTTTTGGCATTTACAGTAATACACCGAAAAAAATCTAGAGTTGTTGATTTGCGGTAAAAAAATGGGAAAAAAACTCGAAAAAAAAACTGCCAGCTCAGTTGCCAGAATTTTACTGTAAAATTTACATTTGTGTTTTCACTATAAATTAAAAAAAAAAATGCAATTTTACAGCAGAATTTTGGCAACTGAGCTGCCAGTTTTACAGCATTGTACAGCTTTTTTTTACTGTAATAAACTGTGGTGTCGTTTTGGCATTTACAGTAATACACTGAAAAAATCTACAGTCATTGATTTGCGGTAAAAAAAAAAAAAAAAGAAAAAAAAAAAAAAAACTGGCAGCTCAGTTGCCAGAATTTTACTGTAAAATTGACATTTGTTTTTTTAATATAAATTTAAAAAACTGCAATTTAATAGTAGAATTTTGGCAACTGAGCTGCCAGTTTTACAGCATTTTACAGCTTTTTTTTACTGTAATAAACTGTGGTGTCGTTTTGGCATTTACACTAATACACGGAAAAAATCTACAGTTGTTGATTTGCGGTAAAAAAAAAAAAGGGGGAAAAAACGGAAAAAAACTGGCAGCTCAGTTGCTAGAATTTTACTGTAAAATTTACATTTGTATTTTTACTATAAATAAAAAAAAACTGCAATTTTACAGTAGAATTTTGGCAACTGAGCTGCCAGTTTTACAGCATTTTACAGCTTTTTTTTACTGTAATAAACTGTGGTGTCGTTTTGGCATTTACGCTAATACACGGAAAAAATCTACAGTTGTTGATTTGCGGTGAAAAAAAACGGGGGAAAAAACGGAAAAAACTGGCAGCTCAGTTGCCAGAATTTTACTGTAAAATTTACCTTTGTGTTTTTACTGTAAATTAAAAAAAACTGCAATTTTACAGTAGAATTTTGGCAACTGAGCTGCCAGTTTTACAGCATTTTACAGCTTTTTTTTTACTGTAATAAACTGTGGTGTCGTTTTGGCATTTACAGTAATACACGGAAAAAATCTACAGTTGTTGATTTGCGGTAAAAAAAAAACTGGGAAAAAAATCCGAAAAAAACCTGGCAGCTCAGTTGCCAGAATGTTACTGTAAAATTTACATTTGTGTTTTTACTATCAATAAAAAAAACTGCAATTTGACAGTAGAAATTTGGCACCTGAGCTGCCATTTTTACCTCATTTTACAGCTTTTTTTACTGTAATAAACTGTGGTGTCGTTTTGGCATTTACAGTAATACACCGAAAAAATCTACAGTTGTTGATTTGCGGTAAAAAAAACTAAAAAAAAAAAAACAGGAAAAAAAACTGGCAGCTCAGTTGCCAGAATGTTACTGTAAAATTGACATTTGTTTTTTTAATATAAATTAAAAAACTGCAATTTTACAGTAGAATTTTGGCACCTGAGCTGCCAGTTTTACAGCATTGTACAGCTTTTTTTTACTGTAATAAACTGTGGTGTCATGTTGGCATTTACAGAAATACACCGAAAGAATCTACTGTTGTTGATTTATGGTAAAAAAAAACAAAAAAAAAACAAAACTGAAAAAAAACTGGCAGCTCAGTTGCCAGAATTTTACTGTAAAATTTACATTTGTGTTTTTACTAAAAATAAAAAAAAACTGCAATTTTACAGTGGAATTTTGGCACTTGAGCTGCCAGTTTTACAGCATTTTACAGCTTTTTTTTTACTGTAATAAACTGTGGTGTCGTTTTGGCATTTACACTAATACACGGAAAAAATCTACAGTTGTTGATTTGCGGTGGAAAAAAAACGGGGAAAAAAACGGAAAAAACTGGCAGCTCAGTTGCCAGAATTTTACTGTAAAATTTACCTTTGTGTTTTTACTGAAAATAAAAAAAAACTGCAATTTTACAGTAGAATTTTGGCAACTGAGCTGCCAGTTTTACAGCATTTTACAGCTTTTTTTACTGTAATAAACGGTGGTGTCGTTTTGGCATTTACAGTAATACACGGAAAAAATCTACAGTTGTTGATTTGCGGTAAAAAAAAAATGGAAAAAAAATCTGGAAAAAAACTGGCAGCTCAGTTGCCAGAATTTTACTGTAAAATTTACATTTGTGTTTTTACTATCAATAAAAAAAACTGCAATTTGACAGTAGAAATTTGGCACCTGAGCTGCCATTTTTACCTCATTTTACAGCTTTTTTTACTGTAATAAACTGTGGTGTCGTTTTGGCATTTACAGTAATACACGGAAAAGATCTACAGTTGTTGATTTGCGGTAAAAAACAAAAAAAACAAAAAAAACAGGAAAAACAACTGGCAGCTCAGTGCCAGAATGTTACTGTACAATTGACATTTGCTTTTTTAATATAAATTTTAAAAAATGCAATTTTACAGTAGCATTTTGACAACTGAGCTGCCATTTTTACCTAATTTTACAGCTTTTTTTTACTGTAATAAACTGTGGTGTCGTTTTGGCATTTACAGAAATACACCGAAAAAATCTACAGTTGTTGATTTGCGGTAAAAAAAAAACCTAAAAAAAAACAGGAAAAAAAACTGGCAGCTCAGTTGCCAGAATGTTATTGTAAAATTGACATTTGTTTTTTTTAATATAAATTAAAAAAAACTGCAATTTTACTGTAGAATTTTGGCAACTGAGCTGCCAGTTTTACAGCATTTTACAGCTTTTTTTTTTACTGTAATAAACTGTGGTGTTGTTTTGTCATTTACAGTAATACACTGAAAAAATCTACAGTTGTTGATTTGCAGTAAAAAAAAAAACGGATAAAAAACAGAAAAAAAAACTGGCAGGTCAGTTGCCAGAATTTTACTGTAAAATTTACATTTGTGCTTTTACTATAAATTTTTTTTAAAATGCAATTTTACAGGACAATTTTGGCAACTGAGCTGACAGTTTTACAGCATTTTACAGTTTTTTTTTACTGTAGTTTTGGCATTTACAGAAATACACAGAAAAAATATACAGTTGTTGATTTGCGGTGAAAAAAAATGGAAACAAAATCAGAAAAAAAAACTGGCAGCTCAGTTGCCAGAATTTTACTGTACAATTTACATTTGTGTTTTTACTATAAATAAAAAAACCCTGCAATTTTACAGTAGAATTTTGGCAACTGAGCTGCCTGTTTTTTGTTGGTTTTTTTCTGTTTTTTTACCACTAATCAACAACTGTAGATTTTTTCGGTGTTTTACGGTAAATGCCAAAACGACACCACCGTTTATTACAGTTAAAAAAAAAGCTGTAAAATGCTGTAAAAACCACAGTAAAATGTTGTAAGATCCAGAGTAAATTTCTAATCTATTGCTACTTTTACATTGCACAATTTGATGGATAACTTGCTTTGAAATCATTATTATTAGTATGTATTTCTATTTAAAAAATGGTTTGAATGATTGATAATATAATTTTGCATAATTAGACTATTTTATATATATATATATATATATATATATATATATATATATATATATATATATATATATATATATATATATATATATATATATATATATATATATAAGTTAACATAGTTTGCGATTACATGGAGTACAAAATAGAAAGAAAGAATACATTTAGTAATAAAAGTTACAATACTTTATTGATACATATTATTTCCAGACTTTCAAGGGCCAAACCAAATGAAGTGGCGGGCCACATCTGGCCCCCGGGCCTTGACTTTGACATACGTGTTCTACAATGTAAATAGTCATGAAAATAAAGAAAATGCTTTGAATGAGAAGGTGTATACAAACTTTTGTCTTGTACTGTATATATTTGTATTGTATCTGTGGTATTTAAAACGTGTATCCAACGTAGCTGCAGCTGTAATTGTGTTGTGTGTTCTGACTACTAATAACAATGTTTTTTATTGTCGTGCAACTACACATTAGTTACACTGCTGTTGACGTTTCACATCACTAAGCGATAATTAGGACGCTTCAACACGTCGACGTAAGCAGACCCATTTTTTTTTTATATAAATAGGAATCGCAGCTTTGGGTGCCAAATGTTATGTGGACAAAAGCGAGCAGTTCAGAGTCATTAGATGAACACAGTGGATTGTGGTTCATTTGGTGGAGAAGCAGGTGGTCAACATAAGCGTGACTGACATAAGCGGGTTCCACTGTAGAAAATCCACATGAAATACATGAGAGTGTGAATGTTTGAAGGGCAAGGAAAGAGAAGCACAGCACACATCACAGCTATGACACCAAGGAGTAGTGAGGCCACACTGAAAAGACTCTTTCTCATCATAGCGCTACTTCTTTCTCGTAAGATTGATTCTTTATTCTCTTTTCGCAACTCTCTCATAACTTACTTTTGCTTTTTTTTTTAATTCTCCTCGTTATTTTAGATCTTTCTTCCAGTAAGTACTCCACATCATTTTTTATTTTTTTTGCTACGTTCACGCTTTCCTTGTAATATTTACTCAACGTTATTCTCTTAACATTACAACTCTAGTCTTGTGACTTTAAAATAACAATATATATTAAACATATTTATTTATTTAATAACAGGTTTATTTTAATATATTCATTGAATGACAAATGTATTATTTATTTTTATTAGGTCAGAATTATTTTAATGTATTCATCTGATAACAAATGTATTATTTAATGTATTAGGTCAAAATATTTTTTATTTATTTATCTAATGACACATATTTTAATTTTATGAGATATTTATTTTTTTATGTATTTATTTAGTGAAAAATTTATTATTTAATATATTAGGTAAAAAAATTATTTTTATGTATTTATCTGATGACAAATGTATTATTTAATTTATTAAGTCAGAATTATTTTAATGTATTTATCTAATTACAGACATATCTATTTGTTTAATGACAGGTTTATGTTAATGTATTCAACGAATGACAAATGTATTATTTAATTTATTAGGTCAGAATTATTTGTAATGTATTTATTTAATAAAAATTGCATTATTTAATGTATTAGGTCAAAATTATTTTTAATTTATTTATCTAATGACAGACATATTTTTATTTTATGAGATATTTATTTTTTTATGTATTTATTTAGTGACAAATGTATTATTTAATGGCTTAGGTCAAAATTATTTTTATGTATTTATCTGATGACAAATGTATTATTTAATTTATTAAGTCAGAATTATTTTTAATGTATTTATCTAATGACAGACATATTTATTTATTTAATAACAGGTTTATTTTAATATATTCATTGAATGACAAATGTATTATTTATTTTTATTAGGTCAGAATTATTTTAATGTATTCATCTAACAACAAATGTATTATTTAATGTATTAGGTCAAAATATATTTTTATTTATTTATCTAATGACAGACATATTTTAATTTTATGAGATATTTATTTTTTTATGTATTTATTTAGTGACAAATGTATTATTTAATATATTAGGTCAAAATTATTTTTATGTATTTATCTGATGACAAATGTATTATTTAATTTATTAAGTCAGAATTATTTTTAATGTATTTATCTAATGACAGACATATTTATTTATTTAATAACAGGTTTATTTTAATATATTCATTGAATGACAAATGTATTATTTATTTTATTAGGTCAGAATTATTTTAATGTATTCATCTAATAACAAATGTATTATTTATTGTATTAGGTCAAAATAATTTTTATTTATTTATCTAATGACAGACATATTTTAATTTCATGAGATATTTATTTTTTTATGTATTTATTTAGTGACAAATGTATTATTTAATGTATTAGGTCAAAATTATTTTTATGTATTTATCTGATGACAAATGTATTATTTAATTTATTAAGTCAGAATTATTTTAATGTATTTATCTAATTACAGACATATCTATTTATTTAATGACAGGTTTATTTTAATGTATTCAACGAATGACACATGTATTATTTAATTTATTAGGTCAGAAATATTTGTAATGTATTTATCTAATAAAAAAAATGCATTATTTAATGTATTAGGTCAAAATTATTTTAATTTATTTATCTAATGACAGACATTTATTTTATGAGATATATATTTTTTAATGTATTTATTTAGTGACAAATGTATTATTTAATGTATTAGGTCAAAATTATTTGTATGTATTTATCTGATTAATTTTTTTATGTATTTATTTAGTGACAAATGTATTATTTAATGTATTAGGTCAAAATTATGTTTATGTATATATCTGATGACAAATGTATTATTTAATTTATTAAGTCAGAATTATTTTTAATGTAGTTATCTAATGACAGACATATTTATTCATTTGATGACAGGTTAATGTTGATGTATTCAACGAATGACAAATGTATTATTTAATTTATTAAGTCAGAATTATTTGTATGTATTTATCTAATAAAAAATGTATCATTTAATGTATTAAGTCAGAATTATTTTTATGTATTTATCTAATGACAGACATATTTATTTTATGAAATATATTTTTTTAATGTATTTATTTAGTGACAAATGTATTATTTAATGTATTAGGTCAAAATTATTTGTATGTATTTATCTGATTTATTTTTTATGTATTTATTTAGTGACAAATGTATTATTTAATGTTTTAGGTCAAAATTATTTTTATGTATTTATCTGATGACAAATGTATTATTTAATTTATTAAGTCAGAATTATTTTTAATGTAGTTATCTAATGACAGACATATTTATGTATTTAATGACAGGTTTATTTTAATGTATTCATTGAATGACAAATGTATTATTTAATTTATTAAGTCAGAATTATTTTAATGTATTCATCTAATAACAAATGTATTATTTAATGTATTAGGTCAAAATAATTTTTATTTATTTATCTAATGACAGACATATTTTAATTTTATGGGATATTTATTTTTTTATGTATTTATTTAGTGACAAATGTATTATTTAATATATTAGGTCAAAAAATTATTTTTATGTATTTATCTAATGACAAATGTATTATTTAATTTATTAAGTCAGAATTATTTTAATGTATTTATCTAATTACAGACATATCTATTTATTTAATGACAGGTTTATTTTAATGTATTCAACGAATGACAAATGTATTATTTAATTTATTAGGTCAGAATTATTTGTAATGTATTTATCTAATAAAAAAATGCATTATTTAATGTATTAGGTCAAAATTATTTTAATGTATTTATCTAATGACAGACATATTTATTTTATGACATTTTTTTTTTTAATGAATTTATTTAGTGACAAATGTATTATTTAATGTATTAGGTCAATATTATTTGTATGTATTTATCTGATTTATTTTTTTATGTATTTATTTAGTGACAAATGTATTATTTAATGTTTTAGGTCAAAACTATTTTTATGTATTTATCTGATGACAAATGTATTATTTAATTTATTAAGTCAGAATTATTTTTATGTATTCATCTAATAAAAAATGTATCATTTAATGTATTAAGTCAGAATTATTTTTATGTATTTATCTAATGACAGACATATTTATGTATTTAATGACAGGTTTATTTTAATGTATTCATCGAATGACAAATGCATTATTTAATTTATTAGGTCAGAATTATTTTTAATGTATTCATCTAATAACAAATGCATTATTTAATGTATTAGGTCAAAATTATTTTAATTTATTTATCTAATGACAGACATTTATTTTATGAGATATATATTTTTTTAATATATTTATTTAGTGACAAATGTATTATTTAATGTATTAGGTCAAAATTATTTTTATGTATTTATCTGATGACAAATGTATTATTTAATTTATTAAGTCAGAATTATTTTAATGTATTCATCTAATAAAAAAGGCATCATTTAATTTATTAAGTCAGAATTATTTTTTATGTATTTATCTAATGACAGATTATTTATTTAATGACAGGTTTATTTTAATGTATTCATCGAATGACAAATGTATTATTTAATTTATTAGGTCAGAATTATTTGTAATGTATTTATCTGATAACAAATGTATTATTTAATGTATCAGGTCAAATTTATTTTAATTTTTTTATCTAATGACAGACATATTTATTTTATGTATTTATTTAATAACAGTTACATTTAACAATTTTATGACGGATTTGTCAATTATTTTTATTGAATTACCTTTTTTCTAAAAATAAATTTCATGTCCATTTATTTAATAATGACATAGCACCAAAAAAAAGAGCACCTTTGTTTACATTGCTGTTTAAATAATCACACCATGATTAATAAATTGGTCATGAAATACAAAACCTAATGTCTCTATAATTCTTTTACCCATATTGTTGTTGACTATTTTCCTTTTTAGGGTGGCCCTAATACTCCTTGATAAGGCAAAGAAGCTCAGAGTGAGAAAGAGTGAAGAAGAAGAAGATGGTGCAGAGCAAAAGAGCATAAGAGTGCATGAACAAGTGAGTCCTAATGGCCGAGGTCTCCAGTCATGCAGTGTGACTTGAGGTTATCAACATTGTATTTGCTCAAAGGATAACCGCCCCCTCGGTGTTGTATCACACTCCAAGTGGGAGAGGGAGGTCTCCAGTCACACAACCACACCTTGTCTGCGTTCCAACTTACTTTCGGCCTCGTGTCGAGTTATAACTCCCGCCGTATTTCTTCCGATTAAGGATGAGAGCAGCAATTTCTGGCACGTAGCGAGCAAACATGGCCTACATGCATGGAACAGAAAAACAACAAAAACAGAAAAAAAGGCATGCAGAGAGGGTCCTAGCGCACACAAGAACAACAGCAGAAACCGTCTGGAATACTTACTTTCTCCCATTAACCGCACTATAGGAACCGCCATATTTCTTGCGGTTTCCTATTAACTCTATGATTTCAGGGACGTAGCTGGCAAACATGGCCTAAGGAGAAGATAGGAGACAGAAGCAGAGGCTAAAAAGAAGAAACTACAGAGCAGCTGGTGGGGAGCGTGAACCCAGAGTCCTCAAAGGAGAGAAATAAAAACCAGGATCTCTCTGTAGAGACTTGTGTTTAACATTAAAGCTTAACATTTTGGGTAAATTTCATCACAGCAGTTTTAGTCTGTGACAGTACCAAAGATGACTTTTTGAGTAAAAAGAAGAACCTATGTGCCATGTTTAGTCCAACAAACACAGATGGTTGGGCAGGTTGATTTGAATAGACCCTCCTGATGCCCCACAGCTGCAGAACACATTGACACTCATTCGCTGGGCTCGGAGAATGAGCTGAATGCATTTTGCGGGTGTTAGAATAATTGTTTCTAAAATGATCACAAAAACGTTGCATTACATTGAGTTCCTGACAAAGAAGACAAAAGGCTGTCTTTGTAACCGACCAAGAGTAAGGCTCGTAATCAATCAATCAATCAATCAATTCCTTTATTGTCATTGTCATAATAACACTTAAGTCATACATGAACAACGAGATTGTGTATGAGCTTTGTCCAGCGGCATAGAAACTGCATTGATGTGCAGGTTGTGTCATGTCTGTGTAATCATGTTTTGTTTTAAGTCATGTTTTGTTTAGTTTCTGGCTTTTCACTCCCTTGTCTTGTTTGCATGATTACCCATTAGTTTCACCTGTTCCACGTTTGGACTCATTGTGCACTCTTGTTTGTCACCATAGCAACCATTAGTTTTCACCTGTCACGTCACGCACCTGTTTCACGTTTTGAGTCACGCACCAGCTTTCACTAATCATGTCCATAGTATTTAAGTTCATTCATTTTCTGTTGTTCGGGCTGACGACATCCCCGCATTTATGCCCCCTGTCACACTCTGTCCATCTCTGCGCACTTCATGTCCATGCCAAGTAAGTTTGTTTATTATTGCCACAGTTAGTGTTTTTTGTTGTTCATAGTTTTTTGCCCCCGTGCAAGTCTTTTCTTTTCGTTAGTCAAGTTTGTACATCAGCCCTGAGCGCGCTTTTTTGTTCTTTTGTTAGTGTAAAACAAATAATGTCTTCACCTTCACGCCATGTCTGGTCCAAATGTTCATTTGCACCACGGGAGAACAAACCACGTCATAGTCCAAGTCTTGACAGATGTCGTCAGCCCGAACAACAGAAAATGAATGAACTTAAATACTATGGACATGATTAGTGAAAGCAGGTGCGTGACTCAAAACGTGAAACAGGTGCGTGACGTGACAGGTGAAAACTAATGGTTGCTATGGTGACAAACAAGAGTGCACAATGAGTCCAAACGTGGAACAGGTGAGACTAATGGGTAATCATGCAAACAAGACAAGGGAGTGAAAAGCCAGAAACTAAACAAAACATGACTTAAAACAAAACATGATTACACAGACATGACAGGTTGACAATAGTTTACATTTTAGCATTGTCAGGAAGATGGCGAATAGAGGGACGTGGGGGTGGGAACAGTCAGATGTCTGATGGGTGTTACGTTGATGTTGCAGCAATGCAATGTCCAGAGCACAATTATTGAGGTGGTGAAGAGTGAGGTAATAAGATGGTCCGGGGGCAGCAAAGGGGCAGGCTGTTCATTTAGCAGTCTCACAGCCTGGGGATACAGACTGTGAGACATTCTGGTGGTCCTGGCGCGAATCGATCTAGACCTCCTTCCAGAGGGTAGCAGGTTGAAGAGGCCATGTGCTGGGTGGTATCTGTCCTTCAGGATGTTGTGTACTCGCTTTAGGCAGCGAGTTGTGTACATGGCACTCATCTCTGGGAGCATCGTCCTTGTAATTTTCCCCGCCGCTTTAACCACTCGCTGGAGGGCCTGTTGGTTCGCTTTAGTGCAGCTAGCAAACCACACTAAAAATCCGTAAGTGAGGACACTGCTGATGGCACAGTTGTAAAAGTTGACCATTGAATTCTGCGGAATGTTTGCACATTTTATCCATCCATCCATCCATCCATCTTCTTCCGCTTATCCGAGGTCGGGTCGCGGGGGCAGCAGCCTAAGCAGGGAAGCCCAGACTTCCCTCTCCCCAGCCACTTCGTCCAGCTCTTCCTGTGGGACCCCGAGGCGTTCCCAGGCCAGCCGGGAGACATAGTCTTCCCAACGTGTCCTGGGTCTTCCCCGCGGCCTCCTACCAATCGGACGTGCCCTAAACACCTCCCTAGGGAGGCGTTCGGGTGGCATCCTGACCAGATGCCCGAACCACCTCATCTGGCTCCTCTCGATGTGGAGGAGCAGCGGCTTTACTTTGAGCTCCCCCCGGATGGCAGAGCTTCTCACCCTATCTCTAAGGGAGAGCCCCGCCACCCGGCGGAGGAAACTCATTTCGGCCGCTTGTACCCGTGATCTTGTCCTTTCGGGCATAACCCAAAGCTCATGACCATAGGTGAGGATGGGAACGTAGATCGACCGGTAAATTGAGAGCTTTGCCTTCCGGCTCAGCTCCTTCTTCACCACAACGGATCGATACAGCGTCCGCATTACTGAAGACGCCGCACCGATCCGCCTGTCGATCTCACGATCCACTCTTCCCTCACTCGTGAACAAGACTCCGAGGTACTTGAACTCCTCCACTTGGGGCAAGATCTCCTCCCCAACCCGGAGATGGCACTCCACCCTTTTCCGGGCGAGAACCATGGACTCGGACTTGGAGGTGCTGATTCTCATCCCAGTCGCTTCACACTCGGCTGCGAACCGATCCAGTGAGAGCTGAAGATCCTGGCCAGATGAAGCCATCAGGACCACATCATCTGCAAAAAGCAGAGACCTAATCCTGCAGCCACCAAACCAGATCCCCTCAACGCCTTGACTGCGCCTAGAAATTCTGTCCATAAAAGTTATGAACAGAATCGGTGACAAAGGGCAGCCTTGGCGGAGTCCAACCCTCACTGGAAACGTGTCCGACTTACTGCCGGCAATGCGGACCAAGCTCTGGCACTGAGCATACAGGGAGCGGACTGCCACAATCAGACAGTCCGATACCCCATACTCTCTGAGCACTCCCCACAGGACTTCCCGAGGGACACGGTCGAATGCCTTCTCCAAGTCCACAAAACACATGTAGACTGGTTGGGCAAACTCCCATGCACCCTCAAGGACCCTGCCGAGAGTATAGAGCTGGTCCACAGTTCCACGACCAGGACGAAAACCACACTGTTCCTCCTGAATCCGAGGTTCGACTATCCGGCGTAGCCTCCTCTCCAGTACACCTGAATAGACCTTACCGGGAAGGCTGAGGAGTGTGATCCCACGATAGTTAGAGCACACCCTCCGGTTCCCCTTCTTAAAGAGAGGAACCACCACCCCGGTCTGCCAATCCAGAGGTACCTCCCCTGATGTCCACGCGATGCTGCAGAGAGTGTTTGCACATTTTACTTTCCTCAAAAAAAAAAAGACGTTGTTGGGCCTTTCCGACTGTAGAAGCAGTGTTAATGTCCCAGCATAGATCTTCTGTTTTGTTCACCCCTAAGAATTTGAAATGCTTGACCCTTTTTTACGAGATTGTTATTAATTAAAAGTGGAGGGTGTTTGTTCTGCCCTTTCCTGCGGAAGTCTACAATTAGTTCTTTGGTTTTGTTAGTGTTAAGAACCAAGTTATTGTTAGCACACCATGAAGCCAGCTGTTGGACCTCTGCTTTGTATGCTGTCTCATCATTACTGATGAGCCCAAGCACCGTGGTGTCGTCGGCATATTTGACGGTGAGATTGGATGTTGAAGAGGCTATGCAGTCATGTGTGAAGAGGGTGAAGAGCGCAGGGCTTAGCACACAACCCTGTGGGTCACCGGTGTTGATGGTGAGCGTGGCAGAAATGTGCTCGCCTATTTTCACATACTGTCTGCGATTCGTTAAAAAATCCAAAAATCCACTTGCAGAGGAAGGTGTTCAGACCAAGATTGTGAAGCTTAGATCTGAGTCTGTTTGGCCTTATTGTGTTAAATGCTGAGCTGAAATCGACAAAGAGCAGTCTTGCATAAGTGTCCTTAAGCTCAAGATGTTCCAAGAGTCTATGGATTACAATAGCGATGGTGTCTTCGGTTGATCGGTTCTCCCGGTACGCGAACTGATATGGTAAAACTCCACTGTGTAAGGGGGAAAGCCACATGAAGGTGTTCCTGTTTTCTCTCATGTATGGTAATCAACAGAAAGATATTGTTCTAACCCAAGGACTTCAAAGTGGAGAGAAGCGAGGATCTGCCCAATTTCCAGGCGACCTCTTTTTGAAGTATTTTACGAACTCTTTTTGAACTATTTTATGGAACTCTTTTTGAAGTAATTTACGAACTCTCTTTGAACTATTTTATGGAACTCTTTTTGAACTATTTTACGACCTCTTCTTTTGAACTATTCTGTAACCAAAGGCAACGCTGTTTACGACCCACTTCCCTCTGGAAGTGGAAGCGGTGGTCGGAGAAAGTCAAATAAAGAAGGAGGAGTGCAATCTTTTGGCAGAGCGTGCTAAGATAAGTGCATGTCAGAAAACCAACACATTTAGCTGAACTGCACCAATTTTGTCAAGAGGAGTGGTCATAAATTCAAGCAGAAGCTTGTGGATGGCTACCGAAAGCGCCTTATTGCAGTGAAACTTGCCAAGGGACATGTAAGCAAATATTAACATTGATGTATGTATACTTTTGACCCAGCACATTTTCAGTAGACCCATAATAAATTCATAAAAGGAGCAAACTTCATGAATGTTTTTTGTGACCAACAAGTATGTGCTCCAATCACTAAAAATTATTGGAAACTCAAGACAGCCATGACATTATGTTCTTACAAGTGTTTGCAAACTTTTGACCACAACTGTATATATCATAGACTGTATTATTTCAATGCCTATTAGAGATGCGCGGTTTGCGGACACAACCGCGGAGTCCGCGGATTATCCGCGGGTCGGGCGGTTGAAATAAAAACAAAATAGATTTTATCCGCGGGACGGGTCGGGCGGTTGAAATTAAAAAAAATTAGATTTTAAATAGATTCAGGCGGGTGGCAGTTAAACCAATTCGGAAATATATATACATAGTTAAATGTTGTTACCCACATACGAAAAACGAGCAGGCACCTGCAGCATATGCCACAACAGAAGAAGAAAAAAAAAAGAGATGGACACTTTTACGGAGCGGAGAAGGGACGCCTCGCCGGGGTCCGGGACCGAGGCCCCTTCCCCCGAGAGGGCCCCACCGGGAGCCGTAGCTGAGGTGATTTGCGAGAAGGGCCCGACGCACGTCCAGGGTCACCACCGCGCCCACCGCACCGACACCCCGCCTCGTCCGCCTTCGCCGCGGCCGGCGTCACGCGCAGCAGGTAAGCAACTTACCTGCCCGCCACCCCCGTGGCCGGGGGCTCGTAACAGGGGTCACTCCGCGCGCTCCAACCGCGCAGCTTACCTGCCCGCCACCCCCGTTGCCGGGGGCACGTAACAGGGGTCACAAAAGGGGTGGGGCTCACCCTGGTGAGCCGAGTGGGCCACTTTTGGTAAGCAGAACTGGCGCTGCGGGATGAACCGAACGCCGGGTTAAGGCGCCCGATGCCGACGCTCATCTGACCCCAGAAAAGGTGTTGGTTGATATAGACAGCAGGACGGTGGCCATGGAAGTCGGAACCCGCTAAGGAGTGTGTAACAACCCACCTGCCGAATCAACTAGCCCTGAAAATGGATGGCGCTGGAGCGTCGGGCCCATACCCGGCCGTCGCCGGCAGCGAGAGCCGCGAGGGCTAGGCCGCGACGAGTAGGATGGCCGCCGCGGTGCGCGCTAAAGCCTCGGGCGCGAGCCCGGGTGGAGCCGCCGCGGGTGCGAGGGACATCGCACCTCCACGCGCTTGGAGGTGCGCTCAGCGCGGCTCCCAGATGATTGCGCACTGGTGTGCGTCTGGGCCGTGACAGCGTGGCACGCATTGAATGTCTCTGCTGATTTGGATCAGTCTCCTTTCTTTAACAGGCAAAAGCTTTATAACCTCACTAATGCCTTGCATCGTCTATATTAGATATATAACAACGGGCGGGTGCGGGCGGGTGCGGTTTTGATTAAATGTTAGTTCGGGTGGATGCGGATGGTTGACGACTTTTGTGATGCGGTTGCGGATGAAATAATTGCCTATCCGCGCATCTCTAATGCCAATGCATTTTGATTCCTGTGGGTGATTTTTTTTTTCCACTGTGTGGATTGTTTTAGGATGGAAGTGTGAATGTTCACTTATCAATCGGTGTATTAGGACAACTTTTTGCTCACATTGACATCTGGGGTAGTTTTTAGATTTAATATAGTATATGTTTTAGATGTTGTTTTGATTCTCCCCGGATGTTTTCAATTCTCCTCGGGTGTGTCCGTGGGTGAAATTTATTATTTTTGTTATTAATATTATAGTGCCTGCACTGGAAACACATTCTCAAAGAGAGTAAAAAATAAAAAATACAAGTTATTTTTGCTTCTAGGGAGCAACAAAATATGCTAATAGAAAATTGTCTTGGGAAGATTTCTTGAAATAAGATATTGTATTTAAGCTTGGAAAACTTTAAGTTGAACATCTTAGTTATTTTTAGCTATATTTAGTTGTATTGTGAAGTTTTGTGTCTTGTAACAAACTTTGATTGATTGATTGAGACTTGTATTAGTAGATTACACAGTACAGTACATATTCCGTACAATTGACCACTAAATGGTAACACCCGAATACGTTTTTCAACAACACCCAGTCGGGGTCCACTTAACTTGTGATGTTTAAAAGTAGTATTTTTTCCTCCAAGATCTGTTGCCTAAAAACGAGTTCTTATGTCTCACTGAAGAAAAAAAAACTGTTCAGGGAATTGTGACTTGTATTAAGTTTGTTCAAATATTTTGACTATAAATTAGAAATACAGTACAGGCCAAAAGTTTGGACACACCTTATCATTTCATTGTAGATTGTCGACATCCACAGTTTCCATAAACAATTTGAAATGTGGACTCGTCAGACCACAGAACACTTTCCCACTTTGTATCAGTCCATCTTAGATGAGCTCGGGGCCCAGCGAAGCCGGCGGCGTTTCTGGGTGTTGTTGATAAATGGCTTTTGCTTTGCATAGTAGAGCTTTAACTTGCCCTTACAGATGTAGCGACCAACTGTAGTTACTGACAGTTCCTAAATGTGGTGATATCCTTTACACGCTATATGTCGCTTTTTGATGCAGTACCACCTGTGTCAATGTTGGTTTTCAGCCACGCCGCTAACGTGCGGTGATTTCTCCAGATTCTCTAAACCTTTTAATGATATTACAGACCGTAGATGGTGAAATCCCTAAATTCCTTGCAATATCTCGTTTAGAAATGTTGTTCTTAAACTGTTCGACAATTTGCTCACGCATTTGTTGACAAAGTGGTGACCCTCGCCCCAAACTTGTTTGTGAATGACTGAGCATTTCACGGAAGCTGCTTTTATAGCCCATGATGGCGCCCACCTGTTCCCAATTAGCCTGTTCACCTGTGGGATTTCCCAAACAAGTGTTTGATGAGCATTCCTCAACTTTTCTCAGTCTTTTTTGCCTCTTGTGCCAGCTTTTTTGAAACATGTTGCAGGCATCAAATTCCAAATGAGCTAATATTTGCAAAAAATAACGTTTTCCAGTTCAATCGTTAAGTATCTAGTCTTTGCAGTCTATTCAATTGAATATAGGTTGAAAATGATATGCAAATTATTATATTTTGTTTTTATTTACCATTTACACAACTTCACTGGTTTTGGGGTTTGTACAAACATGCGCCTCCAGCTACTGTATGATAAACAAAAAAAAACACCCACGGTAAATCAAAATAACATCTAAAAGATGTGCCTGACTTGGAACTAAATACTAAACGGAGGTCAATGTGAGCTATTGTAATACGCACAACCATGAAAATACACGCCCAGGTATAACCAAATAATACACCCACAGTGTATAAAAGATATATCAAAACATCAATTCAAACAAAACACCTATTGCAAATACAAACCCCGTTTCCATATGAGTTGGGAAATTGTGTTAGATGTAAATATAAACGGAATACAATGATTTGCAAATCATTTTCAACCCATATTCAATTGAATGCACTACAAAGACAACATATTTGATGTTCAAACTCATAATATTTTTTTTTTTTTTGAAAGTAATAATTAACTTAGAATTTCATGGCTGCAACACGTGCCAAAGTAGTTGGGAAAGGCCATGTTCACCACTGTGTTACATGGCCTTTCCTTTTAACAACCCTCAATAAACGATTGGGAACTGAGGAAACTAATTGTTGAAGCTTTGAAAGTGGAATTCTTTCCCATTCTTGTTTTAAGTAGAGCTTCAGTCGTTCAACAGTCCGGGGTCTCTGCTGTCGTATTTTACGCTTCAAAATGCGCCACACATTTTCGATGGGAGACAGGTCTGGACTGCAGGCGGACCAGGAAAGGACCCGCACTCTTTTTTTACGAAGCCACGCTGTTGTAACACGTGCTGAATGTGGCTCGGCATTGTCTTGCTGAAATAAGCAGGGGCGTCCATGAAAAAGACGGCGCTTAGATGGCAGCATATGTTGTCCAAAAAACCTGTATGTACCTTTCAGCATTAATGGCGCCTTCACAGATGTGTAAGTTACCCATGTCTTGGGCACTAATACACTCCAATGCCATCACACATGCTGGCTTTTCAACTTTGCGCTTATAACAATCCGGATGGTTCTTTTCCTCTTTGGTCCGGAGGACACGACGTCCACAGTTTCCAAAAACAATTTGAAATGTGGACTTGTCAGACCACAGAACACTTTTCCACTTTGTATCAGTCCATCTTAGATGAGCTCAGGCCCAGCGAAGCCGACTGCGTTTCTGGGTGTTGTTGATAAACGGTTTTCGCCTTGCATAGGAGAGTTTTAACTTGCACTTACAGATGTAGCGACCAACTGTAGTTACTGACAGTGGGTTTCTGAAGTGTTCCTGAGCCCATGTGGTGATATCCTTTACACACTGATGTCGCATGTTGATGCAGTACAGCCTGAGGGATCGAAGGTCACGGGCTTAGCTGCATACGTGCAGTGATTTCTCCAGATTCTCTGAACCCTTTGATGATATTACGGACCGTAGATGGTGAAATCCCTCAATTCCTTGCAATAGCTGGTTGAGAAAGTTTTTTCTTAAACTGTTCAACAATTTGCTCACGCATTTGTTGACAAAGTGGTGACCCTCGCCCCCATCCTTGTTTGTGAATGACTGAGCATTTCATGGAATCTACTTTTATACCCAATCATGGCACCCACCTGTTCCCAATTTGCCTGCACACCTGTGGGATGTTCCAAATAAGTGTTTGATGAGCATTCCTCAACTTTATCAGTATTTATTGCCACCTTTCCCAACTTCTTTGTCACGTGTTGCTGGCATCAAATTCTGAAGTTAATGATTATTATTTGCAAATCATTGTATTCCGTTTATATTTACATCTAACACAATTTCCCAACTCATATGGAAACGGGGTTTGTATAAAAACATCTAAATGAGAGGTCGCGGGAGGCTGAGGTTGCCGTGGTAACAGTCAGGCAGGCCTAGGCCTCATCTCCCTGCCCCCTGTGTTTGTTGGAATTGTGGGAAGGGACACAAAAAGGGGAGGGTGTCCTGAAACCGCTTTTTTTTTTTTTTTAAGAGAACATTAACAATATAGTCATACAATATTGGTCTTTTTCCAAAACACAAGAAGAGAGACATAAGGGGAGAGCAGTTACAAAGCACAAGAAACAAGAGGCTAAACAGGAGGAAAGGACTACACAATGACAACAATATCCTGATATTGACAGATTTAAAACCTACATTTAGCGTTTTGTGTCGACTACTTTCTATCATATTTAATAACAATGCAATATATTCAAGGGGAAAACAGGTTTAAGGCAAGAGGTAGAGACAGGGTTAATAAATAAGGGAGCATGGGAGGAAGAAAAATCTGATTTTTTTTTTACCAAACCGCCGAGGATAAAGAAGACCATGAACAGGCGCCCCAAGGTGGTTTTTGCATAGACATCCCCATATCCCACTGTGGACATGGTCACCATCAGGAGGTAGACACATTCCCAGTAGGAGAGCGGCTGGGAGTTTTGGAAGTTTTCCCAAGGATCCCCTGAGTTTTCCACCTACGATGTAAGGAGCAGAGAGGGAAGGACTTTTTTTTTTTAGACGTATTCTCCCGACTGGTGTAATCAAGTTGATTATGTTCAACTCAAACTGCATCTGCTTTCATCTTCCACTGGGAAATGTAGCTTATACTGATCTTAGACTAACATCTAGTGGTAGGAACTGGTTATTTCTACTCTGACCTGATGAATAGAATTATACAAAAACACAATACTGTAAGGATGTACTAAAATATTTTACATTTGTGCTGTGTTTCTTCTACATAATGTCCTTAAAATACAATGTGAATGAATCTTACATTTAAATTTAACATGTGCCATCATTTGTGCATGTATCAGTTGTAAATTGTTATCCACTAGATTTGGCTTTATTAAAATATAATACTGTTTTGTTTTAAATTGTAAAGTACACAAAATGTAATCTAATTAAACAATTTTTATAACTACACTTTTAAAAATGTACTTTTTCATGAAAAATAATCTGAAATAAGTGTCCTGAACATTGTAATCTATTTCATGATATTTATTTATTTAGGTCAAATTCATTGTTTATGTATTTGTTGATCTGAAGTATTTATTTAATTCATTAAGTCAGATTTATTTGAATGTCTTTATCTAATGACTGATATATTTATTTTTTATTTTAATGTATTCATCGAATGACAAATGTATTATTTATTTTATTAGGTCAGAATGATTTTAATGTATTTATCTAATGACAGACATATTTATTTATTTAATGACAGATTTATTTTAATGTATTCATCGAATGACACATGTATTATTTATTTTATTAGGTCAGAATTATTTCAATGTATTATTCAATTTATTAGGTCAGAATTATGTTAATGTATTTATCTAATGACAGACATGTTTATTTTGTGAGGTATCACTTTTTTTAATGTATTTATTTAGTGACAAATGTATTATTTAATGTATTAGGTCAAAATTATTTTTATGTATTTATCTGATGACAGACATATTTATTTATTTAATGACAGATGTATTTTAATGTATTCATCGAATGACACATGTATTATTTATTTTATTAGGTCAGAATTACTGCAATGTATTAATCTAATGACAAATGTAGTATATAATTTATTAAGTCATAATTATTTTAATGTATTTATTTAATGACTGTCATATTTATTTATTTAATGACAGGTTTATTTTAATGTATTCATCGAATGACACATGTATTATTTATTTTATTAGGTCATAATTATTTCAATGTATTAATCTAATGACAAATGTATTATTCAATTTATTAGGTCAGAATTATGTTAATGTATTTATCTAATGATAGACATATTTATTTTATGAGATATCAATTTTTTTAATGTATTTATTTAGTGACAAATGTATTATTTAATGTATTAGGTCAAAATCATTTTTATGTATTTATCTGATGACAGACATATTTATTAATTTAATGACAGGTTTATTTTAATGTATTCATCGAATGACAAATGTATTATTTAATTAATTAAGTCAGATTTATTTTAATGTCTTTATCTAATGACTGACATATTTATTTTTTATTTTAATGTATTCATCGAATGACAAATGTATTATTTATTTTATTAGGTCAGAATGATTTTAATGTCTTTATCTAATGACAGACATATTTATTTATTTAATGACATATTTATTTTAATGTATTCATCGAATGACACATGTATTATTTATTTTATTAGGTCAGAATTATTTCAATGTATTATTCAATTTATTAGGTCAGAATTATGTTAATGTATTTATCTAATGACAGACATGTTTATCTTGTGAGGTATCAATTTTTTTTAATGTATTTATTTAGTGACAAATGTATTATTTAATGTATTAGGTAAAAATTATTTTTATGTATTTATCTGATGACAGATATATTTATTAATTTATTGTATTCATCGAATGACAAATGTATTATTTAATTAATTAAGTCAGATTTATTTTAATGTCTTTATCTAATGACTGACATATTTATTTATTTAATGACAGATGTATTTTAATGTATTCAACGAATGACAAATGTATTATTTATTTTATTAGGTCAGAACTATTTTAATGTATGTATCTAATAACAAATGCATTATTAATGTATTAGGTCAGAATTATGTTAATGTATTTATCTAATGACAGACATATTTATTTTATGAGATATCAATTTTTTTAATGTATTTATTTAGTGACAAATGTATTATTTAATGTATTAGGTCAAAATTATTGTTATGTATTTATCTGATGACAGACATATTTATTAATTTAATGACAGGTTTATTTTAATGTATTCATCGAATGACAAATGTATTATTTAATTTATTAGGTCAGAATTATGTTAATGTATTTATCTAATGACAGACATATTTATGTATTTAATGACAGATATATTTTAATGTATTCAACAAATGACAAATGTATTATTTATTTTATTAGGTCAGAACTATTTTAATGTATTTATCTAATGACAAATGTATTATTAATTTATTAAGTCAGAATTATTTTAATGTATTTATTTAATGACTGTCATATTTATTTATTTAATGACAGGTTTATTTTAATGTATTCATCGAATGGCAAATGTATTATTTATTTTATTAGGTCATAATTATTTCAATGTATTAATCTAATGACAAATGTATTATTCAATTAATTAGGTCAGAATTATGTTAATGTATTTATCTAATGACAGACATATGTATTTTATGAGATATCAATTTTTTTAATGTATTTATTTAGTGACAAATGTATTATTTAATGTATTAGATCAAAATTATTTTAATGTATTTATCTGATGACAGACATATTTATTAATATAATGACAGGTTTATTTTAATGTATTCATCGAATGACAAATGTTATTTAATTCATTAAGTCAGATTTATTTTAATGTCTTTATCTAATGACTGACATATTTATTTATTTAATGACAGATGTATTTTAATGTATTCAACGAATGACAAATGTATTATTTATTTTATTAGGTCAGAACTATTTTAATGTATTTATCTAATAACAAATGCATTATTAATGTATTAGGTCAGAATTATGTTAATGTATTTATCTAATGGCAGACATATTTATTTTATGAGATATTAATTTGTTTATGTATTTATTTAGTGACAAATATATTATTTAATGTATTAGGTCAAAATTATGTGTATGTATTTATCTGATGACAGACATATATATTTTTATTTAATGACAGGTTTATTTTAATGTATTCATCGAATGACAAATGTTTTATTTAATTAATTAAGTCAGATTTATTTTAATGTCATTATCTAATGACTGACATATTCATTTATTCAATGACAGATTTATTTGAATGTATTCAGTGAATGACAAATGTATTATTTATTTTATTAGGTCAGAATTATTTCAATGTATTTATCTAATGACAAATGTATTATTAATTTATTAAGCCAGAATTATTTTAACGTATTTATCTAATGACAGACATATTTATTTATTTAATGACAGGTTTATTTTAATGTATTCATTGAATGACAAATGTATTATTTAATTTATTAGGTCAGAATTATTTTAATGTATTCATCTAATAACAAATGTATTGTTTAATTTATTAGGTCAAAATTATTCTAATGTATTTATCTAATGACAGACATACTTATTTTATGATATATTTATTTTTGTATGTATTTATTTAGTGACAAATGTATTATTTAATGTATTAGGTCAACATTATTTTAATGTATTTATCTGATGACAGACATATTTATTTATTTAATGACATGTTTATTTTAATGTATTAATCGGATTACAAATGTATTATTTAATTTATTAAGTCAGAATTATTTTAATGTATTTATCTAATGACAGACATATTTATTTATTTAATGACAGGTTTATTTTAATGGATTCATCGAATGACAAATGTATTATTTAATTTATTAGGTCAGAATTATTTTTAATGATTTGTATAATAATAAATGTATTATTTAATGTATTAGGTCAAAATTATTTTAATTTATTTATCTAATGACAGACATTTATTTTATGAGAGATTTATGCTTTTAATGCATTTATTTAATAACAGTTACATTTAACAATTTTATGACAGATGTGTCCATTTTTTTTATTCAATTACCTTTTTTCTAAAAATAAATTTCATGTCCATTTATTTAATGATGACATAGCGCCAAAAAAGAGCACCCTTGTTTACATTGCTGTTTAAATAATCACACCATGACATTAATAAATCGGTCATGAAATAAAATAAAATAAAAAAGTTACTTCACCAAAAATTAACAATAATAAACAATTTTAAAATATAGTTCAGATTTTTAAAATATGTTTTTCCTAGTTGAAAGCATGACTTTTTAAAATACATTTATTAATATTATTATTCTTTTTTTTTAACATGCCCTGATCAAACAAATTGAAAGGCCCCATCAAAATGCAAAAAAAGAGACTTATATTAGCTTACATTGCAGCAGTTTAACCAATCAGAACATGCAGATCCATTCTTTATTATGTAAAAAAAAAAAAAAAAAATTGAATTCCTCACCCTAACCCACTTACCAAATGTATGAATCCCGCAGCGGTAAGCCATGTGCTTATGAAGATGGAACACAGGTTCACCAGCTTGATGGAATTGCTGAAAAGCAGAAGACAAAAAGCGTGACTAATTTCAAGCAACGTTATTAAGGATAGACATAATAATTGGCCCCTGTAAAATCATTCAAATCCAACATGATGAGGTGCAGATTTGGCTGATAATACTCGGTATTACCGAGCACGTTGTAAATCTTAGTGTGTGAATGTGAACCTCTATTTGAGAGACCAATAATTAACATGTCTTGTATAATCATAGTGGAATACAACATCATTATTTATACATCCAAACTCCAAAACCCATCATTAACTACTTAAGACACAGAATAGGATAATAAATACGGCTTTTAAACTTTAAAATAATGTCTTTATTAGACAAAGGGGGGGTGGGAGTGTTGTGATCGTGCTTGTGGGGAGAATGTTACTTTGTTTTCAGAGAATGTTACCTTGTTTTCAAGATGTTCAAAAACTGCAAGATTTCCGAGAACTGTATCAATCGCAGCGCTCTTAGGAATCTCAAACCTGTGAGGCAGAGAGAAGGGAAAACAGAATAGAGACGTTAGTACATCAGGGATCCGATAGAGCTTAAAAATATATACCGTATTTTCCGCACTATAAGGCGCACCTAAAAACCACAAATTTTCTCAAAAGCTGACAGTGCGGCTTATAACCCGGTGCGCTTTATATATGGATAAATATTAAGATTCATTTTCATAAAGTTTCGGTCTCGCAACTTCGGTAAACAGCCGCCATCTTTTTTCCCGGTAGAACAGGAAGCGCTTCTTCTTCGACGCAAGCAACCGCCAAGGTAAGCACCCGCCCCCATAGAACAGGAAGCGCTTCTTCTTCTACTGTAAGCAACCACCCGCCCGCGTAGAAGAAGAAAAAGCGCGCGGATATCACCGTACGTTTCATTTCCTTTGTGTGTTTACATCTGTAAAGACCACAAAATGGCTCCTACTAAACGACAGGGATCCGGTTCATGAAAAGACGCAATCTCTCCATCCGCACACGGATTACTATTTCACAGCAACTGATATTCCTGTGAACCGCACTGTGGATACAACGGGAGCACGTACGGTGAATATTCGCACCACAGGGAATGAGAAGTCATCCTTCACTGTGGTTCTAGCTTGCCATGCTAATGGCCAGAAACTTCCACCCATGGTGATATTCAAAAGGAAGACCTTGCCAAAAGAGACCTTTCCAGCCGGCGTCATCATAAAAGCTAACTCGAAGGGATGGATGAAGAAAAGATGAGCGAGTGGTTAAGGTAAGTTTACGCGAAGAGGCCGGGTGGCTTTTTTCACGCAGCTCTGTCCATGTTGATATACGTATGTTTGTGATTGCACATTTGCGTACATTTTGGGAGTGAACAGAGTTGTTAGAACGCTGGTTTTTAATATATTATTAAAGTTTGACTGACCTATCTGACTGTTTTTTGACATTCCTTTAGCGCAGTTAGATGCGGCTTACAACACGGGGCGGCTTATAGGTGGACAAAGTTTTGAAATATGCCGTTCATTGAAGGCGCGGCTTATAACCCAGGGCGCCTTATGGTGCGGAAAATACGATATATATTTAAATATATCATCATATTCAAGGGAGCATCACAATTTTCATGAGAAGAGTAGAATTACTCTCTGCATTTGACCCATCACCCTTGATCACCCCCTGGGAGGTGAGGGGAGCAGTGAGCAGCAGCGGCGGCCACGCCCGGGAATACATTTTGGTGATGTAACCCCCAATTCCAACCCTTGATGCTGAGTGTCAAGCAGGGAGGTACGCATGTACGCAACAGGTACTATTTATTGCTCATTTTTGGTTTTTCGTTGTTTTACATTTGTGGCTCTGGCTTATTAGTGATTCCCAGAGCCCAAACAAAGTCTGCGGGCTATAGAGCGTTTTCTATTCCGGCTCCAGTACTCTGGAATTCCCTACCGGTAACAGTTAGAGATGCTACCTCAGTAGAAGCATTTAAGTCCCATCTTAAAACTCATTTGTATACTCTAGCCCAGTGTTTTTCAACCAACTGTGCCGTGGCACACATACAGTCTGGTGTGCCGTGGGAGGTTATCTAATTTCACCTATTTGGGTTAAAAATATTTTTTGCAAACTAGTAATTATACTCTGCAAATGATGTGTTGTTGTTGAGTGTCGGTGCTGTCTAGAACTCGGCAGAGTAACCGTGTAATACTCTTCCATATCAGTAGGTGGCAGCCGGTACCTAATTGCTTTGTAGATGTCGTTAAAAGGTAAAAAGGTGTCTAATGCTTAAACCAAAAATAAACAAAAGGTGAGTGCCCCTAAGAAAAGGCATTGAAGCTTAGGGATGGCTATGCAGAACGAAACTAAAACTGAACTGGCTACAAAGTAAACAAAAACAGAACGCTGGACGACAGCAAAGACTTACTGTGGAGCAAAGACAGCGTCTACAATGTACATCCGTACATGACGTGACAATCAACAAGGTCCCCACAAAGAAGGATAAAAACAAGTGAAATATTCTTGATTGCGAAAACAAAGTGGATGTGGGAAATATCGCTCAAAGGAAGACATGAAACTGCTACAGGAAAATACCAAAAAAAGAGAAAAAGCCACCAAAATAGGAGCGCAAGACAAGAACTAAAACACTACACACGGGAAAACACCAAAAAAAGTCTAAATAAGTCAGGTGGTGACAGTACACCTACTTTGAGACAAGAGCTATAGTGATGCATGCTTGGTTATGGTTTAAAGTCATATCCAACAATTGCGACTTTTTACTGTCAACTGAGTTTCGTTTTTAACGATTTCTGCTGGTGGTGTGCCTCCGGATTTTTTCAACGCAAAAAATGTGCCTTGGCTCAAAAAAGGTTGAAAAACACTGATCTAGCCTTTAAATAGACCCCCTTTTTAGACCAGTTGATCTGCCGTCTCTCTTTTCTGCTCTGCCCCCCTCTCCTGCGTGGAGAGGTTATCAGGTGACCACAGATGACGTGCTAACTGTTCAAAGTCGGTACCCGGGGTGGACCACTCATCTGTGCATCAGTTGGGGACGTCTCTGCGCTGCTGACCTGTCTCCACTCAAGATGATCCCCTGCTGGCCCCACTATGGACTGGACTCTCACTATTATGTTAGATCCACTATGGACTGGACTCTCACTATTATGCTGGATCCACTATGGACTGGACTCTCACTATTATGTTAGATCCACTATGGACTGGACTCTCACTATTATGTTAGATCCACTATGGACTGGACTCTCACTATTATGTTAGATCCACTATGGACTGGACTCTCACTATTATGTTAGATCCACTATGGACTGAACTCTCACTATTATGTTAGATCCACTATGGACTGGATTCTCACTATTATGTTAGATCCACTATGGACTGGACTCTCACTATTATGATAGATCCACTATGGACTGGACTCTCACTATTATGTTGGATCCACTATGGACTGGATTCTCACTATTATGATAGATCCACTATGGACTGGACTGTCACTATTATGTTACATCCACTATGGACTGGACTCTCACTATTATGTTAGATCCACTATGGACTGGACTCTCACACTATTATGTTAGATCCACTATGAACTGGACTCTCACTATTATGTTAGATCCACTATGGACTGGACTCTCACTATTATGTTAGATCCACTATGGACTGGACTCTCACTATTATGTTAGATCCACTATGGACTAGACTCTCACAATTAGATAAATGCGTTAAAATGTAATATCGGAAATTAAAATGTAATATCGGAAATTATCGGTATCGTTTTTTTTATTATCAGTATCGTTTTTTTATTTTATTTATTTTTTTTTATTAATTTTTTTTTTTATTAAATCAACATAAAAAACACAAGATACACTTACAATTAGTGCACCAACCCAAAAAAACCTTCCTCCCCCATTTACACTCATTCACACAAAAGGGTTGTTTCTTTCTGTTATTAATATTCTGGTTCCTACATTATATATCAATATATATCAATACAGTCTGCAAGGGATACAGTCCGTAAGCACACATGATTGTGCGTGCTGCTGGTCCACTAATAGTACTAACCTTTAACAGTTAATTTTACTCATTTTCATTAATTACTAGTTTCTATGTAACTGTTTTTATATTGTTTTACTTTCTTTTTTTATTCAAGAAAATGTTTTTAATTTATTTATCTTATTTTAAAAAGGACCTTATCTTCACCATACCTGGTTGTCCAAATTAGGCATAATAATAATGACTGTTTATATTGGTATCGGTTGATATCGGTATCGGTAATTAAGGGTTTGGTCAATATCGGAATATCAGATATCGGCAAAAAGCCATTATCGGACATCCCTAATATTTTTAATGTACCATAATATTTTTTGTTAAAATAAAGCCAATAATGACATTGTTTATGGTACCCTTTATTTATAAAAGTAGCGAAAAGTACCGAATGGTATCGGGACAACACTGGTGTCTACTTCTCTCCTGTATCAAAATCAACGCTGTTATGAGTTATTGCCCTATTCAAGGCTTTGATTACCCAACCTCCAATGGTCCATTTTAGGGATGTCCCGATCCAGGTTTTTGCACTTCCGATACGATACCGATATTGTTTTTGTATTTCCGATTCGATACCGATACTGACCGATACCGATACTGACCGATACTGGCCTATCCGAGCATGTATTAAAGTTTAAAGTTATTTAGCCTACTTAGTTGTCAGAATCATGTTGAAAAGGGTTTTAGTACTCTTGATAACAACTAGCCAGCTGAATTAGGTGAGTTTGAATAATACACAATGGTTGGTAACAAGAAACTGACCTGTTTATTCAAGGATAAACACAAAATAGACAAAATTATACATGACAAACAGAAATGGCATCATTGAACTAGGGCTGGGCGATATGGCCTTTTTTTAATATTGCGATATTTTAAGGCCATATTGCGATACACAATATATATCTCGATATTTTGCCTTAGCCTTGAATGAACACTTGATGCATATAATCACAGCAGTATGATGATTCTATGTGTTTTGATTGATTGATTGAGACTTTTATTAGTAGGTTGCACAGTGAAGTACATATTCCGTACAATTGACCACTAAATGGTAACACCCCAATAAGTTTTTCAACTTGTTTAAGTCGGGGTCCACTTAATTGATTCATGATACAGATATATACTATCAGATATATACTATCATCATAATACAGTCATCACACAAGATAATCACATTGAATTATTTACATTATTTATAATCCAGGGTGTGGAGGGGGGCGCTGGATGTAAGTGTCAAAAAGACAGCCAAAAGAGTTTGATATGAGAATAAATCTAAAGTTAAAATATAGGGTAGAAATGCACCCATTTGCAGGAAATGTAGTCTTGATTTTCAAAATTTTCTTTCAAGGCTTGCATGTCTACATTAAAACATTCTTCTTCATACTGCATTAATATATGCTACTTTTAAACTTTCATGCAGAGAAGGAAATCACAACCAAAAAAATCACTAATTTTTTCATACGGTGTTGATGTGGAAATTGTTGCCTCAGCATTTTGATGGTGTGGACGTGTGGCACCGAACGGAGATAAGCGTCTCGACAGACGTCACAATATTTGAACAATGATGACGAAAACTGTTTTCTCTGTCGTGTCCGTGTGTCGAAAATTGTTATGCGCTTATTTTTTTATTTGATTTTGTGCGTGGCATAGATTTGCCGTGCGCAGAGGACGCTTGAACAGTGTGCAATTGCTAGTCCAATTTGAAACATATTTGTAGAAATATTGCATATTTTGGTTTTTCCCATTACAAATAAAACTGTCATACAAACTGGCATAAAACACTGAAAAAAAAAACATTAAAAAAAACCCGAAAATTTTCATTGAATCAATTTTAAGTTGTTAAAACTCTACAAGTAGGGATTTCCGATAATGGCTTTTTGCCGACATCCGATATTGTCCAACTCTTTAATTACCGATACCGGTATCAACCGATACCGATATATGCAGGCGTGGAATTAACACATTATTATGCCTAATTTGGACAACCAGGTATGGTGAAGATAAGGTCCTTTTTCTGAAAATAATAAAATAAAATAAGATAAATACATTAAAAACATTTTCTTGAATAAAAAAAGAAAGTAAAACAATATAAAAACAGTTACATTGAAACTAGTAATTAATGAAAATGAGTAAAATTAACTGTTAAAGGTTAGTACTATTAGTGGACCAGCAGCACGCACAATCATGTGTGCTTACGGACTGTATCCCTGCAGACTGTATTGATATATATTGATATATAATGTAGGGACCAGAATATTAATAACAGAAAGAAACAACCCTTCTGTGTGAATGAGTGTGAATGGGGGAGGGAGGTTTTTTGGGTTGGTGCACTAATTGTATGTGTATCTTGTGTTTTTTATGTTGATTTAATAAAAAATAAATAAAAAAAATAAATAAATAAATAAAACGATACTGATAATTGAAAAAAAACGATACCGATAATTTCCGATATTACATTTTAAAGCATTTATCGGCAGATATTATCGGACATCTCTATCTACAAGCATTGGCAATTAAAAAAAAATGTAAACAATTAATTGTGGATTTATGACACTTTTATGAGCGGGTCCCTTCTGGATCCTAGGAATAAGTGTGTATAGTCAATCCTAATCTGGCACAAGGGTTTAGTGAAAATGTGTGTTAATTGCATCATTTATGTTAATCAAGGCCTGGATTGAAAATCTAATCCAAGTACTCGATCAATGAAAACCCCTCCAAAAATAGTTTTACCCCAGTTGGAGAGGAGGCGTACGCAGCTGCAAACAGAATGGTAAAGTCCAGTCGGCCTCTCCAGTCCCTCCTGAGCACGGTGGCCCTGTCTCACTCTGTAGCCGTTCTGGAAAAGCTCTCCGCAGGACTTCTTCCGCCGAGGCGTCTCCTGGAAGTTCTCCAAGTAAACCTCGCTGAGGGTATGCCGGTACACCAGCAGCTTTGGAGGTATCATAGCTGAAATCCCTTCCCAGGTCTTCCTACGGCCGAGTTTGACGAACAAAACCACGGCTATGACCACACAGCACGTCTGAGTGATTGTGTCCCTGGGAGCCAAACGTCATCTCTTATATGATTTTGTTCCACCTTTTTTAATCCCAAACACCCAAACAAATTCCCCTTTCATCAACCGTTATGTTGCTTTGTCTCTCATCGAGGCGAAGCTTTGCCTGAAATCCTTTTTGTCAAATGAAAAACAAACTTTGTGGAGGATTAAAAAAACGGAAACGATGCAGAACAAAAATATGAATAACCCATAGAGACGTCAAAGTGGAACAACATGACAGAAATACAATATTTTATATTGTAATATATCATTCTGCAGATGTATTAAATTGTATTAAACATGGTTATGGTGTTGGTTTTGAAAGTGCAGTGTGCTACATCGCATATTTACATTTTCACATGTCCGAAAAGGAGTAGTTATTAAATGCATTTAATTGTAATTACCGTATTTTTCGGACCATAGGGCGCACCGGACTAAAAGGCGCATTAAAGGAGTGATATTATGATTTTTTTCTAAATGTAAAACAATTCCTTTTGATAGCGCTCCTGAATGTAAACAAATGCCATGGGTGGATCTACACCTGACATCCACTGTAATGATACCAACTACAATAGCGTATCTAGTCGATACCACTATAATAACATCGATATTTTTTCTCGTCACAAAATCTTTTTTCCTTTTTTTTAAATTCATATTATGTTTATAAACTCAGGAAATATGTCCCTGGACACATGAGGACTTTGAATATGACCAATGTATGATCCTGTAACTACTTGGTATCGGATCGATAACTAAATGGTTTTTTTTGTTGTTGTTGTTGATTTTTTTGTCATAAAAAAATACAATCATGTGTGCTTACGGACTGTATCCCTGCAGACTGTATTGATATATATTGATATATAATGTAGGAACCAGAATATTAATAACAGAAAGAAACAACCCTTTTGTGTGAATGAGTGTGAATGGGGGAGAAAGGTTTTTTGGGTTGGTGCACTAATTGTAAGTGTATCTTGTGTTTTTTATGTTGATTTAATAAAAAATAAAAAATAAAAAATAAATATTTATTTTGTATTTTTTAATTTTTTAATTTCTTTACCAATCGATCCACAGCCCGGTGGTTGGGGACCACTGGTATAAACAACTTTAACACTGTTACAAATATGCGCCACACTGTGAACCCACACCAAACAAGAATGACAAACACATTTCGGGAGAACATCCGCACTGTAACACAACATAAACACAACAGAACAAATACCCAGAACCCCTTGCAGCACTAACTCTTCCGGGCCGCTACAATATACACCCCCTGCCACCCCCTGCCACCCCCTACCCCTAACCCAGCCCACATCAACCTCCTCATGCTCTCTCGGGGAGAGCATGTCCCAAATTCCAAGCTGCTGTTTTGAGGCATGTTAAAAAAAAATAATGCACTTTGTGACTTCAATAACAAATATGGCAGTGCCATGTTGGCATTTTTTTTTTCCATAACTTGAGTTGATTTATTTTGGAAAATGTTGTTACATTGTTTAATGCATCCAGCGGGGCATCACAACAAAATTAGGCATAATAACGTGTTAATTCCACCACTGTATATATCGGTATCGGTTGATATCGGAATCGGTATTTAAGAGTTGGTCAATATCGGAATATCGGATATCGGCAAAAAAGCCATTAACAGACATCTCTAGTTCAAAGTGTAAAAAATTTTACTAAAATCCTTTGTCCTTTGTCCTCCAACCTCCGAGGACAAAGCTACGAACAATGGGAGACCGGGCTTTCTGCTCCGCCGCTCCCAGTCTGTGGAACGCTCTTATGGCGTCACATTAGTGCCAAAAATCCGAGCGCATAAAAACTGTTATCGCGCGCTGATTCTCCACTTTGTGCGCGCGCGCAACACCCTTTTGCGCGCGCGCGGTGCCTTTCTGCGAGCGCGCGACGCCTTTCTGCGTGCTCTCTGTGTACTCCTGGCATCTCTCCTCGCGCTGTCATGTTTCTTTTTGGCACTTTGGGGGCGGGTATGCTTAGATGGCCCCTTCTTTCTGATTGGTCAGGCGAAAAATGCTGAAAAATGCTCAGAGCCAATCAGAAGTATAGCAGGGCGTGTCATCGTCAATATGTATCAAGATTTACGGAGGAAGAAGTGGATAAAAAAATGTTGCGCGCTGATGAAGGTTATTTCATACCACATAAACACAATACAGGGTAATACAAAATGTGACCCAAATAAATAATAAGACAACAAACACCATAATCACATCTTTCAGCCAGAACTGGTCCACCAGCAATAACATCCAACCATAACATTATTTTATATTTTCACTTCTTCTTGAACATTTGTTTTCTAATTTATGGAATTTCTTTTGATTCAGCCATAAAATTAATGAAATAATCTTTGAATTTTGTTTTTAAAATGTTAAAAATAGCTTTTAATAATGTATTCTGAAACAGTTTAAAATAATCAGAGAACTGACTAACACTGACCCTACACAACTATGTTGCACAATTAAGTCATTTTTTTTTAAACCGAAAGAGGTAATTTCAACAGGTAAGGCATCCGATGTCATATCTACATGTAATAAGATTTGTAACAAGGCAAACCGTTTGTAAATTGGTCGAAAATCGAGCAAGTTATGGTAATTTAATTAGTAAATGTACCATTGACATCAATGTAATGATTGAGGCTAGATGTCCGAGGTAAGATGGCTACAACGTTGCTACGCTGGAGAATGATTGGTCATATGAAAAATGCTCACAGCCAATCAGAAAGGAGGGGCCGTCTAAGCATACCCGCCCCCAAAGTGCCAAAAAGAAGCATGACAGCGCAAGGAGAGATGCCAGGAGTACACAGAGAGCGCGCAGAAAGGCGTCGCGCGCGCGCAAAAAGGCACCACGCGCGCAAAATGGTGTCGCGCGCGCACACGAAGTGGAGAATCAGCGCGCAATAACAGTTTTTATGCGCTCGGATTTTTGGCACTAATGTGACGCCATACGCTCTCCCTGGCCACCTGAGGGCACCACAGACTGTGGATGCTTTTAAAAAAGGCTTAAAAGCCCTTCTTTTTAAAAAAGCCTTTTTTTAGATGTGCATACTAGCTGTAGCTATTTGGCTGTTCGAGTTTTTATTTTTTATTTATTTCTGTATTATCTTTTTTTTAATTTTTTTTATTTTTTAATACACTGTAGCACTTTGAGATTGTTTACTCAATATAAAGTGCTTTTCACAAATAAAATCTATTATTATTAAAATACAAACCTTTGTCCAGGTTGGGATTTATTACTCATGTTTACATTGTTTTTATGGACGAATTGCTTGAATATACAAACGTGTCTATTTACAAACCCTGTTTAAGAACCAGTTAGGTTTGTAAATGGAGGTTCCACATAATATTGCTTTGCATTGATAACATGGTTCAGCGTGGGTCAGAATGAACAAACTGCTCCTTCACAACGTCACGATGTGTCTCTGGAAAACGTACAGTAGCATCTTCACAAGTGTTGTGTTATGATTGGCATAAACTGGCGGGGAAAAAAACAAATCTCGATGAATTCCCGCTGCCTCGGAACACGTGAGGGGTAAATCTCCCGGCCACACATGCCAAAGCTTCTTTTACACACGAGGGTGGAACACACGTGTCGGATGGCCAGATGCTCATTCAAAAAAAAAAAAAAAAAAAAAAAATTCCGGTTGCTTCATTGAGGCTTTGAGGACCTTTTATCAATCAGCGGCCTGCTTCATCTGGGATTATACCCTGTCAGGATTAGATCATGCTACGATGCGTCACGTTCGACACACACTTGGCGTCAATCAAATAAAAAGGAAATGATCAAATTTGCATCTTGATGTTCATATCCTGTGGCAGCTATTATTCACAGCATTTATCCACTCCTAAAACCTGTATTCGCTACAGAGCTTTACAGGAATCAAGACGATTATGTACAAAATACCGTACAACATTTAAATAATTTACAGTTGGCAATCTTGAATAAACATAAAGCCAATTAATTTTTTATATAAATATATTCTTATCTTATCAATTTTTTTACTCATGTACTGTATTTTTCCGACTACAAAATCCTTTCATTTTCTCAAAAGTCGACAGTGCGCCTTATAAAAGTTCAAAGTTAAAGTACCAATGATTGTCACACACACACTTGGTGTGGTGAAATTTATCCTCTGCATTTGACCCATCCCCTCATTTTTATTTACCATATTTTTCTAACTATAAGGCGCACTTAAAATCCTTTCATTTTCCCAAAACTCGACAGTGCGCCTTATAACCTAATGTACAGAATCATTTTGGTTGTGCTTACCGACCTCGAAGCTATTTTATTTAGTACATGGTGAAATTATAAGTGTGACTAGTAGATGGCAGTCACACATAAGAGATACGTGTAGACTGCAATATGATGGCAGTCACACATAAGAGATATGTGCAGACTGCAATATGACTCAAGTAAACAACACCTACTCGGTGGCCTAATGGTTAGAGTGTCCGCCCTGAGATCGGTACGTTGTGAGTTCAAACCCCGGCCGAGTCATACCAAAGACTATAAAAATGGGTTGGAATTGGGGGTTAAATCACCAAAAATGATTCCCGGACGGATGGGTCAAATGCAGAGACCAAATTTCACCACACTTAGTGTGTGTGAGTGTGTGAAATTCACTAACTTTAACTTTTTTAACAAAATGTTATATGTTCCATTGAAAATATAGAACATTAATTTTTCGAACTTTAATTTTTCGAATTAGTGATTGTACTGCAAAAAAAAAAAAAAATAGGGATTACATCCTATATGTGTATAAGTATGTATGTATACATATGTTTATATATATATATATATATATATATATATATATATATATATATATATATATATATATATATATATATGTATCTGTTTATATTTTATTTTATTTATTATTATTATTGTTGTATTATTATTTCCTTTTTCTTTTTTAATTTATTTTTTTTTTTCTGTTTATTTAATCGATGTATTTGTAGATATTACTTTGTTTTTTTTGTTGTTTCTTTTTTTGGGGGGGGGGGGGGGGGGGGGGGGGGTGGTATGGATGGGATATAAACAAAAATATTTTGACATTTTGACTTCTCACTGCTCCCCTCACCTCCCAGGGGGTGAGCCAGGGGATGGGTCAAATGCAGAGGACAAATTTCACCACACTTAGTGTGTGTGAGTGTGTGAAAATCACTAACTTTAACTTTTTTAACAAAATGTTATATGTTCCATTGAAAATATAGAACATTCTTTTTTTGGACTTAAATTTTTCGAATTAGTGATTGTACTGCAAAAAAAAAAAAAAAAAGGGATTACATCCTATATGTGTATAAGTATGTATGTATACATATATATATATATATATATATATATATATATATATATATATATATATATATATATATATATATATATATATATATATATATATATATTTATGTATCTGTTTATATTTTATTTCATTTATTATTATTATTATTATTGTATTATTATTTCCTTTTTTTTCTTTTTCTTTTTTCTGTTTATTTAATCGATGTATTTGTAGATATTACTTTGTTTTTTTTGTTGTTTCTTTTTTTTTTTTTTTGGGGGGGGGGGGGGGGGGGTATGGATGGGATATAAACAAAAATATTTTGACATTTTGACTTCTCACTGCTCCCCTCACCTCCCAGGGGGTGAACCAGGGGATGGGTCAAATGCAGAGACCAAATTTCACCACACTTAGTGTGTGTGAGTGTGTGAAATTCACTAACTTTAACTTTTTTAACAAAATGTTATATGTTCCATTGAAAATATAGAACATTCTTTTTTCGAACTTAAATTTTTCGAATTAGTGATTGTACTGCAAAAAAAAAAAAAAAAAGGGATTACATCCTATATGTGTATAAGTATGTATGTATACATATATATATATATATATATATATATATATATATATATATATATATATATATATATATATATATATATATATATATATATATATATATATATATATATATGTATACATATATCTGTTTGTATTTTATTTTATTTATTATTATTATTGTATTATTTCCTTTTTTTTCTTTTTTTTCTGTTTATTTAATCAATGTATTTGTAGATATTACTTTTTTTGTTGTTGTTTCTTTTTTGGGGGGGGGGTGGTATGGATGGGATATAAACAAAAATATTTTGACATTTAGGGCAGACAATAGATATATGATTTATGTGAATATGATGTAATGGATAGGAATGTCTGATGCTGGATGTCAATAAAAAAAAATTAAAATAAGTAAATAAAAAATAAAAAATAGGACATTACAAACGGCGCTCAAAAATCTATTAACATGTTTTAGTACGACTTCGGTAAGCTATGAAGCTTGATGTATTGTACTGTGCTTCAACATACGAGTATTATTATGGTGTGTGTATAAAGTAAGACATTATCGGGCATTTTGTATCGCAATATTATGCAAAAGCAACTTTTCTTACCTTCTGATAGGTACCTGCTGATCTGTATTTGGATCTGCATAAGTTTTGAAAATTTGCGAGCTTCCGCCTTTGTAGTCCGTGGCGACACCGTAGTCGATAAGCTACTCTTTCTTCTTGTTATGTGACATTCATCCTCCGCTGTTGCCATTTCTAATATAAAGTAGTGTAAAGTTCTTACTTATATCTGTCAGTAAACTCGCAATGAAAGCGCTAAAACATACCGGTGTAGTGAGTTTATATTATTCACCCAAGGAACTTTAGTTATTAGAGAGTTCCAGTCGTACGCTTTTTCACGGGACATATCTCCGACCTTGTTGTTGCACTAGTGAGCCACGGATGAGGAGATGCTGCTCCGTTATTGATTGAAGTAAAGTCTGAATGTCATTAAAACAGTTAGCTCCATCTTTTGACACTTCTTCCACTCCCGTCCTTGCACGCTACACCGCTACAACAAAGATGACGGGGAGAAGACGCTGTCGAAGGTGAGCCACGTAAATAAGACCGGAAAGCGGGTTGAAGATGATCTGTAAAACATCATCTATGCAACATTTTGACCAAAGAACCACCATTACATGTTATGTAGACCACAAGGAAGTCTTTTACATTTAGAAAAAAATCATAATATGACTCCTTTAATGCGCCTTATAATCGGGTGAGCCTTTTGTATGAAAATAGACTAGAATAGACCCGCTCATCGGCAGAGAAAATGTAAATGGAGGTTCCACCTCCGGTGCGCCCTGTGGTCCGTAAAATATGATAATTGTCCATTTGACAACTGAAAGTATTTCATCGACACAATTTGATAGATTTTTAACTAGTTATGATTGTTTTAATTAGGGACCGCAATGTCCCTTTGGGACAGAGGACCCTATTGTATTTTGTGCGTTTTATTCTTACTTTCTTTATTATTATACCGCCGCGTCTTTCAGCTGTAATTTGACCCCCTTAACATGCAAAAATTCCAATCTAATTAAAAAAACCAAACCCTAAAACTCAAAATTGCGCTCTAGCACCCCCTAGGAGAAAACACAGACGAAACTGATTGTAACTTCCGGTAGGAATGTCGTAGAGACATGAAATAAAAACCTCTATGTAGGTCTGACTTAGACCTAGATTTCATACACTGACATCCTTCAGCAAAAATCTACAGGAAGTTTGCAATTCCCCCTTCTAAACAAAATTTTTGTAAAAACAGTCACTTTTGAGCTGTAATTTAACCCTCTTAACATGCTTCAAAACTCACCAAACTGGACACACACATCAAGACTGGCAACAATTTCGATCTAATAAAAAACCCAACCTCAAAACTCAAAATTGCGCTCTAGCGCGTCCTAGGAAGAAAACACAGACACAACTGCTCCTAAGAAGAAAACTCAGACAAAACTGCCTGTAACTTCCAGTAGGAATGTCGTAGATACATGAAACAAAAACCTTTATGTAGCTCTCACTTAGACCTACATTTCATGTATTGACAACCCCCAGCTAAAATCAACAGGAAGTTTGCAATTCCCCCTTCTAAACAAAAGTTTTGTAAAAACAGTCACTTTTGAGCTGTAATTTAACCCTCTTAACATGCTTCAAAACTCACCAAACTGGACACACACATCAGGACTGGCAAAAATTTCGATCTAATAAAAAAAACCTAACCCCAAAACTCAAAATTGCGCTCTAGCGCCCCCTCGGAAGAAAACACAGACACAACTGCTCCTAGGAAGAAAACTCAGACAAAACTGCCTGTAACTTCCAGTAGGAATGTTGTAGATACATGAAACAAAAAACTTTATGTAGCTCTCACTTAGACCTACATTTCATGTATTGACAACCCCCAGCTAAAATCAACAGGAAGTTTGCAATTCCCCCTTCAAAACAAAAGTTTCGTAAAAAAACGGTCACCTTTTTTCAAAAATTATCTCCTCTGAGCGCGTTTGTCGTGTCGGCTTCAAACTAGCACAGGAGAGAGATTGAACCCTTCTGATTAAAAGTTGACAAAAGAGTTTTAATTACTGCTCCGGTTTGGATTTTATGTGCCGTCAAAGTCGGTCCTGTCCATCGCCGCTTGCAGCTTTAATTATGATTGTATTTTTTATTTTAATTTGAATTAGTTGTCCTTCTTTTCCTTTTCATTAAAGCACTTGGAATTGGCTCGCGTACAAATTGTGCTCTATAAATAAAATATAATAATAATAATAACTGGGATTTATATAGCGCTTTTCTAAGTACCCAAAGTCGCTTTACATGTGGAACCCATCATTCATTCACACCTGGTGGTGGTAAGCTACTCTCATAGCCACAGCTGCCCTGGGGTAGACTGACGGAAGCATGGCTGCAATTTGCGCCAACGGCCCCTCCGACCACCACCTATCATTCATCATTCAGTTCACCGGTGTGAGTGGCACCGGGGGCAAAGGGTGAGTGTCCCGCCCAAGGACACAACGGCAGTGATTTTTGGAAGGAAGAGGCGGGGAGCGAACCTGCAACCCTCTGGTTTCTGGCACGGTTGCTCTACCCACTACGCCATGCACACCCTTATTATTATCTGACATTAATAACAATTACCATACTCTACATTGTACCTTATTATTAATATATGGTGCATTGGTGCCTCTATTACATACCAAAACATCTGCTTTTATCCTATAAGATGAAATGTACATACATTTGTATGTTTACCCTAAATGTATATGTGAGGCTAGAAAAAGGATCTTAATCCCCATGTCAGGTACTCTGAGCCTGTTGCAGAAAAACACCTGCAGTACACTTAGTCACCACTGGGAGGCAGTAGAAGGCTGCATTGTAAGAGCCAGTGCTGCTGTATACTTTAATAAGATCATGATGAATTCATGGATTCTATATGGAGAAATATGACTAAACCAACAGTGACTGAGATTAAAAAAAAAGAGGGGGGAATATCTACGGAGAGTCACATGCAAAGCCCATTTGGAATCAGTTAAATAAGATGAATTTCTGTCTTCCATCACTGTATTCTCCCTTTTCTCTTCCACCAGGTGTAAATAATGCACATGTCCAAGTAGGAGCATGAACTAACTATGCATGTGCAGTCATTAGTGTCATTATGAGGCAAAAAAAGAAGAGGATAATTAAAATAAAAAAAACATTACGCCCCCCACCCCTGCTTGAATCTAATTTGGTCTATGATTAATCGTGCAAGTGGAATTCCACGCGACACGATTCCCCGTCTATTAATCACGGCGTCCTGTCCGAAGTCATCACGGCGTGCATGGCAAAAAGTGCCTCGGACCCGCCTCATTAGTATTCCGGAAGCTTCTATGCCGGCCGGGCCGGGGCAGCAGATATGCATACTGTTCATTTCATAAGCGATGGTTTATGAAGCCTGTGGCATGTGGGAGAGATTACCACCAGTAAACACACACTCGGGTCATACGCCAGTCGGGGTTCTGTTACCGTGGTTATAGAGGTCCGACGTCACAGAAATTAACATGTGTATGCTTGAAATAATGTAAATAGACAAGTTTGTATATTGAAGCAATATACCAATATTTTGGTACCGGTACCAAAAAGTGTTTCGATACTTTTCTAAAACAAAGGGGAACACAAAAAATTGCATTATTGGCTTTATTTTAACAAAAAATCTTACAGTACATTAAACATGTTTATTATTGCAATCGAAGAACACTTTTGTCCTTTAATAAAATAGTGAACATACTAGACAACTTGTCTTTTAGTCGTAAGTAAACAAACAAAGGCTACTAATTAGTCATATGCAGTAACATATTGTGTCATTTATCATTCTAGTATTTTGTCAACATTATAAGGGACACGCTGTAAAAAATGGATTATTAATCCACTTGTTCATTTACTGTTAATATCTGCCTATTTTCTGTTTCAACATGTTCTATCTACACTTCTGTTAAAATCATACTTGCCAACCTTGAGACCTCCGATTTCGGGAGGTGGGGGGAGGGGGTTGGCTGTAAACGCATCACTGGCTAAGTGCCATATGTGCATGTGTTGGCGCAAGTGAGAAAGAGCAAGCGGCTGCTGTTGATATAACAAAGTTGCTTTTGGTCTGGTTTGTACTGCAGAAAATGATCACTTTTGCTAGATATCATTTTTTTTACTAATGTTTTGGTGATGTGTTTATGGCCGACAATAAAGAGTTTTGCTCAGTAAAGTGATGGATAGAATTCATGTCCTCAAAGCGTCTCGACAGACGTTACAATATTTGAACAATGATGACAAAACTGTTTTCTCTGTCGTGTCCGTGTGCCACACAAAAAGTCGGACAACTCCAACACCGCACCTAAAGTGTCATTCCAGGTCGTTACACTATGATATACCAATCAAATGTGTGCTTATTCTAGTGTCATTTATTAGGAATCTTAATTTATAAATATTAATCATGAAATGCTGTTAGTATATTAAAAAAATACTAATAAAAATATATTTTACAAACAGGAAGTTGCAGAAATGTACACATTATCCTCTGCTTACATCTCATTGTGCAACATGTGAATGTTTTAATGGGAACTAAATGCAATGTCTGAAGGGGGTACAAATTATTTCCAAAGCAGGACCTCCACCCAGACAAACAATACAAGTACACAGTTCATGAAAAACAATATTTTTTGTTATTGTCATTGTAAGTGGGCCTAAACACTTATATTAGAAAATAACCTCATGGAAATGACTGCTGTCATTTGATTATAATAATAAGAGAATGTTGTCTGTCTATCTGTGTTGGCCCTGCGATGAGGTGGGGACTTGTCCAGGGTGTACCCCGCCTTCCGCCCGAATGCAGCTGAGATAGGCTCCAGCACCCCCCGCGACCCCGAAAGGGACAAGCGGTAGAAAATGGATGGATGGATGGAGATTGAACTTGTTATTTAGTCAGGTTTGTGCTGCTGGTGTAGCCACAGTGTGCACGTCTGATGTTGCTCACATGGGCTCCACTGAAGGCTCAGGGACTTTTTGCCTTTGCTCACACACATGAAAAATTAGAGGGAACATTGTTGACGAGTGCTTGAAACTCCGCATGTCAACATCTCCGTTCGGTGCCACACCAACAAAATGCCGAGGCAACCATTTCTACATCAACACTGTATGAAAAAAGGAGATAACGTCCGCAGGAACCTACCACATAGCGAAGGACATACACTATTTGATTTCCTATTATGCAGCTTATTTTTATTTGACACTTATTGAAATATCTTGTGTGACATCATGCACAAAAGTGCACTTTATTTGTTTTAAACTATAGGAGTGGCGTTCTGTACAAAAAGTGCACTTTAATTTAGTGTTGTTTTGATACGTCATCTTAGTGACATCATGCACAAAAGTGCACTCATAGCTTGTTTTAAAATGTCTCTGACAATTTACACATATACACACACATAACACTCATCTACTCATTGTTGAGTTAAGGGTTGAATTGTCCATCCTTGTTCTATTCTCTGTCACTATTTTTCGAACCATGCTGAACACCCTCTCTGATGATGCATTGCTGTGTGGCACGCACAAAAGTGCTTTCATCAAATGCACTAGATGACAGTATTGTCCTGTTTAAGAGTGTCACAACATTGCTGTTTACGGCAGACGAACTGCTTTACGGTATACAAAAAAGTGACTGCTGTTGTTGTGTGTTGTTGCCACGCTGGGAGGACGTTAATGAAACTGCCTAACAATAAACCCACATAAGAAACCAAGAACTCGCCCTCCATCATTCTATAGTTATAACGTGATTGGGCAGGTACGCTTTTTTATATTGTGGAGGACCTGAGTCCGCCTGAATTTCGGGAGAAAATTTGTCCCGGGAGGTTTTCGGGAGAGGCGCTGAATTTCGGGAGTCTCCCGGAAAATCCGGGAGGGTTGGCAAGTATGGTTAAAATGTAATAATCACTTATTCTTCTGTTGTTTGGATACTGTACATTAGTTTTGGATGATACCACAAATGTAGGTATCGATCCGATTCCAAGTAGTTACAGGATCATATATTGGTTCTAAGTAAGTCCTCATGTGTCCAGGGACGTATTTCCTGAGTTTATAAACATAATCTGAATTTAACAAAAAGAAAAAATTTTGTGACGATAAAAAATATCGATGTAATCATTGTAATATCAACTACATACGCTCTTGTACTTGGTATCATTACAGTGGATGTCAGGTGTAGATCCACCAATGGTATTCGTTTACAAACCCCGTTTCCATATGATTTGGGAAATTGTGTTAGATGTAAATATAAACGGAATACAATGATTTGCAAATCCTTTTCAACCCATATTCAGTTGAATGCACTACAAAGACAACATATTTGATGTTCAAACTCATAAACTTTAAAAAAATGTTTGCAAATAATAATTAACTTAGAATTGCATGGCTGCAACACGTGCCAAAGTAGTTGGGAAAGGGCATGTTCACCACTGTGTTACATCACCTTTCCTTTTAACAACACTCAGTAAACGTTTGGGAACTGAGGAGACACATTTTTGAAGCTTCTCAGGTGGAATTATTTCCCATTCTTGCTTGATGTACAGATTAAGTTGTTCAACAGTCCGGGGGTCTCCGTTGTGGTAATTTAGGCTTCATAATGCGCCACACATTTTCAATGTGAGACAGGTCTGGACTACAGGCAGGCCAGTCTAGTACCCGCACTCTTTTACTATGAAGCCACATTGATGTAACACGTGGCTTGGCATTGTCTTGCTGAAATAAGCAGGGGCGTCCATGGTAACATTGCTTCAATGGCAACATATGTTGCTCCAAAACCTGTATGTACCTTTCAGCATTAATGGCGCCTTCACAGATGTGTAAGTTACCCATGTCTTGGGCACTAATACACCCCCATACCATCACAGATGCTGGCTTTTCAACTTTGCACCTATAACAATCCGGATGGTTCTTTTCCTCTTTAGTCCGGAGGACACGACGTCCACAGTTTCCAAAAACAATTTGAAATGTGGACTCGTCAGACCACAAACACTTTTCCACTTTGTATCAGTCCATCTTAGATGAGCTCAGGCCCAGCGAAGCCGACGGCGTTTCTGGGTGTTGTTGATAAACGGTTTTCGCCTTGCATAGGAGAGTTTTAACTTGCACTTACAGATGTAGCGACCAAATGTACTTACTGATTGTGGGTTTCTGAAGTGTTCCTGAGCCCATGTGGTGATATCCTTTACACACTGATGTCGCTTGCTGATGCAGTACAGCCTGAGGGATCGAAGGTCACGGGCTTAGCTGCTTACGTGCAGTGATTTCTCCAGATTCTCTGAACCCTTTGATGATATTACGGACCGTAGATGGTGAAATCCCTGAATTCCTTGCAATAGCTGGTTGAGAAAGGTTTTTCTTAAACTGTTCAACAATTTGCTCACGCATTTGTTGACAAAGTGGTGACCCTCGCCCCATCCTTGTTTGTGAATGACTGAGCATCTCATGGAATCTACTTTTATACCCAATCATGGCACCCACCTGTTCCCAATTTGCCTGTTCACCTGTGGGATGTTCCAAATAAGTGTTTGATGAGCATTCCTCAACTTTATCAGTATTTATTGCCACCTTTCCCAACTTTTTTGTCACGTGTTGCTGGCATCAAATTCTAAAGTTAATGATTATTTGCAAAAAAAAAAAAGTTTATCAGTTTGAACATCAAATATGTTGTCTTTGTAGCATATTCAACTGAATATGGGTTGAAAATGATTTGCAAATCATTGTATTCCGTTTATATTTACATCTAACACAATTTCCCAACTCATATGGAAACAGGGTTTGTACATTGTGACGCCGGTGAGCTACGGTGTGTAGTGAAGCATGATTAGCTATTCCTCGTCCTGCAGGGATGATACTTGTAAGAAACGTACTTTATTTGTCGCCATGGAGATGAGGATTAGTGATTTAGAAGTTGCTAAAACACTGCCGACTGCGGATGGACGTTAGCTGCTGCTTCCTGAGGGCGTTTCAGAGTTATCGTCAGTTTTTAGGCCAAAGTGCGTCCGTTTTCCCTGTTGTTTGGATACTTTGCATTAGTTTTGAATGATACCACACATTTAGTTATCGATCTGATACCAAGAAGTTACAGGATCATACATTGATCATAGTCAAAATCCTCATGTGTCCAGGGACGTATTTCCTGAGTTTATAAACATAATATAACATTTAAAAAAGGAAAAAAACATTTTGTGACGATAACAAATATCTATGTAATCATTGTAGTATCGACTTATAACTTCACCTTTATCGTTAGTTTTTAAAGTTAAAGTTAAAGTACCAATGATTTTCACACACTCACATACACTAAGTGTGGTGAAATTAGTCCTCTGCATTTGACTCATCACCCTTGTTCACCCCCTGGTAGGTGAGGGGAGCAGTGAGCAGCAGCGGTGGCCACGCCCGGGTATCATTTTTGGTGATTTAACCCCCAATTCCAACCCTAAACCATTGTCACAAAATGTTTTTTTTCCTTTTTTAAACCAAAATGCTGGCGTTTTGCAAAATAACTCGCAACTATCTATTCCAGGTACGGGACAGGTGATGGCTCTTCTGTGCGGAATGGCAATTTCAAAATATTTCATCATCCCCATCAAAGGCCTGACTTGACCCGAATCTAACGAACGGCACGACGCCATTTCTGCTGGGATTCTTTAGCCGGAGCGGGCGAAACCGTCAAAAGGTCTGCATCATTTTTTACACCCGAGTCATGTAGGAATTATGACAGAAAGGCAGATGACATTACATAATAGATGTTTTTTTTTACTTTTTTAACAAGAAAGTTCCAAGGTAAAAGATCATGTTTTCTTGTGTTTTGACTAGGGTTGCAAAATTCCGGGAATATTCAAAGTTGGAAATATTCCATGGGAATTAACGTGAATTAATCGCACACCATACACATATTTGGATTAGTTCACACTTCATACTATTGTATATAAATAAATATAGAGTTAAACGACGTCCCTGCTGTCTGTGCCATCTTCTTCCCCTGTACAAACCGTAACAAATAAGTGTGTTATTGTTTGTGCTATGACGGCTATGACAGTTTCCGCTAAAAACTACCGGTGTAGTGAGTTTACATTATTCACCCAAGGAACTTTAGTTATAAGAGAGTTCCAGTCGGACGCTTTTTCACGGGACACATTTCCGGCGTTGTTGTTGTTGCACTAGTGCAGGGGTCGGCAACCCGCGGCTCCGGAGCCGCATGCGGCTCTTTGATCACTCTGATGCGGCTCAGCAGCTTACTTGCTGAAACCCCCCAATTTTCCCGCAAGACTTCCGGATTTCAGTACCTCTCGCAGAAAACTCCCGGGATTATTATTCACCGATTTTCACCCTTACAGCTATAAAAAGGGCGTGCCATGATGGTACAACATTTGGCGTCCTCTACAATCTGTATTAACAGCGTGCCAGCCCAACACTTCATTTACGATATACATCATCTGATTGCACACGTACGTGACAGCAAGGCATACTTGGTCAACAGCCACACAGGTTACACTGACGGTGACCATATAAAACAACTTTAACACTCTTACTAATAATGCGCCACACTTTGAACCAAAACCAAACAAGAATGACAAACACATTTCGGGAGAACATCTTCACCTTAACACAACATAAACACAACAGAACAAACACCTAGAATCCCATGCAGCCCTGACTCTTCCGGGCTACATTATACACCCCTGCTACCACCAAACCCCGCCCCCACCCCAAGCCTGCTCCCTCACACATCAACCCCCCCCCTTCTCTGTGCGTCGGTTGAGGTGGGCGGGGTTTGGTCGCGGGGGTGTATAATGTAGCCCGGAAAAGTTAGGGCTGCATGGGATTCTGGGTATTTGTCCTGTTGTGTTTATGTTGTGTTACGGTGCAGATGTTTGTCATTCTTGTTTGGTGTGGGTTCACAGTGTGGCGCATTATTAGTAAGAGTGTTAAAGTTTTTTTTTATAACGCCACCGTCAGTGTAACCTGTGTGGTTGTTGAGTAAGTTTGCCTTGCTGTCACCCACGTGAGCAAGCGGAAGCCCCATTCAACATGTGGCTGATCAGGCACGCTGGCTGTTGTGGGTGCTATATGCTGTATCATCACGACACGCATGTCGCTGACAACCGCTATTCATAAAACCCGCGTGCCGCACCAGCTTAAAAATTCCATAAAAGGTGTGGGCAGCGTGTCTGAGACCCCTGGTTTATACATAGCACAAAGCAATAAAAAAAACTTTGTATGCAGTGTTATTTCATTTAAAATTTCAAAAATTTTTGCGGCTCCCATTGTTTTCTATAATTTGTGAAACTGGTCAAAATGGCTCTTTGACTGGTAAAGGTTGCCGACCCCTGCACTAGTGAGCCACGGATGAGGATATGCTGCTTCGTTATTGATTGAAGTAAAGTCTGAATGTCATTAAAACAGTTAGCTCCATCTTTTGACACTTCTTCCACTTCCGTCCTTGCACGCTACACCGCTACAACAAAGATGGCGGGGAGAAGACGCCGTCGAAGGTGAGCCACGTAAATAAGACCCGCCCACAAAACGGGGCATCCTTAAGTGGCTTGAAGATGATCTGTAAAACATCATCTATGCAACATTTTGACCAAAGAACTACCATTACATGTTATGTAGACCACAAGGAAGTGTTTTACTTTTAGAAAAAAAATCATAATATGACCCCTTTAATGCGCCTTACGCCTTACAAAATAAATAAACAATGAATCGGCAGTGCGCCCTATGGTCCGAAAAATACGGTATATTCTTTGTCATTTGATTAGATTGTGAAGTTCGCGGAACCTGGTTATTTTTGCATTCCTTTATAAGACCGTTTTATTCATTTCATAATCTGATTGAACAGCAATGCAAGCCAAAATAATGTTATTTTATGCTGCTTATAAAACATGCTTTTTTTAATGTGCTGTATCGAAATAACAAGTGAAGTTATCATCAAATGAATACCTCTGTCATTAAATAAATGTGTACAGAAAACTATTAAAACTCATAATACAACCCCTTTAATGCGCCTTATAATTCTGTGCGCCCTATTGTCCGGAAAATGCGAAGTATATATATATATATATATATATATATATATATATATATATATATATATATATATATATATATATATATATATGAGTTGGGAAATTGTGCTAGATGTAAATATAAACGGAATACAATGATTTGCAAATCATTTTCAACCCATATTCAGTTGAATATGCTACAAAGACAACATATTTGATGTTCAAACTGATAAACATTTTTTTTCTGTGCAAATAATCATTAACTTTAGAATTTGATGCCAGCAACACGTGACAAAGAAGTTGGGAAAGGTGGCAATAAATACTGATAAAGTTGAGGAATGCTCATCAAACACTTATTTGGAACATCCCACAGGTGTGCAGGCTAATTGGGAACAGGTGGGTGCCATGGTTGGGTAAAAAAGTAGATTCCGTGAAATGCTCAGTCATTCACAAACAAGGATGGGGCGAGGGTCACCACTTTGTCAACAAATGCGTGAGCAAATTGTTGAACAGTTTAAGAAAAACCTTTCTCAACCAGCTATTGCAAGGAATTTAGGGATTTCACCATCTACGGTCCGTAATATCATCAAAGGGTTCAGAGAATCTGGAGAAATCACTGCACGTAAGCAGCTAAGCCCGTGACCTTCGATCCCTCAGGGTGTACTGCATCAACAAGCGACATCAGTGTGTAAAGGATATCACCACATGGGCTCAGGAACACTTCAGAAACCCACTGTCAGTAACTACAGTTGGTCGCTACATCTGTAAGAGCAAGTTAAAACTCTCCTATGCAAGGCGAAAACCGTTTATCAACAACACCCAGAAACGCCGTCGGCTTTGCTGGGCCTGAGCTCATCTAAGATGGACTGATACAAAGTGGAAAAGTGTTCTGTGGTCTGACGAGTACACATTTCAAATTGTTTTTGGAAACTGTGGACGTCGTGTCCTCCGGACCAAAGAGGAAAAGAACCATCCGGATTGTTATAGGCGCAAAGTTGAAAAGCCAGCATGTGTGATGGTATGGGGGTGTATTAGTGCCCAAGACATGGGTAACTTACACATCTGTGAAGGCGCTATTAATGCTGAAAGGTACATACAGGTTTTGGAGCAACATATGTTGCCCTCCAAGCAACGTTACCATGGACGCCCCTGCTTATTTCAGCAAGACAATGCCAAGCCACGTGTTACATGGCTTCATAGTAAAAGAGTGCAGGTACTAGACTGGCCTGCCTGTAGTCCAGACCTGTCTCCCATTGAAAATGTGTGGCGCATTATGAAGCCTAAAATACCACAACGGAGACCCCCGGACTGTTGAACAACTTACGCTGTACATCAAGCAAGAATGGGAAAGAATTCCACCTGAGAAGCTTAAAAAATGTGTCTCCTCAGTTCCCAAACGTTTACTGAGTGTTGTTAAAAGGAAAGGCCATGTAACACAGTGGTGAACATGCCCTTTCCCAACTACTTTGGCACGTGTTGCAGCCATGAAATTCTAAGTTAATTATTATTTGCAAAAAAAAAATAAAGTTTTTGAACATCAAATATCTTGTCTTTGTTTTGCATTCAACTGAATATGGGTTGAAAAGGATTTGCAAATCATTGTATTCCGTTTATATTTACATCTAACACAATTTCCCAACTCATATGGAAACGGGGTTTGTATATATATATATTGTAGAGGGGATGCCTTTATTTGTACAAATTGTTTATAAATATACATACTAAGGCAGATTGGGCACAGCTCATTTGACATTGTGGAACAAAAAAATTTATGGCTCTTTGTCTACAAAAGTGTGTTCTATTATTACTATAATTACATCTTGTATTGGAGCTCACTAAATGTACCTAATGAAGTGGTCGTTGACAGACTACTATCACCTTATCATCACACTACTTTATTCCTGTGTCGTGACAAAGTCATCACTTCATTATATTGTGAAAGCACATGCACGCTCTATGTTATTATTTAGCCTAGGTCTTGAGGTAGCCGTGTTATTCACGGTATTATAAGCAAGGAGCTCTGCACCCGAGCAAGGCGAAAAGCCTTTGTACTGCAGTGTAATTTAGGTCACAATACTCTGAACTACCACATAAAAGTAGGTCGTTATGTAATACAGGTTAGGGTGTTTTCCAGGCTGCTCATGCAAGACCGCCGGGGTATATATGCACGTGTGCGTGCGTGCGTGCGTGTGTGTGTGTGTGTGTGTGTGTGTGTGTGTGTGTGTGTGTGTGTGTGTGTGTGTGTGTGTGTGTGTGTGTGTGTGCGTGAGGTACTATTGCAGTGATGGATCATTGTGAGCTTAGACTCTATGGCGCAAGTGAGTAAAAAAAACATGAAAAACTACCGCATTTTTCGGAGTATAAGTCGCACTGGAGTATAAGTCGCACCTGCCGAAAATGCATAATAAAGAAGGAAAAAAACACATATAAGTCGCACTGGAGTATAAGTCGCATTTTTGGGGGAAATGTATTTGATAAAAGCCAACACCAAGAATAGACATTTGAAAAGCAATTTAAAATAAATAAAGAGTTTGGTGAGTTTTGAAGCATTTTAAGAGGGTCAAATTACAGCTCAAAGAGGCAAAAGTGACTGTTTTTACTAAAATTTTGTTCTGAAGGGGGAATTGCCAACTTCCTGTTGATTTTTGCTGAAGGATGTCCAGGTATGAAATCTAGGTCTAATTCAGACCTACATAGAAGTTTTTGTTTCATGTCTCTACGACATTCCTACCGGAAGTTATAAACAGTTGTGTCTGTGTTTTTTCCTAGGGGGCGCTAGAGCGCAATTTTGAGTTTTGGGTTTTTTTTTTTTTTTTTTATTAGATGGCAATTTTCGCCAGTCCTGATGTGTGTGTCAAATATGGTGAGTTTTGAAGCATGTTAAGAGGGTCAAATTACAGCTCAAAGAGGCAAAAGTGACTGTTTTTACTAAAATTTTGTTCTGAAGGGGGAATTGCCAACTTCCTGTTGATTTTTGCTGAAGGATGTCAACGTATGAAATCTAGGTCTAAGTCAGACCTACATAGAAGTTTTTGTTTCATGTCTCTACGACATTCCTACCGGAAGTTATAAGCAGTTCTGTCTGTGTTTTTCCCTAGGGGGCGCAATTTTGAGTTTTGGGGTTTGTTTTTTTTCATTAGATGGCAATTTTCGCCAGTCCTGATGTGTGTGTCAAATATGGTGAGTTTTGAAGCATGTTAAGGGGGTCAAATTACAGCTCAAAGAGGCGGCGGAATAATAATAATAATAATAAAACGCACAAAATACAATAGGGTCCTCTGTCCCAAAGGGACATTGCGGTCCCTAATAAAAACAACACACATAATTCATAAATAATTAAACTGATTAACTTAGAAGTACATTTTAAATATTACTTTCATGTCTATGATTAGATAAAAATATATTAAAGTAAACATATTTATTATGATTTTTATAAATCATATTAGTAGTGGTGGCAGGCTGAGTATAAAAAGTAGTAGTACTAGTAGTAGTAGTTGCAGTAGTTGTAGTGGTATTGGGGTTTAGAAACACAATCACTTAATACAGTACAATTTTTAAGTTACACTGCGACCTTGAAGCGATTACGCGGTAGAAAATGGATGGATGGATGGAAGTTAAAGTTAAAAAAAAAATCTTCTTCTTCTTCTTTCTTCTTCTTCTTAGTATTATTATTATTAGTAGTAGTAGTAGTAGTAGTAGTAATCATATTAGTACCGTATTTTTCGGAGTATAAGTCGCACCGGCCGAAAATGCATAATAAAGAAGGAAAAAAACATATATAAGTCGCACTGGAGTATAAGTCGCACCGGCCAAAAATGCATAATAAAGAAGGGAAAAAACATATATAAGTCGCACTGGAGTATAAGTCCCATTTTTTTGGGGAAATGTATTTGATAAAAGCCAACACCAAGAATAGACATTTGAAAAGCAATTTAAAATAAATAAAGAGTTTGGTGAGTTTTGAAGCATGTTAAGAGGGTCAAAATACAGCTCAAAGAGGCAAAAGTGACTGTTTTTACTAAAATTTTGTTCTGAAGGGGGAATTGCCAACTTCCTGTTGATTTTTGCTGAAGGATGTCAACGTATGAAATCTAGGTCTAAGTCAGACCTACATAGAAGTTTTTGTTTCATGTCTCTACGACATTCCTACCGGAAGTTATAAACAGTTGTGTCTGTGTTTTTTCCTAGGGGGCGCTAGAGCGCAATTTTGAGTTTTTTTTGTTTTTGTTTTTTTTATTAGATCGCAATTTTCGCCAGTCCTGATGTGTGTGTCGAATATGGTGAGTTTTGAAGCATGTTAAGAGGGTCAAATTACAGCTCAAAGAGGCAAAAGTGACTGTTTTTACTAAAATGTTGTTCTGAAGGGGGAATTGCCAACTTCCTGTTGATTTTTGCTGAAGGATGTCAACGTATGAAATCTAGGTCTAAGTCAGACCTACATAGAAGTTTTTGTTTCATGTCTCTACGACATTCCTACCGGAAGTTATAAGCAGTTTTGTCTGTGTTTTTCCCTAGGGGGCGCAATTTTGAGTTTTGGGGTTTGTTTTTTTTCATTAGATGGCAATTTTCGCCAGTCCTGATGTGTGTGTCAAATATGGTGAGTTTTGAAGCATGTTAAGAGGGTCAAATTACAGCTCAAAGAGGCAAAAGTGACTGTTTTTACTAAAATGTTGTTTTGAAGGGGGAATTGCCAACTTCCTGTTGATTTTTTGCTGAAGGATGTCAACGTATGAAATCTCGGTCTAAGTCAGACCTACATAGAAGTTTTTGTTTCATGTCTCTACGACATTCCTACCGGAAGTTATAAGTGGTTTTGTCTGTGTTTTTCCCTAGGGGGCGCAATTGTGAGTTTTGGGGTTTGTTTTTTTTCATTAGATGGCAATTTTCGCCAGTCCTGATGTGTGTGTCAAATATGGTGAGTTTTGAAGCATGTTAAGGGGGTCAAATTAGAGCTCAAAGAGGCGGCGGAATAATAATAATAATAATAAAACGCACAAAATACAATAGGGTCCTCTGTCCCAAAGGGACATTGCAGTCCATAATAAAAACAACACACATAATTCATAAATAATTAAACTGATTAATTTAGAAGTACCTTTTAAATATTACTTTCATGTCAATGATTAGATAAAAATATATTAAAGTAAACATATTTATTATGATTTTTATAAATCATATTAGTAGTGGTGGCAGGCGGAGTATAAAAAGTAGTAGTACTAGTAGTAGTAGTTGCAGTAGTTGTAGTGGTATTAAGGTTTAGAAACACAATCACTGAATACAGTACAATTTTGAAGTTACGCTGCGACGAAAATAGACCTGAATAAACCCGCTCATCGGCAGTTTGATTGATTGACTTATTGAGACTTTTTATTAGTAGATTGCACAGTACAGTACATATTCCGTACAATTGACCACTAAATGGTAACACCCCAATAAGTTTTTCAACTTGTTTAAGTCCACGTTAATCAATTCATGGTAAGTGCGCCTTATGGTCCGAAAAATACGGTAGATGTTGCTAAGTGGGCAACACCAATCTTCTAAGACTTGCGGGGATTTCTTACTGAAACGTGTTGCGATAAAAATATCCAGATGTATATATATGTATGCGCATGAATCCAAGCACGTTACCTTCGTACATCCCAATCTACGTGGAATTGAGCCTACTGATCACCTACTCGGTGGCCTAGTGGTTAGAGTGTCCGCCCTGGGATCGGTAGGTCGAGTCGAGTCATACCAAAGACTATAAAAATGGGAGCCATTACCTCCCTGCTTGGCACTCAGCATCAAGGGTTGGAATTGGGGGTTAAATCACCAAAAATGATTCCCGGGCGTGGCCACCGCTGCTGCTCACTGCTCCCCTCACCTCCCAGAGGGGTGAACAAGGGTGATGGGTCAAATGCAGAGAATAATTTCACCACACCTTGTGTGTGTGTGACTATCATTGGTACTTTAACTTTAAATGTTAGAGGGGCTGGCCTGTCTTCAAAAATGCAAATCATATTTAAATATACCATGCACCTTGCAGTACCCTCTCTGTAAGGTCAGAAAACCTCAGGACAATGAGTAAGATGGGATGCTGGGAAAAAAACATGCTTAATACGCATCACAGGAATAGAATTAGGACACTTACATGAATACATGTACACACCTTAAGCCACCCATTGTGTACAGTGCCTACGTTCACAACCATGGTGTTACTTAAAATGTATGAATTTAAAAAAAAATATATATATATATATATATATATATATATATATATATATATATATATATATATATATATATTATTTTTTTATTTTTTTATTTTTAATTCATACATTTTAAGTAATAAAAAAAAAATATATATATATATATATATTTTTTTTTTTTTTTTTAATTCATACATTTTAAGTAACAACATGGTTGTGAACGGAGGCACTGATAGATATATATATATATATATATATACATATATATATATATATATATATATATATATATATATATATATATATATATATATATATATATATATATATATATATATATATATATATATATACACAATACCAGTAAAGTTGGCACGTTGTGTAAATGGTAAATAAAACCAGAATACAATGATTTGCAAATCCTTTTCAACTTATATTCAATTGAATAGACTGCAAAGACAAGATATTTAATGTTCGAACTGAGAAACTATTTATTTTTTGTGTGCAAATAATCATTAATTTAGAATTTAATGGCAGCAACACATTGCAAAAAAGTTGTCACCGGGGCATTTTTACCACTGTGTTAAATTGGCCCTTCCTTTTAACAACACTCAGTAAACGTTTGGGAACTGAGGAGACACATTTTTTAAGCTTCTCAGGTGGAATTCTTTCCCATTCTTGCTTGATGTACAGCTTAAGTTGTTCAACAGTCCGGGGGTCTCCGTTGTGCTATTTTAGGCTTCATAATGCACCACACATTTTAAATGGGAGACTACAGGCAGGCCAGTCTAGTACCCGCACTCTTTTACTATGAAGCCAAGCTGTTGTAACACGTGGCTTGGCATTGTCTTGCTGAAATAAGCAGGGGCGTCCATGAAAAAGACATTGCTTGGATGGCAACATATGTTGCTCCAAAACCTGTAAGTACCTTTCAGCATTAATGGCGCCTTCACAGATGTGTAAGTTACCCATGTCTTGGGCACTAATAACACCCCCATACCATCACAGATGCTGGCTTTTTCACTTTGCGCCTATAACAATCCGGATGGTTCTTTTCCTCTTTGGTCCGGAGGACACGACGTCCACAGTTTCCAAAAACAAATTGAAATGTGGACTCATCAGACCACAGAACACTTTGTTAACTTTTCCTATGTCATCATGCTAAAGCTTTATGCTAACACATTAGCTAATTTAATTCATTTCAAACTAATTCTTGAGGATTTTGACACTTTTTGCCAACTTGCAAGTACGCTGCAAGTTGGCAGCGTACTTGAAAATCGGGTTTTGCCTTGCACAGGAGAGTTTTAACTTGCACTTACAGATGTAGCGACCAACTGTAGTTACTGACAGTGGGTTTCTGAAGTGTTCCTGAGCCCATGTGGTGATATCCTTTACACACTGATGTCGCTTGTTGATGCAGTACAGCCTGAGGGATCGAAGGTCACGGGCTTAGCTGCTTACGTGCAGTGATTTCTCCAGATTCTCTGAACCCTTTGATGATATTACGGACCGTAGATGGTGAAATCCCTAAATTCCTTGCAATAGCTGGTTGAGAAATGTTGTTCTTAAACTGTTCAACAATTTGCTCACGCATTTGTTGACAAAGTGGTGACCCTCGCCCCATCCTTGTTTGTGAATGACTGAGCATTTCATGGAATCTACTTTTATACCCAATCATGGCACCCACCTGTTCCCAATTTGCCTGTTCACCTGTGGGATGTTCCAAATAAGTGTTTGATGAGCATTAGTCAACTTTATCAGTCTTTTTTTTTGCCACTTGTGCCAGCTTTTTTGAAATATGTTGCAAATGAGATAATATTTGCAAAAAAAATAACAAAGTTTACCGGTTCGAACGTTAAATATCTTGTCTTTGCAGTCTATTCAATTGAATATAAGTTGAAAAGGATTTGCAAATCATTGTATTCTGTTTTTATTTACCGTTTACACACAGCTCTTTTGGAAAACCCATCCAGAAGCAAAGCTCCATTCTGAGTCACTCCTCCCCATTAGCCCGTCCGCTCCCTGAAATATCAAAAAGGAACCGAGCTCTGTCACTTTCCATGATGAGGCAAAGATGACTGCAGCCCCGCCCGGAGCCAGAGAGCCTGAGAGACACACTCCCAGTAATGGGCAACCAGAGGAGGGGATGGGGGGACAAATTGGCAGTGATAAAAAGGAGGCTTGACAGGTAAAGATTGAGGGCAAACAGGAAAATGGGGAAAAAAAAGAAAAAAAAGACGAGTGGTCGGAGGCTTGTGTTGAGAGCGGGAGGGAAAGGATTGCAATGGTGATAGACTGATGGAGACATCTAGACTCACCCAGCCAGCTTCTGTTTAGGTAGACGGACACAAAGACGGGAGGGACGGTGAAGAAGTCGACCACCGAGTTGACCTCCAGCCAGAACCACAGCTTGTCGTTGGCTGCGATAAACTGTCAGGAGAAACATGCACGTCCTTCGTCAAAAAACAAACTGCAAAAACTGAAATCTAAGTAAGATTAAATATCTCAAATAAGGGTGATATTTGCTTATTTTCTGTCTTATGAAATTATTCTTCTCACTAAGCAGATTTTATGTTAGAGTGTTTTACTTGTTTTAAGGGTTTTGGTCCTAAATGATCTCAGTAAGATATTACAGCTTGTTGCTGAGATGTTATGACCTATATTAGCTTAGAAGCTTAGAGGTGACAGAGCTTTCGCCGTTGCTGCTCCCAAGCTCTGGAACGACCTACCTCTGAGTGTTAGACAAGCCTCCTCTCTTCCTGTTTTTAAATCTCTCTTAAAAACATACTTTTATTCCATGGCTTTTAACACTGAGTGATATCCATCCTGCAATGGCGCCCCATAATACACCTGCTGTGAACCTGTTTTTATGTTTTTATGTTTTTATTTATTCTATTTTATTTATTTATTTTTTATCGTGTTCTGTTTGTGTTGTGTTGTGTTTGCTCGGTACTCGTTTTATCTTTTAACCTGTCCATTGTACAGCACTTTGGCTACCCCTGTGGTAAATTTTAAATGTGCTTTATAAATAAAGTTGATTTGATTTGATTTGATTATATTGAGTAAAACATGCTTGAAACTAGAATATCAACTGTTGCAAAGCTGTGTCATCAACACTCACAAGTATAAAACTACTTTTTTAAAGTAATCATTTCTTATTTCAAGCATGAAAATAAAAATCATGATGCCGAGCGCATATCATGATGTCAAGATAATGGCACTAGCATTTACTTAATTTAAGAATATTTTTCAACACATTGAGCAAAAAAGTCTCTCTTTTTTTTTCTACCCAGCCGAATTTTCTTGTTCTATTGGCAGATAATTTTGCTTAGTTCAAATAAAATACCTCTCATTTTTGTATTTTCTGTTTTTGTTTTTGAACACTGACTTTTTGCAGTGTACTGCAAAAACTGAAATTTAAGTAAGATTAAATATCTCAAATAAGGGTGATATTTGATTATTTTCTGTCTGATAAGAGAATTATTCTCACTAAGCAGATTTCATGTTTGAGTGTTTTACTTGTTTTAAGGGTTTTGGTCCTAAATGATCTCAGTAAGATATTACAGCTTGTTGCTGAGATGTTATGACCTATATTGAGTAAAACATGCTTGAAACTAGAATATCAACTGTTGCAAAGCTGTGTCATCAACACTCACAAGTATAAAACTACTTTTTAAAAGTAATAATTTCTTATTTCAAGCATGAAAAAAAAAAATCATGATGCCGAGCGCATATCATTATGTCAAGATAATGGCACTAGCATTTACTTCATTTAAGAATATTTTTCTATATATTGAGCAAAAAGGTCTCTTTTTTTTTCTACCAAGAAAAGTGCACTTGTTATTAGTGAGAATATACTTATTTTAAGGTATTTTTGGGTTCATTGAGGTTAGCTAATTTTACTTGTTTTGGAAAATCTTGACCAGCCGAATTTTCTCGTTCTATTGGCAGATAATTTTGCTTAGTTCAAATAAAATACCCCTAATTTTTGTATTTTTGTTTTTGTTTTTGAACACTGACTTTTTGCAGTGTAGCAACAGTGACTCCACTCTTGCGTCAGCCCTACTTGCTAAAACACGGCAGTGGTTGGGGATGTGGGCGCGTAAGTAACCCATAATAAGTAACTCATTCATTCATTTTTTTATTTATCTCCTTCATTGATGTGCATTTTTGATCAGTAGACAATTAAACTCTAACAACAAAACACATATTTACACACCTACACAGCAAAAAGTCAGTGTTCAAAAACAAAGAAAAAAAATACAAAAATTAAGGGTATTTTATTTGAACTAAGCAAAAATTATCTGCCAATAGAACAAGAAAATTCGGCTTGTCAAGACTTTCCAAAACAAGTAAAATTAGCTAATTTCAATGAACCCAAAAATACCTTAAAATAAGTATATTCTCACTAGTAACAAGTGCACTTTTCTTGGTAGAAAAAAAAAAGACATTTTTGCTCAATATGTTGAAAAATATTCTTAAATGAAGTAAATGCTAGTGCCATTATCTTGACATAATGATATGTGCTCGGCATTACATTTCTTGAAACCAGCAAACGTATACTAAAAACTAATTTATTGTTCTTAATGGAAAGGCAACAAGGCAACCGCTTGTTACTCTCGGGGTCTCCTAGCCGCTCAGGCAAATTATATTGTCTAAAAATGCATTTTTCCATGGATAACATGACATCATCGCGCCAAGTGCGTGCTCTTTCAGTCAATTAGTGCGCATATATACAGCCAAAAATGTTTTAATTGTAATTTTGAAGAATTTATCTGAATGTGCATGATACAAAACAAATACAAAACCAGACAAAAAATAAGTAAAATAATAAATATAAAGCAAAATGTAAACACTTGCTGTCCATATGATCTTATTGTTCTGTCTTTATATTTTTTTTTCCAATTGGAATATATTTCTACAATCTTTTATCTCGTTGTAAAGAGAATTCCATAGTTTAACCCCCACCATTCATTTGTTTGTTTAGACCAGAGGTGTCAAAGTGGTTTTCACTGAGGGCCACATCGTAGTTATGTTTGGCCCCAGAGGGCCGCTTCTAACAGTGAATATTATTATTACACAATTTTTTAATGCATTTTATTAGTAGATTTAAAAAAAAAGTAAAATGTAAAAAAAAATATGGTAAATTGCAATAATTTCACCTCAAAATGTAGTGTATATTACTGTACAAACAGTACTGCTGTTTTTATGGTAAAAAAAAAAAAAAAAAAAAAAAAGGCAGCTCTGTTGCCAGAATTTTACTGTAAAATGTATATTTGTTTTTTTACTGTAAATAAAAAAAACTGCAATTTTACAGTAACATTTTTTCACCTGAGCTGCCAGTTTTAATTATTTTTTTCTACAGTTGTTGATTTTCCAGTGTATTACTGTAAATGCCAAATCGGCACCAAAGTTTATTACAGTAAAAAAAAAATACAGTTTTTTTCATTTAGAGAAAAATGCTGTAAAAACCACAGTAAATTTCACAATTTTACCATGAAATCTATTGCTACTTTTACATTGCACAATTTGATGGATAACTTGCTTTAAATTAAGTATTATTAGTATTCATTTCTTTTTAAAAACGGTTTGAAGGTTTTATAATATATTTTTGCATAATTAGAAAATATTTAAACTAACATAATTTGCGATTACATAGAGTACATTTTTTTCCCCCCAAATTAGAAAGAAATAAAACATTTAGTAAGAAAAGTTACTGTACTTTATTGATACATATTATTTCCAGGCTTTCGAGGGCCAAATAAAATGAAGTGGCTAGGCCAAATCTGGCCCTCTGTCCTTGAGTTTGACACTTAATGTTTAGGATGTCAGAATGTTCTTTGCTAAGATAGAAATGCTGACAACATTGTAACTATAACCTGTTTGAATTATAAAGACTGCACATAGCAATCATCAAGGCAAACCTGATGAAAAATATACATTCTTCTGCAAAAAAAAAAAAAGGTTAATTAAAATACATCACATACACAAAAGCAACTTAATGTGCTTATACTTAAAGGTAAAATATTCCGTTCGGATTTCAAAAGCATTATTCCAATAGGAAATAATGGACATTGAATTAATGTGGTTGACGCCTGTTCAATAAATGATGCTAGCAAGCACCCGTAAGCAAGCAACACCAAAACATTGATGTTTCATTGAGAATATAGAAGACTGCACACAGCGCTCCAAAAATCTGTCTATATTTTTTAGTACGACTTTGGTAAACTGTGTTGGATTGCCGGAGCGATACGGCTACCATAGTCAGACGTACTGTGCTTCAATATGCAGGTATTATGGTTTGTGCACCTGTTATTAAACATTATCTGGTGTTTTGTTTCGACCTAATATGCAAAACCAATGGCCTGTCGCCGTATAAGTAAAGTTTAGAGACTCAAAACCAAAAAAAAAACGCTCAAAGCAGCTGGGATAGTTGTAGACCACACTGATGGGACTTCACCCTTTTGGACGCCCTTTTGATTGGAATTAGTGTGGCAAAAAGCCAAAGAAAAAAACGAGATGCTAAGCCAAGCCTTTTGTGGATACAGACTCATGCAATCTTGTTGACTGCTAGAATTAAAATTTTGGACGTTTTTTTGTGAGACTTTTTTGGCATATTTTTACCTAGACCATTTTGGTCAGTATCCTACTATTAGTGATGTATAAATGAAAGTTATTCGCTGAAACAGTCGTGAGTAGGGGTGTCCCGATCTGATATTGATATCGAATATCGGTCCAATATCAGCAAAAAAAAAAAAAAATCGGAATATCTCGGCTTGCATCTAAACTCTCCGATATAAACTTTGATACAAAAAGTCCTACTTGTGCAAAGCTAAAAATGTCCTCTAATAAACACACAAGGTTGATCTTTTCCACAAAAAAGTAAACACAGAACGGGATATAGGCTACTAGGAACGAGCAGCTACACAACAGCTAAGTACATGATAGCACAGAAGCTATGATAGATATACATGTAAGTAATAAGTAGGGGTGGCAAAAAAAAAAAAAAAAAAGTGTATTAATTACGATTATTATTTGTATTGATTCCTAATCAATTAAAAACATTTTATTAAAAAAAAGTTGTTGTTTTTTTAATCTTAACTAACAAATGTGTCCGCATTATTTAACTTAACATGTATATAATAAGTAGTTTAGTGTTTTTCATATCTACAATTGTTCTCTATTTGACAATATTTTTCTAACATTACAGACTGTAGAATATTAAAAGTATGTATAACTTCTGCTGATATCGTGCCGGCTCAATATCGGTATCGACCAATACTTAAGGCTCCAATATTGGTATCGTATCGAAAGTGGAAAAAGTTGTATGGGGACACCCCAACTAGTGATAACGAGTAACAATGCCAGCAGCGAAGATAGCAACTAACTTGAGTATGTATCTGAGGCCATGCCCATACCAATAGAGATGCTTTAAAAATACATATTTACATTATTTAAATGTATGTATTACTTAGGTAAAAACAAAACAATAAGATGATAAAAAACATGCCTTTCACAAAACTAAGCTCCAATCTGTTTCTTTCGACACGAGATTCAAGGTGCAGCTTACCCGCAGACCGAAGTAAAGCAGGAAGAAGACGTTGAAGGCCATATCGATCTGTAACGTGAAGTCTTCGTAGAAGTTCTGACAGGACTCTATAGGGCTGGAAGACAGAAAAGAGAGACGTGCGTTACTCAATAAGAAAAATGATCATGGTCATATTTTTTTCTTCGCCATAAAAACACTCTCTCAGGATGGCTGTGGGTGGAATCAATATTACATTATTAAAAAAAAAAAAGAAAAAAAGAAAAAGTATGTGTGTATTAGAGATGCGCGGATAGGCAATTATTTCATCCGCAACCGCATCAGAAAGTCGTCAACCATCCGCCATCCACCCGATGTAACATTTGATCAGAACCGCACCCGCCCGCACCCGCCCGTTGTTATATATCTAATATAGACGATGCAAGGCATTAGTGAGGTTATAAAGCTTTTGCCTGTTAAAGAAAGGAGACTGATCCAATGCAGCACAGACATTCGCGTGCCACGTTGTCACGACCCAGACGCACACCAGTGCGCAATCATATGGGAGCCGCGCTGAGCGCACCTCCAAGTGCGTCTCGCTGCCGGCGACGGCCGGGTATGGGCCTGACGCTCCAGCGCCATCCATTTTCAGGGCTAGTTGATTCGGCAGGTGGGTTGTTACACACTCCTTAGCGGGTTCCGACTTCCATGGCCACCGTCCTGCTGTCTATATCAACCAGGGTGAGCCCCACCCCTTTCCTGAGCGCACTGCGCGCGGAGTGACCCCTGTTACGCGCCCCCGGCAACAGGGGTGGCGGGCAGGTAAGCTGCGCGGGCGGAGCGCGCGGAGTGACCCCTGTTACGAGCCCCCGGCCACGGGGGTGGCGGGCAGGTAAGCTGCTTACCTGCTGCGCGTGACGCCGGCCGCGGCGAAGGCGGACGAGGCGGGGTGTCGGTGCGGTGGGCGCGGTGGTGACCCTGGAGGTGCGTCGGGCTCTTCTCGCGGATCGCCTCAGCTACGGCTCCCGGTGAGGCCCTCTCGGGGGAAGGGGCCTCGGTCCCGGACCCCGGCGAGGCGTCCCTTCTCCGCTCCGTAAAAGTGTCCATCTCTTTTTTTTTTTTTCTTCTGTTGTGGCATATGCAGCAGGTGCCTGCTCGTTTTTCGTATGTGGGTAACAACATTTAACTATGTATATATATTTCCGAATTGGTTTAACTGCCACCCGCCTGAATCTATTTAAAATCTAATTTTTTTTTATTTCAACCGCCCGACCCGACCCGACCCGCGGATAAAATCTAATTTTTTAAATTTCATCCGCCCGATCCGCGGATAATCCGCGGACTCCGCGGTTGTGCCCGCAAACCGCGCATCTCTAGTGTGTATATATATATATATATATATATATATATATATATATATATATATATATATATATATATATATATATATATATATATATATATATATATATATATTTATATGTGTATATACAGTTAAGAAAAATATTAGCAGAAGAAGGGAAATTTAGCCTGAGCTTCATGATGCAAAATTCACGTGCTTAAATGGGGCAATTTTTTAAATAACCGCCAATGTACACCTTTGAAATGATTAGAAAGGGACATTTATAAATTTAATGTGGAAAAAAACCCTCTTAGGAAAAATCATGTATGATGGAGTAGCAACAAAACATATGGCCAAAAAAGTCAGCCTTTGCCCCCAAGGTTTGAAGAGGCTGTTTGAGGGGTGGTGTTTATTTATTGCTTATTTCTAGAACATGTTTCATGAAAAAGTTAAGCAAAAAAAAGACAAAACAAAAGATAACTGAATAAAATATTTGTATTTGCCCTCTGAAAAATGAAGGACTTGTATTACTTCTTTGGCTTTGGGGAAATATTTTAATAACCGCCAATGTATCGTACACCTTTCAAATAAATAGACATGGACATTTTTTTTATTTTAATGTGGAAAAAAACCATCTTAGGAAAAATAATGTATGATGGAGGAGCAACAAAACATGGCCAAAAAATTCAGCCTTTGCCCCCAAGGTTAAACGAGGCTGTTTGAGCGGTGGTGTTTATGTATTGCTTATTTCTAGAACATGCTTCATGAAACAGTTAAGAAAAAAAAGTAAAAAAAAAAAAAAAAAGATAACTGATGATGATAACATGTATGATGGAGGAGCAACAAAAAATATGGCCAAAAATGTCTTTGCCCCAAGGTTTGTTGAAGCTATTTGTGTTAATTTATTGCTTATTTCTAGGACACGACACATAACAAAGTTAAGAAAAATATTAGCAGAAGAAGGGAAATTTAGCCTGAGCTTCATGTTGCAAAATTCCCGTGCTTAAATGGGGCAATTTTTTTAATAACCGCCAATGTACACCTTTGAAATGATTAGAAAGGGACATTTATAAATTTAATGTGGAAAAAAACCCTCTTAGGAAAAATCATGTATGATGGAGTAGCAACAAAACATATGGCCAAAAAAGTCAGCCTTTGCCCCCAAGGTTTGAAGAGGCTGTTTGAGGGGTGGTGTTTATTTATTGCTTATTTCTAGAACATGTTTCATGAAACAGTTAAGCAAAAAAAAAAGACAAAACAAAAGATAACTGAATACAATATTTGTATTTGCCCTATGAAAAATTAAGGACTTGTATTTTTTGTTTGACTTTGGGCTATTTTTTTAATAACCGCCAATGTACACCTTTGAAATAATTAGACATGGACATTTTTAATTTTAATGTGGAAAAAAACCCTCTTAGGAAAAATAATGTATGATGGAGTAGCAATAAAACATATGGCTAAAAAAGTCAGCCTTTGCCCCAAGGTTTGTTTAGGCTATTTCTGTGTATTCATTGCCTATTTTTATAGGACATAACACATAACACAGTTAAGAAAAATATTAGCAGAAGAAGAGAAATTCAGCCATGCGTTTCATGTGGAAAAAAACCGTCTTAGGAAAAACAATGTATGATGGAGGAGGAACAAAAAACATGGCCAAAAAAGTCAGCCTTTGCCCCCAAGGTTTAAAGAGGGTATTTAAGGGTGGTGTTTATTTATTGCTTATTTCTTGAACATGTTTCATGAAACAGTTAAGAAAAAAAAGTACCAATAAAAAAATGATAACTGAATAAAACATTTGTATTTGTCCTCTGAAAAATGAAGGACTTGTATTTCTTCTTTTAATAACCACCAATGTATCGTACACCTTTGAAATAGTTACACATGGACATTTTTAATTTTAACGTGGAAAAAAACCCTCTTAGGAAAAATAATGTATGATGGAGGAGCAACAAAACATATGGCCAAAAAAGTCTGCCTTTGCCTCCAGGGTTAAACGAGGCTGTTTGAGGGGTGGTGTTTATTTATTGCTTATTCCTAGAACATGTTTCATGAAACAGTTAAGAAAAAAAAGTACAAAAAAATGATAACTGATGATTATAACATGTATGATGGAGGAGCAACAAAACATATGGCCAAAAAAGTATTTGCCCCAAGGTTTGTTGAGGCTATTTGTGTTTATTTATTGCTTATTTCTAGGACATGACACACAGCACAGTTAAGAAAAATATTAGCAGAAGAAGAGAAATCCAGCCTGCTTAAATGGGGCATTGTTTTTAATAACCGCCAATGTACACCTTTGACATGATTAGACAGGGACATTTTTAAATTTAATGTGGAAAAAAACCCTCTTAGGAAAAATAATGTATGATGGAGGAGCAACAAAACATGGCCAAAAAAGTCAGCCTTTGCCCCCAAGGTTAAACGAGGCTGTTTGAGGGGTGGTGTTTATGTATTGCTTATTTCTAGAACATGCTTCATGAAACAGTTAAGAAGAAAAAGTTTTTAAAAAAAATTATAACTGAATAAAACATTTGTTTTTGCCCTCTGAAAAATGAAGGACTTGTATTTCTTCTTTGGCTTTGGGAAAATGTTTTAATAACCGCCAATGTATCGTACACCTTTGAAATAATTGGACATGGACATTTTTAATTTTAACGTGGAAAAAAACCCTCTTAGGAAAAATAATGTATGATGGAGGAGCAACAAAACATGGCCAAACAAGTCAGCCTTTGCCCCCAGGGTTAAACGTGGCTGTTTGAGGGGTGGTGTTTATGTATTGCTTATTTCTAGAACATGCTTCATGAAACAGTTAAGAAAAAAAAGTTTAAAAAAATGATAACTGATGATGATAACAATTAACATGTATGATGGAGGAGCAGCAAAACATATGGCCAAACAAGTCTTTGCCCCAAGGTTTGTTGAGGCTATTTGTGTTGATGTATTGCTTATTTCTAGGACATGACACATAACACAGTTAAGAAAAATATTAGCAGAAGAAAATAAATTCAGCCTGAGCTTTATGTTGCAAATTTTCTGTGCTTAAATGGGGCATTGTTTTTAATAACCGCCAATGTACACCTTTGAAATAATTAGACATGGACATTTTAAATTTTAACGTGGAAAAAAACCCTCTTAGAAAAAATAATGTATGATGGAGGAGCAACAAAACATATGGCCAAAAAAGTCAGCCTTTGCCCCCAAGGTTAAACGAGGCTGTTTGAGGGGTGATGTTTATTTATTGCTTATTACTAGAACATGTTTCATGAAACAGTTAAGAAAAAAAAGTACAAAAAAAATGATAACTGATGATGATAACATGTATGATGGAGGAGCAACAAAACGTATGGCCAAAAAAAGTCAGTCTTTGCCCCAAGGTTTGTTGAGACTATTTGTGTTAATTTATTGCTTATTTCTAGGACATGACACATAGCACAGTTAAGAAAAATATTAGCAGAAGAAGAGAAATCCAGCCTGAGCTTCATGTTGCAAAATTCCCATGCTTAAATGGGGCATTGTTTTTAATAACCGCCAATGTACACCTTTGACATGATTAGACAGGGACATTTTTAAGTTTAATGTGGAAAAAAACCCTCTTAGGAAAAATCATGCATGATGGAGTAGCAACAAAAAATATGGCCAAAAAAGTCAGCCTTTGCCCCCAAGGTTTAAAGAGGCTGTTTGAGGGGTGGTGTTTATTTATTGCTTATTTCTAGAACATGTTTCATGAAACAGTTAAGCAAAAAAAATACAAAAAAAAGATAACTGAATAAAATATTTGTATTTGCCCTCTGAAAAATGAAGGACTTGTATTTCTTCTTTGGCTTTAGGGAAATATTTTAATAACCGCCAATGTATCGTACACCTTTCAAATAATTAGACATGGACATTTTTAATTTTAACGTGGAAAAAAACCCTCTTAGGAAAAATAATGTATGATGGAGTAGCAACAAAACATATGGCCAAAAAAGTCAGCCTTTGCCCCAAGGTTTGTTGAGGCTATTTATGTGTATTCATTGCCTATTTTTATAGGACATAACACATAACACAGTTAAGAAAAATATTAGCAGAAGAAGAGAAATTCAGCCTGAGTTTCATGTGGAAAAAACCCTCTTAGGAAAAACAATGTATGATGGAGGAGGAACAAAAAACATGGCCAAAAAAGTCAGGCTTTGCCCCCAAGGTTTAAAGAGGGTATTTAAGGGGTGGTGTTTATTTATTGCTTGTTTCATGAAACAGTTAAGAAAAAAAAGTACCAAAAAATGATAACTGAATAAAACATTTGTTTTTGCCCTCTGAAAAATGAAGGACTTGTATTTCTTCTTTGGCTTTGGGGAAATATTTTAATAACCGCCAATGTATCGTACACCTTTCAAATAAATAGACATGGACATTTTTTTATTTTAATGTGGAAAAAAACCCTCTTGGGAAAAATAATGTATGATGGAGGAGCAACAAAACATGGCCAAAAAAGTCAGCCTTTGCCCCCAAGGTTAAACGAGGCTGTTTGAGGGGTGGTGTTTATGTATTGCTTATTTCAAGAACATGCTTCATGAAACAGTTAAGGAAAAAAAGTTACAAAAAAAATTATAACTCAATAAAACATTTGTTTTTGCCCTCTGAAAAATGAAGGACTTGTATTTCTTCTTTGGCTTTGGGGAAATGTTTTAATAACCGCCAATGTATTGTACACCTTTGAAAGAATTAGACATGGACATTTTTAATTTTAACGTGGAAAAAAACCCTCTTAGAAAAAATAATGTATGATAGAGGAGCAACAAAACATATGGCCAAAAAAGTCAGCCTTTGCCCCCAGGGTTAAACAAGGCTGTTTGAGGGGTGGTGTTTATTTATTGCTTATTTCTAGAACATGCTTCATGAAACAGTTAAGAAGAAAAAGTTAAAAAAAAAAATCATAACTGAATAAAACATTTGTTTTTGCCCTCTGAAAAATGAAGGACTTGTATTTCTTCTTTGGCTTTGGGGAAATGTTTTAATAACCGCCAATGTATCGTACACTTTTGAAATAATTAGACATGGACATTTTTAATTTTAATGTGGAAAAAAACCCTCTTAGAAAAAAATAATGTATGATAGAGGAGCAACAAAACATGGCCAAAAAAGTCAGCCTTTTCCCCAAGGTTTGTTGAGGCTATTTCTGTGAATTCATTGCCTATTTTTATAGGGCATGACACATAAATTAAGGAAAATATTAGCAGAAGAAGAGAAATTCAGCCTGAGTTTCATGTGGAAAAAAACCCTCTTAGGAAAAACAATGTATGATGGAGGAGGAACAAAAAACATGGCCAAAAAAGTCAGCCTTTGCCCCCAAGATTTAAAGAGGGTATTTAAGGGGTGATGTTTATTTATTGCTTATTTCTTGAACATGTTTCATGAAACAGTTAAGAAAAAAAAGTACCAATAAAAAAATGATAACTGAATAAAACATTTGTATTTGAAAAATGAAGGACTTGTATTTCTTCTTTTAATAACCGCCAATGTATCGTACACCTTTGAAATAATTAGACATGTACATTTTTAATTTTAATGTGGAAAAAAACCCTCTTAGGAAAAATAATGTATGATGGAGGAGCAACAAAACATATGGCCAAAAAAGTCTGCCTTTGCCCCCCAGGGTTAAACGAGGCTGTTTGAGGGGTGGTGTTTATTTATTGCTTATTCCTAGAACATGTTTCATGAAACAGTTAAGAAAAAAAAGTTTAAAAAAATGATAACTGATGATGATAACAATTAACATGTATGATCGAGGAGCAACAAAACATATGGCCAAACAAGTCTTTGCCCCAAGGTTTGTTGAGGCTATTTGTGTTGATGTATAGCTTATTTCTAGGACATGACACATAACACAGTTAAGAAAAATATTAGCAGAAGAAAATAAATTCAGCCTGAGCTTTATGTTGCAAATTTTCCGTGCTTAAATGGGGCATTGTTTTTAATAACCGCCAATGTACACCTTTGAAATAATTGGACATGGACATTTTCAATTTTAACGTGGAAAAAAACACTCTTAGGAAAAATCATGTATGATGGAGGAACAACAAAACATGGCCTTTGCCCCCAAGGTTTAAAGAGGCTGTTTGAGGGGTGGTGTTTATTTATTGCTTATTTCTAGAACATGTTTCATGAAACAGTTAAGCAAAAAAAAAAAAATACAAAAAAAAAGATAACTGAATAAAATATTTGTATTTGCCCTCTGAAAAATGAAGGACTTGTATTTCTTCTTTGGCTTTGGGGAAATGTTTTAATAACCGCCAATGTATCGTACACCTTTGAAATAATTAGACATGGACATTTATAATTTTAACGTGGAAAAAAACCCTCTTAGAAAAAATAATGTATGATAGAGGAGCAACAAAACATATGGCCAAAAAAGTCAGCCTTTGCCCCCAGGGTTAAACAAGGCTGTTTGAGGGGTGGTGTTTATTTATTGCTTATTTCTAGAACATGTTTCATGAAACAATTAAGAAAAAAAAGTACAAAAAAATGATAACTGATGATGATAACAATTAACATGTATGATGGAGGAGCAACAACACATATGGCCAAACAAGTCTTTGCCCCAAGGTTTGTTGAGGCTATTTGTGTTGATGTATTGCTTATTTCTAGGACATGACACATAACACAGTTAAGAAAATATTAGCAGAAGAAAATAAATTCAGCCTGAGCTTTATGTTGCAAAATTCCCGTGCTTAAATGGGGCATTGTTTTTAATAACCGCCAATGTACACCTTTGAAATGATTAGACATGGACATTTTAAATTTTAACGTGGAAAAAAACCCTCTTAAGAAAAATAATGTATGATGGAGGAGCAACAAAACATATGGCCAAAAAAGTCAGCTTTTGCCCCCAAGGTTTGAAGAGGCTGTTTGAGGGGTGGTGTTTATTTATTGCTTATTTCTAGAACATGTTTCATGAAACAGTTAAGCAAAAAAAAGACAAAACAAAAGATAACTGAATAAAATATTTGTATTTGCCCTCTGAAAAATTAAGGACTTGTATTTTTTGTTTGACTTTGGGCTATTTTTTTAATAACCGCCAATGTATCGTACACCTTTGAAATAATTAGACATGGACATTTTTAATTTTAATGTGGAAAAAACCCTCTTAGGAAAAATAATGTATGATGGAGTAGCAACAAAACATATGGCCAAAAAAGTCAGCCTTTGCCCCAAGGTTTGTTTCGGCTATTTCTGTGTATTCATTGCCTATTTTCATAGGACATAACACATAACACAGTTAAGAAAAATATTAGCAGAAGAAGATAAATTCAGCCTGAGTTTCATGTGGAAAAAAACCCTCTTAGGAAAAACAATGTATGATGGAGGAGGAACAAAAAACATGGCCAAAAAAGTTAGCCTTTGCACCCAAGGTTTAAAGAGGGTAATTAAGGGGTGATGTTTATTTATTGCTTATTTCTTGAACATGATTCATGAAACAATTAAGAAAAAAAAGTACCAAAAAAAAAATTATAACTGAATAAAACATTTGTATTTGCCCTCTGAAAAATGAAGGACTTGTATTTCTTCTTTTAATAACCGCCAATGTATCGTACACTTTTGAAATAGTTACACATGGACATTTTTAATTTTAACGTGGAAAAAAACCCTCTTAGGAAAAATAATGTATGATGGAGGAGCAACAAAACATATGGCCAAAAAAGTCTGCCTTTGCCCCCAGGGTTAAACGAGGCTGTTTGAGGGGTGGTGTTTATTTATTGCTTATTCCTAGAACATGTTTCATGAAACAGTTAAGAAAAAAAAGTTAAAAAAAAAATTATAACTGAATAAAACATTTGTTTTTGCCGTCTGAAAAATGAAGGACTTGTATTTCTTGTTTGGCTTTGGGGACATTTTTTAATAACCGCCAATGTATCGTACACCTTTGAAATAATTAGACATGGACATTTTTAATTTTAACATGGAAAAAAACCCTCTTAGGAAAAATAATGTATGATGGAGGAGCAACAAAACATGGCCAAAAAAGTCAGCCTTTGCCCCCAAGGTTAAACGAGGCTGTTTGAGGGGTGGTGTTTATGTATTGCTTATTTCTAGAACATGCTTCATGAAACAGTTAAGAAAAAAAGTTTAAAAAAAATGATAACTGATGATGATAACATGTATGATGGAGGAGCAACAAAACATATGGCCAAAAAATGTCAGTCTTTGCCCCAATGTTTGTTGAGGCTATTTGTGTTAATTTATTGCTTATTTCTAGGACATGACACAAAACACGGTTAAGAAAAATATTAGCAGGAGAAAAGACATCCAGCAAAATTCCCGTGCTTAAAACAATCTTACAAGGCATCTTTCAAGCCACAAATAGCCAACAGAGAAAGCCCTTGATACGACAGATGCTCCACGCTGCAAAATGTCCTGCATACTCCCCCCACTGACAGCAGCTAAGCCCACGTTTTTCTTTACTTTTCCCAAGTGGCAGATGTTGATATGTAAGCCACGACGTGCCCCGGCCTGTCATAATATCCATCTTCATGTTTACCATGAAATGATGCACCATTAGCATGGGGGGGCGCAAAAAGCAATCACTGGCACTAACCGCCCCATTCATCACTTGGAAGTGCGCCTATAATCATTCTCTCCTTAGGATGGAGGGAATCCTCCCGCGAGCAGGAATGCATATGCATCATGGCTTACTTGGATAGACGCAACCTTTGGGAACGCATAGACCGGCAGGCATTAAAAAGTAGGCAATCTCATTTGTTGTGGTGAAACACCGAAGTAGTGACTGTATGTACGCAGCCCAGTGGGAGGCCCGCAGTGAGACATCCATGATTGAATTTACTGCGTAATGATCTCCCGAGGTAGCGGAGTGATAGGCCAGAGAGGACGTATCGCTCAGAGAGAATGATCCAACTTCTAATTCTTGCCGTCTGTCTCGGGGATATCCTGAGGACTGTTCTGCTCTTTAAGATGATGTGGGATGGGATCAGTGTCGGCCAGGGATGCTACAGTATCAAAACATCACCGCACAATATTATCACGGTTTTAAAGCCACTGGACGATATTATTGTGGTATGTGCCACAAAAAATACTTAAAAATGCGGTACCAAAATGTTTTTCGGTACTTTGGTACTTTTCTAAATAAAGGGGACCACAATTAGGGACTGCAATGGCCCTTTGGGACAGAGGATCCTATTGTATTTTGTGCGTTTTATTATTATTATTATTCCGCCGCCTCTTTGAGCTGTAATTTGACCCCCTTAACATGCTTCAAAACTCACCATATTTGACTCGCGAAAATTGCCATCTAATCAAAAAAACAAACCCCAAAACTCGAAATTGTGCTCTAGCGCCCCCTAGGAAAAACACAGACAAAACTGCTTGTAACTTCCGGTAGGAATGTCGTACAGACATGCAACAAAAACCTCTATGTAGGTCTGACTTAGACCTAGATTTCATACGCTGACATCCTTCAGCAAAAATCAACAGGAAATTGGAAATTCCCTCTTCAAAACACTAAACTGTCACTTTTGCCTCTTTGAGCTGTAACGTGACCCAACTTAACATGCTTCAAAACTCACCAAACTGGACACACACATCAGGACTGGCAAAAATTGTGATCTAATAAAAAAACCCAACCCCAAAACTCAAAATTGCGCTCTAGTGCCCCCTAGGAAGAAAACACAGACACAACTGCTCCTAGGAAGAAAACTCAGACAAAACTGCCTGTAACTTCTAGTAGGAATGTCTTTGAGACATGAAACAAAAACCTCTATGTAGATCTGACTTAGACCTAGATTTCATACATTGACATCCTTCAGCAAAAATCAACAGGAAGTTGGCAATTCCCCCTTCAAAACAAAAGTTTAGTAAAAACTGTCACTTTTGCCTCTTTGAGCTGTAATGTAACCCCCCTTAACATGCTTCAAAACTCACCAAACTGGACACACACATCAGGACTGGCGAAAATTGCGATCTAATAAAAAAAAATCAAACCCCAAAACTCAAAATTGTGCTCTAGCGCCCCCTAGGAAAAAACACATACAAAACTGCTTGTTACTTCCGGTAAGAATGTCGTAGAGACATGAAACAAAAACCTCTATGTAGGTCTGACTTAGACCTAGATTTCATACATTGACATCCTTCAGCAAAAATCAACAGGAAGTTGGCAATTCCCCCTTCAAAACAAAAGTTGACTAAAAACAGTCACTTTTGCCTCTTTGAGCTGTAATTTGACCCCCTTAACATGCTTCAAAACTCACCAAACTGGACACACACATCAGGACTGGCAAAAATTGCGATCTAATAAAAAAAAAAAAAAAACCCAAAACTCAAAATTGCGCTCTAGCGCCCCCTAGGAAGAAAACTCAGACACAACTGCCTGTAACTTCCAGTAAGAATGTCTTAGAGACATGGAACAAAAAACCTCTATGTAGGTCTCACTTAGACCTACATTTCATATTTTGAAATCAACAGGAAGTTTGCAATTCCCCCTTCAAAACAAAAGTTTTGTAAAAACCGGTCACCTTTTTTCAAACATTATCTCCTCTGAGCGCGTTTGTCGTGTCGGCTTCAAACTAGCACAGGAGAGAGATTGAACCCTTCTGATTAAAAGTTGACAAAAGAGTTTTAATTACTGCTCCGGTTTGGATTTTATGTGCCGTCAAAGTCGGTCCCGTCCATCGCTGCTTGCAGCTTTTATTGGCTTTATTTTAACAAAAAAATCTTAGGGTACATTAATCATATGTTTATTATTGCTATCCAAGAACAATTTTGTCCTTAAATAAAATAGTGAACATACGAGACAACTTGTCTTTTATTAGTAAGTAAGCAAACAAAGGCTCCTAATTAGTCTGCTGACATATGCAGTAACATATTGTGTAATTCATCATTCTATTATTTTGTCAACATTATGAAGGACAAGCTATAAAAATTTATTATAAATCCACTTATCCGATATTTACGAAAATGGCTTTAGAGATTAAAGAAAACTCATTCCTTCCTCCAAATATGAACTCTGCCACGATCAGTCTCTTGCTAAAACCTGATAAAGACCCAACACTTCCATCCAGTTACCGGCCAATCTCCCTGATTAATGCTGATCTTAAAATTATCTGCAAAGTATTAGCTCAAAGATTAGAAAAAGTCACTCCATATATAGTACATCCTGATCAAACAGGTTTCATCAAAGAGAGACAATCGTCCAACAATGTTCGCCGTCTACTCAATGTGATAGACTATTCTGTTATTCATAATCTAAAAACAGCTGTTGTTTCATTAGATGCTGAAAAAGCATTTGATAGAGTGAACTGGAATTTTCTTCTAGCTACTCTACAGAAATTTGGATTTGGAGACTCATTTATAGAATGGATTAAGGTCCTATATAGTTTTCCTACAGCTTCGGTTAGAACGAACAGCCAAATATCTCCAAGGTTTAATCTTATGAGGGGCACAAGGCAAGGGTGTCCACTTTCTCCGTCACTGTTTGCTATATTTATTGAACCTCTTGCAACCGCTATTCGACAGCATGCAAATATTAAAGGCATCCATACCGCAACCGTTCATCATAAAATAAGCCTTTATGCTGATGATGTATTACTTTTCTTACAAAATCCACATTCTTCTCTTCAAGATACAATCTCACTTATCAATAAATTCAGTTCTATTTCAGATTACTCCATCAACTGGTCCAAATCTACTGTGTTACCAATTAATTTTGACTTTCAGAGCACCTCATCGATTCCACTGCATAAAGGGAACATTAAATACCTGGGAATCAATATTTCCTCCACATTGTCAGATCTGAATCGCTTGAATTACTCCCCAATCTTAAAATCGATTGAGGATGATCTGGCGCGTTGGAAAACACTGCCAATCTCACTTATGGGAAGGGTTTCTACCGTGAAAATGATGGTCTTGCCTAGGGTTAATTATCTATTTTCAATGATTCCAACCAAACCTTCTCAAATCTGGTTTAAGTCACTAGACTCACACATCAATCAGTTTCTTTGGAAGAGTAAACCAGCACGAATCAGCCTTAAAACTTTACAAAAACCCAAAGAACATGGGGGTCTAGAACTCCCAAACTTTTCCTATTATTTCCTTGCAAATAAACTACAATATATATTAAAATGGATCAATCCCACTTTATTAGATAGTTTATGGTTAGAGATTGAACAATCACTTAGCCAGGAGATCCCAATTTCTAACTTGCCCTTTATTAGCCAAATTCTCCGAAAACACAACTGCTTTAAAAGTATTAATATACGCACTACCTTAACAGCTTGGTGGGAGTTTTTGAAAATAACTGGGTCCCCGCTCACTCCATGCCAATTTACGCCTATTTGGAATAATCCTGATTTTCTTTTAAACAAGAAGCCATTGAACTTTCCAACATGGTATGATAAGGGAGTCGGATGCCTTGGGGATATCATCAATGCAAACAGTTTTATCTCTTTTAAAAGTTTAATAACACAATATGCAATCAATCCTAATAAATTTCTAGAATATATACAAATCAAATCTGTAATCAGCGCAAGATTCAACAAAACAACATGGGAAACTAATCCTACGACCGTTAAATTCTTCAAAACATCTGCCCCCAAAGCTTTATCCAAATTATATGCTCTCTTATCAAAAATAGATAACACAATAAGTATTCCAACTTCTAAATGGCACTCAGACGTATCAACAAGCTGTGACCCAGAATTCTGGAAACAAATATGCCTCAATACTACTCGTTTGATTAAGAATCCAAATGTACGACTGATTCAGCTCAAAATACTTTACAGAATACATTACACCGGTCTAAGAATGTATAAAATGGGTTTAGCTGACTCTAACATCTGTGTACACTGCTCAGATAATAAGATAGATAATTACTTGCATTCAATGTGGTCCTGTGCTCCCGTGAGTAACTTTTGGCTTGGAGTGTGCGAGAACCTATCATTAGCGTTAGAGATTCCTATTCCCATCTCCCCCGCACTCTGCCTGTTGGGTGATCTCTCCGCAACTGATCTTGATATAAACAAAACATACCTCCTTATAAATGCGTTGGGCATCGCCAAGAAAACTATTCTCATAAATTGGAAATCAAAAAATAATTTATGTATAAACCTTTACAAAAACATTTTATTAGATTATGTAGTTATGGAAAGAATGTCTGCTGAATCAAACCAACAACTGACAGAATTCCGATCTCTTTGGGCACCGCTAATTAATTTTCTGACCTGACTCCCTTGGGGGCCGGAGCTGGGGCTCTGTCCCGGGGGTCTTGCTCCGTGGGTGGGGGGTCCTGGGTGCCGGGGGGGCCGTGTGCCGCGGGGTCGGGGGGCCTGGGGTGTGTTTCCTGGTTCCGGCCTGGCGGGCCGATCCGTGGGTGGTCTGGTGGCTGGGGGTGGGTGGAGGTGCCTAGGCGGGTGTTGGGGTGCGGGTGGGGCTGTGGGCGGCCGCCTTGGGTTGGTTGGGGGGGCTGTCCCTCCCGTGGGTGGTTGGGCGGGGGGTTGCGCCCGTGGGGCTGGGGTCTTGCCGCTGTCGGGCGGGGGTCGGCTCGTGCCCCGCTGGCTCCGGTTGTCCGTGGGCTTCCTCCTTCCCCTGGGGCGCGGGGCGGGGTCTGCCCGGGGTCGCCCTGCGCTGCGGCTGTGCGGGCCTGCCTGGTGCCGGGTTGGGGGGACTGCTTGCCTCCCTTGTTGGGGCCCCGGCGGTGCTGCCCGACTGCCCTGCGGGAGTCCCCCTCCTGTGTTTTACTCTGCCCTTATTTTTTTATTAATTTTATTTATTTATTTAAATTTATTTTATGTGTATATATATATATATGTATGTATGTATGTATGTGTATGTATGTATATGTATGTATGTATATATGTATGTATGTATGAATGTATGTATGTATGTATGTATATATGTATGTGTATGTATGTGTATATATATATATGTATGTGTGTATGTATGTATATATATATATATATATATATATATATATATATATATATATATTATTATTATTATTATTATTATTATTATTATTTATTTATTTTTTTATTTTTTTTTAATCTATTTAATATATTTAACTTATTCTGTTAAATTATATATGGGTACGCGTGTATGTGGGTGTGTGTACGTTTGTATATATGTATGGTGAAATCTGTGTGTATGTATGTAGGTACATATGTATGTGTCGCTGCCCCGGTGTGTATTGCTGATCGCGGCGCCGGGTCTGCTGAGGTGCCGTGGCATGCCGGCTGTGGACGCAGGGCTGGGCCCTTATGGCTTTTTGCCGGATGGGATGCCTGGTGGGTGGTGGGCGGGGGGGGCCTGGACGTGCGGGAGGGGCTGCGGGGTTTGGTGGCGTTGGGCACTGTTGGCGACCAGGCCTCTTGTTTATTTTTATTTATTTTATTTTATTTAAAGGGTTTATATTTTTTTTTTTTTTTTTTTTTTTTTTTATATTTTTTTTTTTTATATTTTTTTATTTAATTTTTTTTTTTTTTTTTTTATTTAATTTATTTATTTTATTTTTTATTTTTTTTTTTTTTTTATTTTTTTTTTTTTTTTTTGTGTGTTGTGTATGTATGTGTTTGTGTATATGTGGGCTTATGTATATGTGTGTGGGTGTATTAATGTGTATATATGTGTGGATGTGTATGTTTATATGTATATGCATACGTGTGGAAATGTGTGTATGTGTATGTATATGTATATGCATATATGTATGTGTGTATGTATGTGTATATGAATGTGTAGGTGTGTGCATGGGTGTGGATGTCCGGTGGCTCAATTGGCCTGGCTGTGGATGAGTTGGGGTAGGTGGGTTGGTGGCCTCGGTGGTAGCCGGGGGTGTGCGTTGTTGTGGTTAACGGGGTCGGTCGCTTTTTTGTTTTGGTTTCGGCGGCCGCGGGTGTTTGCGCTGCGGACGGACGGTGGTGGTGATGGTTGCTGCGGTGATACCAGCGGTTGGCATCGCTGTGTTGGGTTGGAGTGGTTGGGGGACTGTGGCTGGTGTCTGTGCGCTTGTAGGGTTGTGGGGATGGCTGGCGTTGGCTTGCCGGCTGGTTTGGGGGCTGGCTGGCGGACGGGATGCATTGGCTTCTTCCCCCGTTGGGGGGCTCCTTCCCCTGGCCGGGACTCGTATGGGCACGTTGCTGTGTGGATGGCCGGGATGCGGTGTTTGCATTGGGCGTGGGGGCTGTGCGGTTTCTCTGCGTTTGGTTGCCGGTATGGGCTCTGCAGGGTTGGGTTGGGGCGGGCGGGGGTTGGCTTTGTTTGGCGGGGGGAGGGGCTCGCGTGGCGTCACGTTAAAGTGGTCTGGTGTGGGTCACGGGCTGTGGCGGGGGGTGGCGGCCTCCTGGCCGTAGTTCCTGGTTGTCGGCCGCGTGGACTGGGGGGATGTCCGGGCCCTCTACTCCTCCTACTTATAGCGCACACAGTCACACATATATAGGACTTTGGGGATTGTCCTGCGGGGAGGCATGGCGGGGGGTTGAGGATGCCTCCAATGGGGCTCCAGTCCTCCTTTCTTGTCCCCTGCTCGTCCATCCCTCAATCTTAGCTGCATATTAGACACTTAGGATTTGGGGGGCTTGGTTTGGTTGGGACCCACCATGACCTTGATGTCCCCCAATTTTAATCGCATTATTAGTTCCCACAAGCATACATATCTCACTCACGCTACAGTACACACATCAATAGGGACTGGAGGTCGGCTGTAACGGCTGACCTCCTAATTTTAACTACACAGTAGACACTCTGGGGGCCTTGTACACATGCATGGGGGGTTTGGGGTTCGGCGCACCCCTCATTGCCTCGTCGGCCGGCGGGGACTGCGGTCTGGTGGCCTGCCAGGCTTTTATTCATTTATTATTGTTATATATATTTTTTTTATTTTTAATGTATTTATTATTTTTATTTTTATTATTACTCATTTTTATTTTATTTTATTTTTTAAATTTTATTTTTTATTTTATTTTTTTATTTTTATTTTATTTCATTTTTTTTTAATCTTATTATTTATTTGTGTGTGGCGTCGCGCGGGTCTCACTTCCTGTTGGATGGGGTCCGTGCCCGTGTGGCCCGACCTTGCGCTGTGGGGTCTCTGTTGGTGACTTGGTGTGGTGGCGGCGCAGCCCCCGTGTCTGGTCTGGATGCTGTGTCCCGGTTGTTTGGGCGGTGGTGTGTTTGTGCGGGTTTGGGTTGGGGTGGGGGGCCTTTTGGTTGGGGGGGTTGTTGGTGTCTCTTGTTTGCGTGTTGGCGTTCGGGCTGACCGGCGGGCTGGCGCCGGCTGGTCTCCGTGGCCCTGGTGGCGTGTGGTTGCTGGTCGCAGTTTTTCTTTGATCGCTTTAATTTGATTGGCTGGTGCTGGCTGTCTGGGGTTATTGCGGCTGCTGTTTCTGCTGCCGTTTGTTTGTGGTGTGGGCGCCCGTGGCTGCTGGGTCTGGTGCAGGGGTGTGGCTGATGTTGTGACTGGTGGCAGCGCGCGCGCGTGATGGCTGTCGGGGCTGACGAACTGTGTATATGTATGTATATGTGTGTGTATGTATGTATGTTTATATATGTGTATGTGTACATATGTGTATGTATATGTATATATGTGTATGTGTGGGTATGTATACGTGTATGTGTGTATGTGTATGTGTATGTGTGTATGTATGTATGTATGTATATTTCTGGGGGTACGCTCTGGGCCTGCCTGTCAGACGGGGGTCGACGCCTCAGGCTACTGCATCCGAACTGCGTGTCTGGAGCTCCTGGGTCCCGCTGTCCATCCCTTCCGGGTGCCCGTCTTGGTTGGGGCCTGTTGGGCCTAGTCCCTGCGTCTATTGTGGTAGCTTGGTGCTGCAAGGTATTCCGAGGTGCTGCGAGTCGGCCAGTTGCTGGGGTAGTGACCTTGTTTGTCAGCATGTCTGTGATCTTCTTTTAATTCTTTTTTTTTTTTAATTAATTAATTAATTAATTTATTTATTTATTTATTTTTAAAATATATTTTATTAATATTTTTTTTTTTTTAATTTTTCCCCTCCCTCAGGGGGGGGGCTCGGCGGGGCGGTTGCTGGTTGTTCCATCTCCATCGTTGGGGTCCCTGCGGGTGGGGTGGGTGGTTCCCGTGGCCCTGTGCCTGGGTGGTCCTGCGGCGGCCGGTTTGGGTGGGGTGGCCGGGGGCTGGCCTCGCCGCGCTCTCCGGGGGTGGGGGGTGGGCTCGTGGGGGCCCGGTTGCCGGTGGGGCGGGGGCGGTCTTCCCGTCCGGTTGCGGGGAGTCTCTGGGTCCTTCGGGCGGGGCGTCTCGCCTTTCTGCCCGTGTGGGGTGTGGTCTCTCGCTGGCTTGGGGTCTGGCTGTCCCCTGCTTTTCTCGTGCCCTGTCCTCCGCCGGGTGCGTCTGTCTGCGGCCTGCTGCTGGCCCTTGTGGGCGGTACGGTGGGTCGGGCTCTGGGGTTCCTGTCGCTGGCCGGCTTGGCTGCGTGGGGGCGGTGGTCCCTGGTTCCCTGGGCACCACGCCTCCTGTTTGTGGGTTGGGCTCTCGGGGGTGATGGGGCCGTGCTCTGGCTCCCACGCACTCTGGGAGTCGAATGTATTGTACATGCAAATTCACGTATGCTCACATACGTACATAGGTACCTACGCTCCCACATACATACACAAATACAGTACATATTTACCTACCTAATGTTCGTACATCCACACGCACATTCAATATACAAACATACACATACACATACTGTACATATACATTCACTGTACAAACACATATACACATTCTGTACATATACATTCATTGTACAAACACATATACACATTCTGTACATATACAAGTACATATGCATACTTACACTCATGCACATAATCACGTTTCATCAAACATATATTAACGTTGTTGCCCTAGGGTAAACTGGGTGTAACACATGGCACACTGACAAAGCTTAACCTATTGTGACTATAACAATCTACAAGGTTAATGTAGGTTGCTTCTCTTTCTCCCCCTCCATTTTTCTGCATTCTTTCGTATCTCAAGTTATCATTACGTATATGTATTGTTGCATTTAAACAACTGTATTGTTGATAATAAAGGTAAATTATTGGTATTGTTCATTATCAATAGCGCTATTTCTATTGGTATTTGTATTGATCCATTTGTAGTGTAATAATGCTCATTGTCATTTCTGTATTATTTTTTATTTTTCGCTAACTGCTTATTTGCTATTACTTTTACCATCATATTTGTACATGTCATATTTGCTGATGTTGCTCTATTGTTGTTGTTGTTGTTGTTTGCTGTTGTTGTTTTTGTCTCTCTGTCTAATCCCCCTCTTGTCCCCACAATTTCCCCCTCTGTCTTCTTTTTTTTTCTCTTTCTATCCCCTCCTGCTCCGGCCCGGCTGCACTAAATGATAATATAAATACATTTAATAAAGTCAAATACAAATAAGGCAACAAGAGAAGTATCCTACACTTCTCTTTTGTAAAGTAAATCTGAACAGCCGACATGGGCATCTACATCAACTATATGATTTGCCTGAGAAGCTGGACAGGACATAAAAAAAAAAAAAAAAAAAAAAAAAAAAAAAAAAAAAAAAAAAAAAAAAATCCACTTGTTCATTTACTGTTAATATCTGCTTATTTTATGTTTCAACATGTTCTAGAGAGAATGATCCAACTTCTAATTCTTGCCGTCTGTCTCGGGGATATCCTGAGGACTGTTCTGCTCTTTAAGATGATGTGGGATGGGATCTGTATCGGCCAGGGATGTTACGGTATCAAAATATCACCGCACAATATTATCACGGTTTTAAAGCCACTGGACGATATTATTGTGGTATGTGCCACAAAAAATACTTAAAAATGCGGTACCAAAATGTTTTTCGGTACTTTGGTACTTTTCTAAATAAAGGGGACCACAATTAGGGACTGCAATGGCCCTTTGGGACAGAGGACCCTATTGTATTTTGTGCGTTTTATTATTATTATTATTCCGCCGCCTCTTTGAGCTCTAATTTGACCCCCTTAACATGCTTCAAAACTCACCATATTTGACTCGCGAAAATTGCCATCTAATCAAAAAACCAAACCCCAAAACTCGAAATTGTGCTCTAGCGCCCCCTAGGAAAAAACACAGACGGAACTGCTTGTAACTTCTAGTAGGAATGTCTTTGAGACATGAAACAAAAACCTCTATGTAGATCTGACTTAGACCTAGATTTCATACATTGACATCCTTCAAAATGTTTTTCGATACTTTGGTACTTTTCTAAATAAAGGGGACCAAAATTAGGGACCGCAATGTCCCTTTGGGACAGAGGACCCTATTGTATTTTGTGCGTTTTATTATTATTATTATTCCGCCGCCTCTTTGAGCTGCAATTTGACCCCCTTAACATGCTTCAAAACTCACCATATTTGACACACACACACCCCAAAACTCAAAATTGCGCTCTAGCGCCCCCTAGGAAGAAAACACAGACAAAACTGCTTGTAACTTCCGGAATGTCGTAGAGACATGAAACAAAAACCTCTATGTAGGTCTGACTTAGACCTAGATTTCATACATTGACATCCTTCAGCAAAAATCAAATACAAAAAACACATACAAAACTGCTTGTAACTTCCGGTAAGAATGTCGTAGAGACATGAAACAAAAACCTCTATGTAGGTCTGACTTAGACCTAGATTTCATACATTGACATTCTTCAGCAAAAATAAACAGGAAGTTGGCAATTCCCCCTTCAAAACAAAAGTTTACTAAAAACAGTCACTTTTGCCTCTTTGAGCTGTAATTTGACCCCCTTAACATGCTTCAAAACTCACCAAACTGTACACACACATCAGGACTGGCAAAAATTGCGATCTAATGAAAAAAAAAAAAAACAACCCCAAAACTCAAAATTGCGCTCTAGCGCCCCTAGGAAGAAAACACAGACACAACTGCTCCTAGGAAGAAAACTCAGACAAAACTGCCTGTAACTTCTAGTAGGAATGTCTTTGAGACATGAAACAAAAACCTCTATGTAGATCTGACTTAGACCTAGATTTCATACATTGACATCCTTCAGCAAAAATCAACAGGAAGTTGGCAATTCCCCCTTCAAAACAAAAGTTTACTAAAAACAGTCACTTTTGCCTCTTTGAGCTATAATGTGACCCGACTTAACATGCTTCAAAACTCACCAAACTGGACACACACATCAGGACTGGCAAAAATTGTGATCTAATAAAAAAAAAAACAACCCAAAACTCAAAATTGCGCTCTAGCGCTCCCTAGGAAGAAAACACAGACACAACTGCTCCTAGAAAGAAAACAGACACAACTGCATGTAACTTCTAGTAGGAATGTCTTAGAGACATGAAACAAAAACCTCTATGTAGATCTGACTTAGACCTAGATTTCATACATTGACATCCTTCAGCAAAAATCAACAGGAAGTTGGCAATTCCCCCTTCAAAACAAAAGTTTACTAAAAACAGTCACTTTTGCCTCTTTGAGCTGTAATTTGACCCCCTTAACATGCTTCAAAACTCACCAAACTAGACACACACATCAGGACTGGCAAAAATTACGATCTAATAAAAAACCAAACCCCAAAACTCAAAATTGCGCTCTAGCGCCCCCTAAGAAAAACACAGACACAACTGCTTGTAACTTCCGGTAGGAATGTCGTAGAGACATGAAACAAAAACCTCTATGTAGGTCTGACTTAGACCTAGATTTCATACATTGACATCCTTCAGCAAAAATCAACAGGAAGTTGGCAATTCCCTCTTCAAAACAAAAGTTTACTAAAAACAGTCACTTTTGCCTCTTTGAGCTGTAATGTGACCCCCCTTAACATGCTTCAGAACTCACCAAACTGGACACACACATCAGGACTGGCAAAAATTGTGATCTAATAAAAAAACAACAACCCCAAACTACTGCAACTACTACTACTAGTACTACTACTTTTTGTACTCCGCCTGCCACCACTACTAATATGATTTATAAAAATCATAATAAAAATGTTTACTTTAATATATTTTTATCTAATCATAGACATGAAAGTAATATTTAAAATGTACTTCTAAGTTAATCAGTTTAATTATTTATGAATTATGTGTGTTGTTTTTATTAGGGACCGCAATGCTATTGTATTTTGTGCGTTTTATTATTATTATTATTCCGCCGCCTCTTTGAGCTCTAATTTGACCCCCTTAACATGCTTCAATACTCACCATATTTGACACACACATCAGGACTGGCGAAAATTGCCATCTAATAAAAAAACCAAACCCCAAAACTCAAAATTGCGCCCCCTAGGAAAAAACACAGACAAAACTGTGTATAACTTCCGGTAGGAATGTCGTAGAGACATGAAACAAAAACCTCTATGGAGGTCTAACTTAGACCTTGATTTCATACATTGACATCCTTCAGCAAAAATCAACAGGAAGTTGGCAATTCCCCCTTCAAAACAAAAGTTTACTAAAAACAGTCACTTTTGCCTCTTTGAGCTGTAATTTGACCCCCTTAACATGCTTCAAAACTCACCAAACTGGACACACATCAGGAGTGGCAAATATTGCGATCTAATAAAAAAATAAAAAATAAAAAAAACTCAAAATTGCGCTCTAGCGCCCCCTAGGAAAAAACACATACAAAACTGCTTGTAACTTCCGGTAAGAATGTCGTAGAGACATGAAACAAAAACTTCTATGTAGGTCTGACTTAGACCTAGATTTCATACATTGACATCCTTCAAAAATCAACAGGAAGTTGGCAATTCCCCCTTCAAAACAAAAGTTTACTAAAAACATTTACTTTTGCCTCTTTGAGCTGTAATTTGACCCCCTTAACATGCTTCAAAACTCACCAAACTGGACAAACACATCAGGACTGGCAAAAATTGCGATCTAATAAAAAAAACCCAACCCCAAAACTCAAAATTGCGCTCTAGCGCCTCCTAGGAAGAAAACATAGACACAACTGCTCCTAGGAAGAAAACTCAAGACAAAACTGCCTGTAACTTCCAGTAGGAATGTCTTAGAGACATGAAACAAAAACCTCTATGTAGGTCTCACTTAGACCTACATTTCATATTTTGAAATCAACAGGAAGTTTGCAATTCCCCCTTCAAAACAAAAGTTTTGTAAAAACCGGTCACCTTTTTTCAAACATTATCTCTTCTGAGCGCGTTTGTCGTGTCGGCTTCAAACTAGCACAGGAGAGAGATTGAACCCTTCTGATTAAAAGTTGACCAAAGAGTTGTAATTACTGCTCCGGTTTGGATTTTATGTGCCGTCAAAGTCGGTCCCGTCCATCGCTGCTTGCAAGTTTTATTGGCTTTATTTTAACAAAAAATCTTAGGGTACATTAAACATGTGTTTATTATTGCTATCCAAGAACAATTGTGTCCTTAAATAAAATAGTGAACATACGAGACAACTTGTCTTTTATTAGTAAGTAAGCAAACAAAGGCTCCTAATTAGTCTGCTGACATATGCAGTAGCATATTGTGTCATTTATCATTCTATTATTTTGTCAACATTATGAAGGACAAGCTATAAAAATGTATTATTAATCCACTTGTTCATTTACTGTTAATATCTTCTTATTTTCTGTTTCAACATGTTCTAGAGAGAATGATCAAACTTCTAATTCTTGCCGTCTGTCTCGGAGATATCCTGAGGACTGTTCTGCTCTTTAAGATGATGTAAAAGCCGTTGATGTGGGATGTGCCCGCCCATCAGTATCGGCCAGGGATCAAAATATCATCGTACAATATTATCACGGTTTTAAAGCCACTGGACGATATTATTGTGGTATATGTCACCAAACAAAATACTTAAAAATGCAATACCAATATTATATTTAATTATTTATGTATTTCAAAACTTTGATACTTTTCTAAATAAAGGGGACCACAAAAAAAATGTCATTATTGGATTTATTTTAACAAAAATTCTTACGGTACATTAAACATGTTTTTATTGCAAGTTTGTCCTTAAATAAAATAGTGAACATACGAGACAACTTATCTTTTATTAGTAAGTAAGCAAACAAAGACTCCTAATTGTTCGGATCCTGTCAAATTTGCGCGACACAGCGAGTACCCGTCATCAACATGCACTATCAGGATGTGACGATAGCATTAAAGCACTATCGTCGGCCTGACTTTTATCATGTACCGTATTTTTTGGACTATAAGGCGCACAAATTTTCTCAAAACTCAACAGTGCGCCTAATAACCCGGTGTGCCTAATGTACGGAATAATTTTGGTTGTGCTTACCGACCTCAAAGCTTTTTTTATTTGGTACACGGTGAAAAGATAAGTGTGACCAGTAGATGGCAGTCACACACAAGAGATACGTGTAGACTGCAATATGACTCAAGTAAACAACACCAACATTGTATATGTTCCATTGAAAATATAGAACATTACAAAATGTTTTAGTACGACTTTGGTAAGCTATGAAGCCGCACCGCTTGATGGATTGTACTGTGCGTCAACATAGGAGTATTATTATGGTGTGTGTATAAGGTAAGATATATTATCTGGCGTTTTGTTTCGCAATATTATGCAAAAGCAACTTTTCTTACTTTCTGGTACCTGCTGATGTGTATTTGGGATCTGCATAAGTCCTGAAAAATTGCACGCATCCACCTTTGTAGTCTGTGCCGACACCGTAGTCGATCAGCTTCTTCTTATTCTCTATCTTCTTGTTATTGTTACGGCTCAGACTCCTGCCAACGGCGTTCATCCATCTGTGCGCTCCAGTGAGTGCACCTCGGGACACGCCCACGGCCGCGCTCAGCCAGGGACGCGCCCAGCAGAAGCCGCCAGCTGCAATCATTTACCGGCAATCGGCACACCTGCCTGTGATGATCAAGCGGTCTTCTTAAGCCTGGACAACCTGCCGTCGCTCGCCGGAGTATAGTCTTCTTACCCTTGTAAGCATCCTCGTCTCTGGCTTTGACGTCTGCTGCTTCCACGCCTCCGACATCATCCTCTTCGCCTCCGACGTCTCCTTCTCGTTTCCGGCGAGACGCACCATGGTGCCACTCGCGTTCGCCTTTCCGACGGCCAAGATGGTGGTCATTCCTTGGTCGCCCGCCTCGCCATCTTCAGCGGAGTTCTACTCGCCGCCGCCACCAGACTCGTCCCCGGTGGATTCGGGGACATTTGGGCCGGCGACCCACCACCAGTTCGCCCCTCCGCCCACCCTTGATTTTTGTTCCTGTGCTTTTTGTGGTTCGACCTGTAGGACATCTGGGAGCTGTCCATAAGGAGGGGGGTACTGTTACGGCTCAGACTCCTGCCAACGGCGTTCATCCATCTGTGCGCTCCAGTGAGTGCACCTCGGGACACGCCCACGGCCGCGCTCAGCCAGGGACGCGCCGCACGCGTCTCCGCCCAGCAGAAGCCGCCAGCTGCAATTATTTACCGGCAATCGGCACACCTGCCTGTGATGAGCAAGCAGTCTTCTTAAGCCTGGACAACCTGCCGTCGCTCGCCGGAGTATAGTCTTCTTACCCTTGTAAGCATCCCGTGTCTGGCTTTCATCCCGCGAACTCGAGCCTCCACTGTGACATCCGTGTTTCCGTTGTGTTCTGATGTTCCTGTTGTCTTCCTGCAGCGCTTCCCGTGTTCTTCCGTGATCCCCTGTTGTTTCCCTTACCTCCCGGACTGCCCTTTTGGATTCTCGACCTCCCGCTTGGAAACGGATCTTGCCTCTTCTCTCCTGCCCTGGATCATCTGCCTGCCCAACGGACTGTCTTCCTGCCTTGTTCCTCCTCTCGCCCAACACAACACTTGGTAACACACACTACAGCTAATCACACACATAGCCACACACCACATATACTTTTGGATCTAGTTCACACTCCATTTTCCTTAGTTTATATTTGTATTGTTTGATTATTATATATATATATATATATATATATATATATATATATATATATATATATATATATATATATATATATATATATATATATATATATATATATGGTTAATATATATAATAAATCATTGTACATACTGCCATCTAGTGTCTGTTGCCGTCACCTCCCCTGCAAACCATAACAGTTATAGGACATTCATCCTCCACTGTTGCCATTTATAATATAAAGTAGTGTAAAGTTCTTACTTATATCTGTCAGTAAACTCGCCATGAAAGCACTAAAACATACCGGTGTAGTGAGGTTACATTATTCACCCAACGGACTTTAGTTATTAGAGAGTTCCGGTCGGACGTTTTTTTCACGGGACACATTTCCGGCGTTGTTGTTGTTGCACTAGTGAGCCACGGATGAGGAGATGCTGTTCTGCTATTGATTGAAGTAAAGTCTGAATGTCATTAAAACAGTTAGCGCCATCTTTTGACACTTCTTCCACTCCCGTCCTTGCACGCTACACCGCTACAACAAAGATGACGGGGAGAAGACGCTGTCGAAGGTGAGCCACGTAAAAAAGACCGCCCACAAAACGGCGCATCCTGAAGCGACTGTCAGAAATCGGCTTGAAGATGATCTGTAAAACATCATCTATGCAATATTTTGACCAAAGAACCACCATTACATGATATGTAGACCACAAGGAAGTCTTTTAGATTTAGAAAAAAATTATAATAATATGACCCCTTTAATGCGCTTTAGAATCCGGTGCGCTTTTAGTATGAAAATAAACCTGACTATAATGGTGCGTCCTATGGTCCAGAAAATACGGTATATGGTCCATATCGCACAAACCTATATACAGTATTTGGCTATGATTTCAACAGTATGATACTTTCTTTAAATTTCAATGACTTGCTTTTGTATCAGCTAGAGATGTCCGATAATGGCTTTTTTGCCGACATCCGATATTGTCCAACTCTTAATTACCGATTCCGATATCAACCGATACCGATATATGCAGTCGTGGAATTAACACATTATTATATCTAATTTTGTTGTGATGCCCCGCTGGATGCATTAAACAATGTAACAAGGTTTTCCAAAATAAATCAACTCAAGTTATGGAGAAAAAAAAATGCCAACATGGCACTGCCATATTTATTGTTGAAGTCACAAAGTGCATTTTTTTTAACATGCCTCAAAACAGCAACTTAAAATTTGGGACATGCTCTCCCTGAGAGAGCATGAGGAGGTTGAGGTGGGCGGGGGGGTGTATATTGTAGCGTCCCGGAAGAGTTAGTGCTGCAAGGTTTCTGGGTATTTGTTCTGTTGTGTTTATGTTGTGTTACGGTGCGGATGTTCTCCCGAAATGTGTTTTGTCATTCTTGTTTGGTGTGGGTTCACAGTGTGGCGCATATTTGTAACAGTGTTCAAGCTGTTTATACGGCCACCCTCAGTATGATCTGTATGGCTGTTGACCAAGTATGCTGGGCATTCACTTGTGTGTGTGAAAAGCCGTAGATATTATGTGACTGGGCCGGCACGCAAAGGCAGTGCCTTTAAGGTTTATTGGCGCTCTGTACTTCTCCCTACGTCCGTGTAGACAGCGGCGTTTTAAAAACCGATTCTGATCATTTTGAAACAGATACCGATCATTTCCGATATTACATTTTAAAGCATTTATCGGCCGATAATATCGGCAGTCCGATATTATCGGACATCTCTAGTATCAGCTGCTCCAAGACAATGATCCAACTTAAAATCCCTGCCGTTCGTGTCAAGCATGTCTTTAGGACTGTTCTGCTCTTTAGGACGTAAAAAGCTCGCCAACGTCCAAAGAAATTAGAACCACTCTAGCTGTTTGCGGCGATTGTTAAAAATAAACGCTTTGATTGGGTTGGAAGGCAAATTCCTCGCAATCAGATGTTGGGGGGGGAGAGGTTAATTTGCGTCTGTGCCCTACAAAGAGTTGTCCTCGATTTTCAATTACATACTCACGCATCAAACCCCGATGAGTAATAGATTGTTCCGCCCATATACACCCCCGGCAGGTTGAGATTGTCCACGCATCCATAAACTGAATTCACCATTTCCCCCCCAAAAAGTCTTCCTTACAAGAAAACCCAGATGGCGCAGAGTGAGGACACCATTTGGAGTGGTCATTGTGGCGCTACCCCTTGGGCTCAGCTCTGGCCTAATTCTGACTAACTGCTCATCTAGAGTCATATGACCCAGAGCGTTCTCAATAACCCGACAAGAGCGAGGGAGGACGCGGCACAGGCTGAACCGGCTGGTCGGCTCGACTTAGCATCACAGGAACCACAAGGAGCGTCATTATTGGACGTCGAATGCCATTATTAACCGAAGGGGGGGACAAAAGCGACACGAGCGTGGTCGGACAGATGCTGGGGGGGGGGGTTTCTCTTGGCTTCAAACCACATAAGCGCTTAAACCATACTTGCCAACCCTCCCGGATTTTCCGGGAGACTCCCGAAATTCAGCGCCTCTCCCGAAAACCTCCCGGGACAAATTTTCTCCCGAAAATCTCCCGAAATTCAGGCGGAGCTGGAGGCCACGCCCCCTCCAGCTCCATGCAGACCTGAGTGACGTGTTGACAGCCTGTTCACACGTCCGCTTTCCCATAATATAAACAGCTAATGATCGAGAGCGAGTTCTTGGTTTCTTATGTGGGTTTATTGTTAGGCAGTTTCATTAACGTCCTCCCAGCGCGGTAACAACACACGACAACAGCAGTCAAGTTTTCGTCTACCTACCATAAAGCAGTTCGTCTGCCGTAAACAGCAATGTTGTGACACTATTAAACAGGACAATACTGCCATCTACTGTACATGCATATGTGACCCACCCATAATGTGTCACATTTTTGTGTTGATTTATTTATTTTATTTTGTGGTTTGAATTCGTTTTTGGAGCTGTCATTACACATTTATCAGTATTCACATTGGTCAGTAGGGGGCAGTAGGGCGTTTCTTCCCAATTGAATGCTATCACCTGCAGACCGGAAGTGTCTTGTCATTCTGAAGAGAGCGACCAGTCTGTGAACAATTGAAACGTCCTGTGTGCTTTTTCCTCCTGTATAACAGGTTAGTTTTGGTAAATCAACTCACTGAATAATATCCATGTGATCTTTATAAGTTTAAGTACACATTCTGATGGTGGAGCCTAACTCTAAAGTGTTTGTGAGTTGTAGTTTGTATTTGTGAATGAATCCAGTGCACAGCTGCAGTAATCAATACAAAAAGGCGACGTGAGTGCGCAATGTTTATATAGGAACTTCTGATCCTAATTCAGACTCCCAAATTAGAGCTCCCGTTTTCTTATTGATTTTATAATGTATATTTGTATAATGTGTGTGTTCTGAAATAGTGACAGAGAATAGAACAAGGATGGACAATTCAACCCTTAACTCAACAATGAGTAGATGAGTGATATGTGTGTGTATATGTGTAAATAAATGAACACTGAAATTCAAGTATTTATTTTATTTATTTTTATTTATATATATATACATATATATATATATATATATATATATATATATATATATATATATATATATATATATATATATATATATATATATATATATTATTATATATTAATAAAATATATACATTGCTAGAATTCACTGAAAGTCAAGTATTTCTTATATATATATATACACCGAGGATGTCGTTGTGGCTTGTGCAGCCCTTTGAGACACTTGTGATTTAGGGCTATATAAATAAACATTGATTGATTGATTGATTGATATATATATCTTAACCATGCCCTCAACCACGCCCCCGCCCCACCCCCGACCACACCCCCCACCTACCACCTCCCGAAATCGGAGGTCTCAAGGTTGGCAAGTATGGCTTAAACGGAAATCAAATGTAAGATCAATTAAAAGTCTGGTCATCTGGATCGGAGTTACGCAAATGTGATACCAATTTTCACCAACATGCTCCATGCATGAAAGCTCGGCTTGACTCATCAACATTAAAAGTTAAAGTTAAAGTACCAATGATTGTCACACACACACTAGGTGTGGTGATATTTGTCCTCTGCATTTGACTCATCCCCTTGTTCACCCCCTGGGAGGTGAGGGGAGCAGTGAGCAGCAGCGGTGGCCACGCCCGGGAATAATTTTTGGTGATTTAACCCCCAACTCCAACCCTTGATGCTGAGTGCCAAGCAGGGAAGTAATGGCTCCCATTTTTATAGTCTTTGGTATGACTCGGCCGGGGTTTGAACTCACGACACTCTAACCACTAGGCCACTGAGTAGGTTTTGTCTAGTTGTCCAATTTTTAAAGCAATTAAATCTGAACCGAGGATGTCATTGTGGCTTTTGCAGCCCTTTGAGACACTTGTGATTAAGGGCTATATAAATAGTTTAATAGTTTAGTCTTTATTTGAAGGGACAATGCACAGAAACATTAAGCTCAAAGACAGATATGTTCTGTACCAGATTATAGCTAAATAGCTCATTTCCATCTGCAGTCCCTGGCTACCTAAATTAAAGGGATACAAAAATCATGCAATAAAATTATGACAATAAAATCATACCATAGCATGTAATCAAATTAAGAAAAGTCATAAAATGCCCTTTCATGGACACATACTTATACATTTACAACCACACCTCATTTACATCATAACACAAAGACAATACATGCTCTTGTTTACATCTGTCATTATTTGTACAAACAACTATGATTTTAACAGACACACCTCACAATTTATAACAAAAATGTTCTCATGGATAAATATAATACACATTAAGTTGATGTGTCAAACATAGTGGCCACCTTATTGACCGTGTGAGCAGCTTTGATTGCTCCAAAGCCACTTCTAACTTCAATTGTGAATGAAGAGTCATCTGTTAGACTTTTCAAGTTTGTTGTGAGGTCGTTCCATTCCTTTATCGCTTTATATGAAAAGGCTGATTGTGCAAAATATGTTTTACATCTAGGTACGCTGCACTGCCCCCTGGTGGAGGCTTGTGTGTTTCTAGTTGTCACAGCAAAGTGCTTGTATTTTTTTTTTTTTTATTTCTCATAAAAAAATACAATCATGTGTGCTTACGGACTGTATCCCTGCACACTGTATTGATCTATATTGATATATAATGTAGGAACCAGAATATTAATAACGGAAAGAAACAACCCTTTTGTGCGACTGAGTGTGAATGAGTGTACAAACCCCGTTTCCACATGAGTTGGTAAATTGTGTTAGATGTAAATATAAACGGAATACAATGATTTGCAAATCCTTTTCAACCCATATTCAGTTGAATATGCTACAAAGACAACATATTTGATGTTCAATCTCATAAACTTTATTTATTTTTTTTGCAAATAATAATTAACTTAGAATTTCATGGCTGCAACACGTGCCAAAGTAGTTGGGAAAGGGCATGTTCACCACTGTGTTACATGGCCTTTCCTTTTAACAACACTCAGTAAACATTTGGGAACTGAGGAGACACATTTTTTAAGCTTCTCAGATGGAATTCTTTCCCATTCTTGCTTGATGTACAGCTTAAGTTGTTCAACAGTCCGGGGGTCTCCGTTGTGCTATTTTAGGCTTCATAATGCGCCACACATTTTCAATGGGAGACAGGTCTGGATTACAGGCAGGCCAGTCTAGTACCCGCACTCTTTTACTATGAAGCCACATTGATGTAACACGTGGCTTGGCATTGTCTTGCTGAAATAAGCAGGGGCGTCCATGATAACGTTGCTTGAATGGCCACATATGTTGCTCCAAAACCTGTATGTACCTTTCAGCATTAATGGCGCCTTCACAGATGTGTAAGTTACCCATGCCTTGGGCACTAATACACCTCCATACCATCACAGATGCTGGCTTTTCAACTTTGCGCCTATAACAATCCGGATGGTTCTTTTCCTCTTTGGTCCGGAGGACACGACGTCCACAGTTTCCAAAAACAATTTGAAATGTGGACTCGTCAGACCACAGAACACTTTTCCACTTTGTATCAGTCCATCTTAGATGAGCTCAGGCCCAGCGAAGCCGACGGCGTTTCTGGGTGTTGTTGATAAACGGTTTTCGCCTTGCATAGGAGAGTCTTAACTTGCACTTACAGATGTAGCGACCAACTGTAGTTACTGACAGTGGGTTTCTGAAGTGGTCCTGAGCCCATGTGGTGATATCCTTTACACACTGATGTCGCTTGTTGATGCTGTACAGCCTGAGAGATCGAAGGTCACGGGCTTAGCTGCTTACGTGCAGTGATTTCTCCAGATTCTCTTAACCCTTAGATGATATTACTGTCATGACTTGGTCCTGGGTGTTTGCTTTTCCGGGATGCAACGGAAAGTTGGCACGGGCGAGACGGGAATGAAGGTACATGATTTATTTAATATATCAAAAAAAAAGTGCAAACGAAAAGCGCGCACAGTGGCGGAGAATAAACTATGAAACCAAAAGACTATAGCAAAAAAGTACAAACGAAAAGCACGCACAATGGCGGAGAACAAACTATGAAACCAAAAAGACTATAAACATGGAACAAAAACTTACTTGGCTTGGACAAAAATAGTTGCATGAAGAATGGACATGGAAAGAATGGACAGAGCATAAATGTGGAGGTCGTCAGAACGACAAACTGAAAAGAATGAACTTAAATACTATGGACATGATTAGTGAAAGCAGGTGCGTGACTCAAAACGTGAAAACAGGTGTGTGACATGACAGATGAAAACTAATGGTTGCTATGGTGACAAAACAAAAATGCACAAAAAGTCCAAAACCCAAAACGAACATGACCAAAACAAAAACATGATCACACAGACATGACAATTACGGACCGTAGATGGTGAAATCCCTAAATTCCTTGCAATAGCTGGTTGAGAAAGGTTTTTCTTAAACTGTTCAACAATTTGCTCACGCATTTGTTGGCAAAGTGGTGACCCTCGCCCCATCCTTGTTTGTGAATGACTGAGCATTTCACGGAATCTACTTTTATACCCAATCATGGCACCCACCTGTTCCCAATTTGCCTGCTCACCTGTGGGATGTTCCGAATAAGTGTTTGATGAGCATTCCTCAACTTTATCAGTATTTATTGCCACCTTTCCCAACTTCTTTGTCACGTGTTGCTGGCATCAAATTCTAAAGTTAATGATTATTTGCAAAAAAAAAAAAAAAAATGTTTATCAGTTTGAACATCAAATATGTTGTCTTTGTAGTAGCGGATTATCCGCGGATCGGGCGGATGAAATTTAAAAAAATTAGATTTTATCCGCGGGTCGGGTCGGGCGGTTGAAAAAAATAAAAAATAGATTTTAAATAGATTCAGGCGGGTGGCAGTTAAACCAATTGGGAAATATATATACATAGTTAAATGTTGTTACCCACATACGAAAAACGAGCAGGCACCTGCAGCATATGCCACAACAGAAGAAAAAAAAAAGAAGAGATGGACACTTTTACGGAGCGGAGAAGGGACGCCTCGCCGGGGTCCGGGACCGAGGCCCCTTCTCCCGAGAGGGCCCCACCGGGAGCCGTAGCTGAGGCGATCCGCGAGAAGGGCCCGACGCACGTCCAGGGTCACCACCGCGCCCACTGCACCGACACCCCGCCTCGTCCGCCTTCGCCGCGGCCGGCGTCACGCGCAGCAGGTAAGCAGCTTACCTGCCCGCCACCCCCGTGGCCGGGGGCTCGTAACAGGGGTCACCCCGCGCGCTCCGCCCGCGCAGCTTACCTGCCCGCCACCCCTGTTGCCGGGGGCGCGTAACAGGGGTCACTCCGCGCGCAGTGCGCTCACGAAAGGGGTGGGGCTCACCCTGGTTGATATAGACAGCAGGACGGTGGCCATGTAAGTCGGAACCCGCTAAGGAGTGTGTAACAACCCACCTGCCGAATCAACTAGCCCTGAAAATGGATGGCGCTGGAGCGTCGGGCCCATATACCCGGCCGTCGCCGGCAGCGAGATGCGCTTGGAGGTGCGCTCAGCGCGGCTCCCATATGATTGCGCACTGGTGTGCGCCTGGGCCGTGACAGCGTGGCACGCGAATGTCTGTTCTGCATTGGATCAGTCTCCTTTCTTTAACAGGCAAAAGCTTTATAACCTCACTAATGCCTTGCATCGTCTATATTAGATATATAACAACGGGCGGGTGCGGGCGGATGCAGTTCTGATCAAATGTTACATCGGGTGGATGGCGGATGGTTGACGACTTCCTGATGCGGTTGCGGATGAAATAATTGCCTATCCGCGCATCTCTACTTTGTAGCATATTCAACTGAATATGGGTTGAAAATGATTTGCAAATCATTGTATTCCGTTTATATTTACATCTAACACAATTTCCCAACTCATATGGAAACGGGGTTTGTAAATGAGGGAGGTTTTTTTTTTGGGTTGGTGTTTTTTATGTTATTTAATAAAAAATAATATTTTATTTTATTTTATTTTTTTCTTGTGCGGCCCGGTACCAATCGATCCGCGGCCCGGTGGTTGGGGACCACTGCTCTAAGGTGCATTGCTGCGGAAAGAGAGAAAAAATAGGACTTGACTTGGATTTGGGATTAAAGACTTGCCAACTTGCAGTGTCCCTCCGGTGCATATAGTACTTAGGAGCATGAGCACACAATCCCTTTTGATACAGTCTTGGAAAGGATGACAGTATCATTGCACCGTATTGCGTTATCTCATCCCGTGTCGGTGTTCTCAACAGTTAAAAAAAAATCAAAAAAAATCCAGATCGCTACATTCGGGTGTTGCTTGACGCCACGTGTCACGTGGGATTTCTGGCCACAAGCTGCCGGCAGAAAAATAGACCGCGGCCCACCACGGCTCTTATTACTCCTTTAAACCCTGGCACAGCCCGGGGGGTGGGGGGGGGGCTACAAAGCAGCGTGGTGATGGCAAGGAGAGGACATGTTGAAAGAAAGGCTGAATAGGAGAGATCAAATAGACGGGAGGAGAAGTGACAAAGTCAAAGGGAAGACGGTGAACGGGAGTGAGTGTGCCGCATCCTCTCAGGCCAGATGCAAATAAATGCTCCTAAATCCGGGGGACTCCGGAGCTTCTATTTAAAGATAGTGTTTGTGAACGCCCCCCCCGCCCCCTTTCAAAAAAAAAAAAAAAAAACCCAATAAAATGCTCTCCGTCTAACCCTCCATGGCCGCCTATTAGCGTCCAAGCATTCGCGTGCACGCCGAGATCCCTAAAGGCAACGCCGCAGAGCACGTCGGCCTATTTCAGGACTGAAAAAACACACGTGTGTAAATCCTCCTTTTGTCCACAAGGGCAAGAACTTCAGTGTGATTACGACGCTTCAAAAATAGCCAGAAATACCTCGGCTGAGACAATAGGCCTTTTGTTTGCCCTACAGCGCGACCTTGACAAGCTGCAGGACTAACAGGCAGGGATTCCGCCGCCTATGGAGCATAACACGTCGCACCAATGAACGTTTCTAGACCCTATATCTTCGCTACTTCGCTAAAGTGTGTCTTTCTCGGCGACTTAGCGGACTGGGAAGCCGTGAAAGTGACAGGTTACTACTTAAATAATTCACTTAGGTGGAGGTAAAAATAGCACCTCGGAGAGCGACGGATGAACACGTCGTACCCGAGGGAGGCCGAGAAAAGAGCTCTTCTTGTGCGCCCGACTAGAAATCTGTAAAAGACCCCACTGGAGAAGGGATGGTGTTTATTTATAGGACGAGTTTGGAAGTCAAAAATAGCTTCCTCGGAGGTTTTTCTATTGAGAAAATGTTGTTTACAATCAGACCAACACTATTACAATGTCATTTGAAAAAAAAAAAAGATATATTATAGAACTGTTCCACTCAGGATTGAATTCAAAGTCTCCCTACTAACCCACCAGTGCCTCCATGGAAATGCCCCCCCTCTACCTCAAAGAACTGCTCTCCCCCCAAATCCTCCACACGACACCTACGCTCCGGACAGGCTAACCTCCTCCAACCTCCGAGGACAAAGCTACGAACAATGGGACACCGGGCTTTCTGCTCCGCCGCTCCCAGTCTGTGGAACGCTCTCCCTGACCACCTGAGGGCACCACAGACTGTGTATGCTTTTAAAAAAAGGCTTAAAAACCCTTCTTTTTTTAAAAAAAACTTTTTTTTTTAGATATATGCATACTAGTTTTAGCTATTTGGCTGTTTTTATTTGTATTAATTTTTTATTATTTTTTTATTTTTATTTTTTTTAATACACTGTAGCATTTTGAGGTTGTTTGCTCAATGTAAAGTGATTTTTACAAATAAAATCTATTATTATTATTATTATTAATGACCAATCAGAAATGACTGCATAAATTGCGCTCCAAAAAGCCTATTTTATTTATATTAGGTTCAGTTATTATCAATATTATTGTTGTACAAACCCCGTTTCCATATGAGTTGGGAAATTGTGTTAGATGTAAATATGAACGGAATACAATGATTTCAGTTGAATATGCTACAAAGACAACATATTTGATGTTCAAACTGACAAACTTTGTTTTTTTTTGCAAATACTCATTAATTTTAGAATTTGATGCCAGCAACACGTGACAAAGAAGTTGGGAAAGGTGGCAATAAATACTGATAAAGTTGAGGAATGCTCATCAAACACTTATTTGGAACATCCCACAGGTGAACAGGCAAATTGGGAACAGGTGGGTGCCATGATTGGGTATAAAAGTAGATTCCATGAAATGCTCAGTCATTCACAAACAAGGATGGGGCGAGGGTCACCACTTTGTCAACAAATGCGTGAGCAAATTGTTGAACAGTTTAAGAAAAACCTTTCTCAACCAGCTATTGCAAGGAATTTAGGGATTTCACAATCTACGGTCCGTAATATCATCAAAGGGTTCAGAGAATCTGGAGAAATCACTGCACGTAAGCAGCTAAGCCCGTGACCTTCGATCCCTCAGGCTGTACTGCATCAACAAGCGACATCAGTGTGTAAAGGATATCACCACATGGGTTCAGGAACACTTCAGAAACCCACTGTCAGTAACTACAGTTGGTCGCTACATCTGTAAGTGCAAGTCAAAACTCTCCTATGCAAGGCGAAAACCGTTTATCAACAACACCCAGAAACGCCGTCGGCTTCGCTGGGCCTGAGCTCATCTAAGATGGACTGATCCAAAGTGGAAAAATGTTCTGTGGTCTGACGAGTCCACATTTCAAATTGTTTTTGGAAACTGTGGACGCCGTGTCCTCCGGACCAAAGAGGAAAAGAACCATCCGGATTGTTATAGGCGCAAAGTGTAAAAGCCAGCATGTGTGATGGTATGGGGTGCATTAGTGCCCAATGCATGGTTAACTTCCATCCATCCATCTTCTTCCGCTTATCCGAGGTCGGGTCACGGGGGCAGCAGCCTAAGCAGGGAAGCCCAGACTTCTCTCTCCCCAGCCACTTCGTCCAGCTCCTCCCGGGGGATCCCGAGGCGTTCCCAGGCCAGCCGGGAGACATAGTCTTCCCAACGTGTCCTGGGTCTTCCCCGTGGCCTCCTACCGGTCGGACGTGCCCTAAACACCTCCCGAGGGAGGCGATCGGGTGGCATCCTGACCAGATGCCCGAACCACCTCATCTGGCTCCTCTCGATGTGGAGGAGCAGCGGCTTTACTTTGAGCTCCCCCCGGATGACAGAGCTTCTCACCCTATCTCTAAGGGAGAGCCCTGCCACCCGGCGGAGGAAACTCATTTCGGCCGCTTGTACCCGTGATCTTGTCCTTTCGGTCATAACCCAAAGCTCATGACCATAGGTGAGGATGGGAACGTAGATCGACCGGTAAATTGAGAGCTTTGCCTTCCGGCTCAGCTCCTTCTTCACCACAACGGATCGATACAGCGTCCGCATTACTGAAGACGCCGCACCGATCCGCCTGTCCATCTCACGATCCACTCTTCCCTCACTCGTGAACAAGACTCCGAGGTACTTGAACTCCTCCACTTGGGGCAAGATCTCCTCCCCAACCCGCATGGTTAACTTACCCATTTGTAAAGGCGCCATTAATGCTGAAATGTACATACAGGTTTTGGAGCAACATATATTGCCATCCATGCAACGTTATCATGGACGCCCCTGCTTATTACAGCAAGACAATGCTCAGTCACGTGTTACAACAGCATGGTTTCATAATTAAAGAGTGCGGGTACTAGACTGGCCTGCCTGTAGTCCAGACCTGTCTCCCATTGAAAATGTGTGGCGCATTATGAAGCCTAAAATACCACAACGGAGACCCCCGGACTGTTGAACAATTTAAGCTGTACATCAAGCAAGAATGGGAAAGAATTCCACCTGAGAAGCTTCAAAAATTGGTCTCCTCAGTTCCCAAACGTTTACTGAGTGTTGTTAAAAGGAAAGGCCATGTAACACAGTGGTAAAAATGCCCCTAAATGCCATTAAATTCTAAGTTAATGATTATTTGCAAAAAAAACAACTAGTTTCTCAGTTGGAACATTAAATATCTTGTCTTCGCAGTCTATTCAATTGAATATAAGTTGAAAAGGATTAGCAAATCATTGTATTCTGTTTTTATTTACCATTTACACAACGTGCCAACTTCACTGGTTTTGGGTTTTGTATTATAGAATGACCAATCAGAAATGACTGCATTAATTGCACTCCAAAAAGCCCTTTTTTTGCTTTTTTTAATACTAGGTTCTGTTATTATCAATATTATTGTTGTATTTAAATTGTATTATAATAAAAGGTGTATTAATTATACTTTAATATTTTTTGGCTCACTTAATGTATTATTAACTATGATGATTTTATATTAACATAATTCAATGATAATATTGCCGGATTCATTTTTACACCCCAGCTATTTCAAATATTTTAATAATTGTGATTTTTTTTTTTTGCCGGGGGTGGCTTTATTCATATTTATTTTATTTATTTATTTATTTTTTTAAAGCAATAATAATTATTTTAGTATTTTTTTTGTCTTTTGTGCTAGTTTTATCTGTGTGTATATACATATTTTTGCCCACTTAATGTATTATTAACTATGATGATTTTATTTTAACATAAAAAAAGCAATAATAATTATTTTAGTAATTTTTTTGTCTTTTGTGCTGGTTTTATCTGTGTGTATATATGTATTTTTGCTCACTTAATGTATTATTAACTATGATGATTTTTTTATTAACACAATTCAATAATAATATTACCGGATTCATTTTTACACCCCAGCCATTTCAAATATTTTAATAATTGTGATTTTCTTTTTTTTGGGTGGTGTTATTCATATTTATTTTGGCATAAATGTTTTCATGTTTATTTAAAAAAAAGCAATAATAATTATTTTAGTATTTCTTTTGTCTTTTGTGCTGGTTTTATCTGTGTGTATATACATATTTTTGCCCACTTAATGTATTATTAACTATGATGATTTTATTTTAACATAAAAAAAGCAATAATAATTATTTTAGTAATTTTTTTGTCTTTTGTGCTGGTTTTATCTGTGTGTATATATGTATTTTTGCTCACTTAATGTATTATTAACTATGATGATTTTTTTATTAACACAATTCAATAATAATATTACCGGATTCATTTTTACACCCCAGCTATTTCAAATATTTTAATAATTGTGATTTTTTTTTTTTGGGGTGGTTTTATTCATATTTATTTTGGCATAAATGTTTTCATGTTTATTTAAAAAAAAGCAATAATAATTATTTTAGTATTTCTTTTGTCTTTTGTGCTGGTTTTATCTGTGTGTATATATGTATTTTTGCCCACTTAATGTATTATTAACTATGATGATATTATATTAACATAAGAAAAAGCAATAATAATTATTTTTGGTAATTTTTTTGTCTTTTGTGCTGGTTTTATCTGTGTATATATATGTATTTTTGCTCACTTAATGTATTATTAACTATGATGATTTTATATTAACATAAAAAAAAGCAATCATAAATATTTTAGTAATTTTTGTGTCTTTTGTGCTAGTTTTATCTGTGTGTATATACGTATTTTTGCCCACTTAATGTATTATTAACCATGATGATTTTATATTAACATAATTCAATAATAATATTACCGGATTAATTTTTACACCCCAACTATTTCAAATATTTTAATAGTTGTGATTTTTATTATTTTTTTGGGTGGTTTTATTCATATTTATTTTGGCATAAATGTTTTCATGTTTCTTTTTAAAAAAGCAATAATAATTATTTTAGTAATTTTTTTGTCTTTTGTGCTGGTTTTATCTGTGTGTATATACGTATTTTTGCCCACTTAATGTATTATTAACTATGATGATTTTATATTAACATAATTCAATAATAATATTACCGGATTCGTTTTTACACCCCAGCTATTTCAAATATTTTTATAATTGTGATTTTTTTTTTTTTTTTTGGGGTGGTTTTATTCATATTTATTTTGGCATAAATGTTTTCATGTTTATTTAAAAAAAAAGCAATAATAATTATTTTAGTAATTTTTGTGTCTTTTTTGTGCTGGTTTTATCTGTGTGTATATACGTATTTTTGCCCACTTAATGTATTATTAACTATGATGATTTTATATTAACACAATTCAATAATAATATTACCGGATTCATTTTTACACCGCAGCTATTTCAAATATTTTAATAATTGTGATTTTTTTTTTTTTTTGGGGGTGATTTTATTTATAATTATTTTTGGCATAAATATTTTCATGTTTATTTAAAAAAAAGCAATAATAATTATTTTAGTAATTTTTTTGTCTTTTGTGCTGGTTTTATCTGTGTGTATATACGTATTTTTGCCCACTTAATGTATTATTAACCATGATGATTTTATATTAACATAATTCAATAATAATATTACCGGATTAATTTTTACACCCAAGCTATTTCAAATATTTTAATAATTGTGATTTTTTTTTTTTTTTTGGGGTGGTTTTATTCATATTTATTTTGGCATAGATGTTTTCATGTTTATTTAATAAAAAGCAATAATAATTATTTTTGAATTTTTTTTGTCTTTTGTGCTGGTTTTATCTGTGTGTATATATGTATTTGCCATATTACAATTTAATCCATAATTCACTCTTACATGTAAAATATTCTCCATGCCATCGAGAGCTTTCACAAATCATTGCATACATTGTAGGGAGAAAAAAAAAAGTATGCTGTGCTTTCCCCTTTGTACTAAAAATAGCTCATTCCCTCTGCATTGTGGGATACCACACCACTGCCATCGCCTCTTCCTCCTCCTCCTCTTCATCCTCATCCATATCGCAATGGGTGACTTTGATTCACAAAAAACAAAACAATGGCCGGCCCATTCGGCACAAAAAGTGCTGACAGACTCTGCTAATTAGTGATACGGACGTTCCTATCCTTGGATTTGTAATTATCAGCCCATTTGCATTTAGCGAACAGTGAGAAAAAGCTTCTATCTCATTAGAAGAATAATTTGGGGTGTTTTGTGTTTTACTAGCGAAAGTAAGCACAGTTTTACACTGTGTAAGTTAAGCAGGACTTTGGACACAATACTGCTGCTCGTGCTTTTCCATCAAACTAAATAGACGCTCTTGTTTTTTACTGTTTGTCATTATGGTGCTACTTGCAGCACCAAGTGTTTTCTGAGGTGGTACATTGGGGGGGGGGGGGGGGAGGAAAAAACAAGCAGTCAAACAGAACTGTCTTGTTCAAGAAAGGCACAGGTCACATTCATAGCAAAGTATATAAGGAGTGATGTGTTATTCTTTATACATTGAATAAAAGGTGGGAGGGAGGGAGTAGGCTCAGTTTGGAGGGGGGTGAGAGCGTATGGCGCAACTCAGTGGAAAGTGCCCACACTGGGAACGACGGTGCGTTGTTAAATGAGCAACGAGAAGGCAAGAGAGATACTTTCAGTGAGTCAATGCGGACAAGGTCGCACCCAATATGTATGTACCTTTCAGCATTGTAACACGTGGCTGAAATAAGCAGGGGCGTCCATGATAACGTTGCTTGGATGGCAACATATGTTGCTCCAAAACCTGTATGTACCTTTCAGCATTAATGGCGCCTTCACAGATGTGTAAGTTACCCATGCCTTGAGCACTAATACACCCCCATACCATCACAAATGCTGGCTTTTGAACTTTGCGCCTATAACAGTCCGGATGGTTCTTTTCCTCTTTTGTCCGGAGGATACGACGTCCACAGTTTCCAAAAAACTATTTGAAATGTGGACTCGTCAGACCACAGAACACTTTCCCACTTTGCATCAGTCCATCTTAGATGAGCTCGGGCCCAGCAAAACCCGACGGAGTTTCCGGGTGTTGTTGATAAATGGTTTTCGCTTTGCATAGTGGAGTTTTAACTGGCACTTACAGATGTAGCGACCAACTATAGTTACTGACAGTGTTTTTCTGAAGTGTTCCTGGGCCCATGTGGTGATATCCTTCACACACTGACGTCGCTTTTTGACGCAGTACCGCCTGAGGGATCCAAGGTCCGTAATACCATCGCTTACGTGCAGTGATTTCTCCAGATTATCTGAACCTTTTGATGATATTACAAACCGTAGATGGTGAAATCCCTAAATTCCTTGCATTAGCTCGTTGAGAAATGTTGTTCTTAAACCGTTCGGCGATTTGCTCACGCATTTGTTGACAAAGTGGTGACCCTCGCCCCCGTCCTTTTTTGTGAATGACTGAGCATTTCATGGAAGCTGCTTTTATACCCAATCATGGCACCCACCTGTTCCCAATTAGCCTGTTCACCTGTGGGATGTTCCAAACAAGTTTTTGATGAGCATTCCTCAACTTTCTCAGTCTTTTTTGCCACTTGTGCCAGCTTTTTTGAAACATGTTGCAGGCATCAAATTCCAAATGAGCTAATATTTGCTTAAAATAACAAAGTTTACCAGTTGTAACATTACAAATATTGTCTTTGCAGTCTATTCGATTGAATATAGGTTGAAAAGGATTTGCTAATTATTGTATTATGTTTTTATTTACCATTTACACAACATGCCAACTTCACTGGTTTTGGGGTTTTTATATGTCTCAGCAATTACGGCTAATTTTAAATCCAGTTTACCATTTTCTCATTGGGAGGAAAAAAGGTAAAAATGTGTGCAGAAGACCCCCGCTATTCAAGTTCTCTCGCATTTGACAAAAAAAAAAAAGCGAATGATGGATGCACACATAAAAAAAACATAGAAATGCTTATTTTTTTATACCCCAAGCCCCAATGCATTTGAAATCATAAGGTTTAACGCACAGTATTGTGGTACTTCCAAAATGTGCAGTTACACAACATCACATCTTAGCACCAGCACACTTCTTTCCATGCAGATAACGCCATCACACCGCGTTTCTATATAGGTCACCATGAAAATAAAAATAAATCCACAATTTAAAGCACACCAAACTAAGTGGGAGTGAATGCGTATTCGGCGTGAATCTGCCGTAGTAGTAAAGTTAATAGAGTTTGCAGGTTACATTTTTACTAATGTCAAGCAATTTCAAAAAATGATGAACTGTAGTTAATCTAATTATTTATTTTTTTAATCTCACCTAAAAAAATGCTGAGAAAAGTCCTCAATCGGGCTACATCTATTTACATTCATTTTACTATTATGGTTTCATTATTATGGCAGACCAAAAAAAAAAAGTGGCTTTATAAAATAATTTATTGTTTTTAAAGCACGTAAACAGATGCAGTAATAATAATAATTAAAGCTGCAAGCAGCGATGGACGGGACCGACCTTTGCTGGGGGTTGTCAATATATGAAATGTAGGTCTAAGTAAGGCCTACATAGAGGTTTTTGTTTCATGTCTCTACGACATTCCTACTGGAAGTTACAGGCAGTATTGTCTGTGTTTTCTTCCTAGGAGCAGTTTTGTCTGTGTTTTCTTCCTAGGGGGCGCTAGAGCGCAATTTTGAGTTTTGGGGTTTGCTTTTTGTATTAGATCGCAATTTTTGCCAGTCCTGATGTGTGTGTCCAGTTTGGTGAGTTTTGAAGTATGTTAAAGGGGTCAAATTACAGCTCAAAGAGGCACAAGTGGCTGTTTTTACTAAAATGTTGTTTTGAAGGGGGAATTTCCAACTTCCTGTTGATTTTAGCTGAAGGATGTCATTGTATGAAATCTAGGTCTAAGTGAGACCTACATAAAGGTGTTTGTTTCATGTCGCTACGACATTAAAGTTAAAGTTAAAAGTTAAAGTACCAATGATTGTCACACACACACTAGGTGTGGCGAAATTATTCTCTGCATTTGACCCATCACCCTTGATCACCCCCTGGGAGGTGAGGGGAGCAGTGGGCAGCAGCGGTGGCCGCGCCCGGGAATCATTTTTGGTGATTCCAACCCTTGATGCTGAGTGCCAAGCAGGGAGGTAATGGGTCCCATTTTTATAGTCTTTGGTATGACTCGGCCGGGGATTGAACTCACAACCTACCGATCTCAGGGCGGACACTCTAACCACTAGGCCACTGAGAATTCCTATTGGACGTTACAGGGAGTTTTGTTTGTGTTTTCGTCCTAGGGGGCGCTAGAGCTAATTTTTGAATTTTGGGGCTAGGTTTTTTATTAGAGCGCAATTGTGTCAAATATGGTGAGTTTTGAAGCATGTTAAGAGGGTCAAATTACAGCTCAAAGAGGTGGCGGTATAATAATAATAACAACTTTTGTTTTGACGGGGGATTGCAAACTTCCTGTAGACTTTTGCTGGGGCTTGTCAGTGTATGAAATGTAGGTCTAAGTGAGACCTACATAGAGGTTTTTATTTCATGTCTGTACGACATTCCTACTAAAAGTTACAGGCAGTTTTGTCTGTGTTTCCTTCCTCGGAGCAGTTTTGTCTGTGTTTTCTTCCAAGGGGGCGCTAGAGCGCAATTTTGAGTTTTGGGGTTGTTGTTTTTTTATTATATCGCAATTTTTGTCAGTCCTGATGTGTGTGTCCAGTTTGGTGAGTTTTGAAGCATGTTAAGGGGGGTCACATTACAGCTCAAAGAGGCAAAAGTGACTGTTTTTACAAAACATTTGTTTTGAAGGGGGAATTTCCAACTTCCTGTTGATTTTAGCTAAAGGATGTCATTTTAAAAAATCTAGGTCTAAGTGAGACCTACATAAAGGTGTTTGTTTCATGTCGCTACGACATTCCTATTGGAAGTTACAGGCAGTTTTGTTTGTGTTTTCTTCCTAGGGGGCGCTAGAGCTCATTTTTGAGTTTTGGGGCTAGGTTTTTTTTTTATTAGAGCGCAATTTTCGCCAGTCCTGATGCGTGTGTCAAATATGGTGAGTTTTGAAGCATGTTAAGAGGGTCAAATTACAGCTCAAAGAGGCGGCGGTATTATAATAATAACAACTTTTGTTTTGACGGGGGATTGCAAACTTCCTGTAGATTTTTGCTGGGGCTTGTCAGTGTATGAAATGTAGGTCTAAGTGAGACCTACATAGAGGTTTTTGTTTCATGTCTGTATGACATTCCTACTGGAAGTTACAGGCAGTTTTGTCTGAGTTTTCTTCCAAGGAGCAGTTGTGTCTGTGTTTTCTTCCTAGGGGGCGCTAGAGCGCAATTTTGAGTTTTGGGGTTTGCTTTTTTTATTAGATCGCAATTTTTGCCATTCCTGATGTGTGTCCAGTTTGGTGAGTTTTGAAGCATGTTAAGGGGGTCAAATTACAGCTCAAAGAGGCAAAGGTGACTGTTTTTACAAAACATTTGTTCTGAAGGGGGAATTTCCAACTTCCTGTTGATTTTAGCTGAAGGATGTCACTGTATGAAATCTAGGTGTAAGTGAGACCTACATAGAAGTTTTTGTTTCATGTCGCTACGACATTCCTATTGGAGGTTACAGGCAGTTTTGTCTGTTTTCTTCCTAGGGGGCGCTAGAGCGCATTTTTGAGTTTTGGGGCTAGGTTTTCTATTAGAGCGCAATTTTCGCCAGTCCTGATGCGTGTGTCAAATATGGTGAGTTTTGAAGCATGTTAAGAGGGTCAAAAAACAGCTCAAAGAGGCGGCGGTATAATAATAATAACAACTTTTGATTTGACGGGGGATGGCAAACTTCCTGTAGATTTTTGCTGGGGCTTGTCAGTGTATGAAATGTAGGTCTAAGTGAGACCTACATAGATGTCTGTACGACATTCCTACTGGAAGTTACAGGCAGTTTTGTCTGAGTTTTCTTCCTAGGAGCAGTTGTGTCTGTGTTTTCTTCCTAGGGGCGCTAGAGCGCAATTTTGAGTTTTGGGGTTGTTTTTTTTTATTATATCGCAATTTTTGTCAGTCCTGATGTGTGTGTCTAGTCTGGTGAGTTTTGAAGCATGTTAAGGGGGTCAAATTACAGATCAAAGAGGCAAAAGTGACTGTTTTTACAAAACATTTGTTTTGAAGGGGGAATTTCCAACAATCCTGTTAGTTTTTACTGAAGGATGTTAATGTATGAAATCTAGGTCAAAGTTAGACTTACATAGAGGTTTTTGTTTCATGTCTCTACGACATTCCTACCGGAAGTTACAAGCAGTTTTGTCTGTGTTTTTTCCTAGGGGGCGCTAGAGCACAATTTGGAGTTTTGGGGTTTGTTTTTTTGATTAGATTGCAATTTTCGCCAGTCCTGATGTGTGTCAAATATGGTGAGTTTTGAAGCATGTTAAGGGGATCAAATTACAACTCAAAGAGGCGGCGGAATAATAATAATAAAACACACAAAATACAATAGGGTCCTCTGTCCCAAAGGGACATTGCGGTCCCTAATAATATATTTTATTTGTAAAAGCCCTTTACATTGAACAAACAACCTCAAAGTGCGACAGTGCATTTAAAAAAACAACAACGCTAGAACCACAAATAGCTGCCCCCCAACAAGTAAAATATAATAAAAACTAGAACAGCCTAATAGCTAGAACTAGCACACATATATCTAACAAAAAGCTTTTTTTAAAAAAAGGGTTGTTAACCTCTTAAGACCCAAGCTGTTTGATTACATGCTTTTTTTTTTTTTTTCTCTTTGCTATTTGGGCTTATTGGACCCTAATTAGAATAAAAACTAAAAGTCATATTTTGATATGATGTACTGAGTCCATAAGTACACAAACGTGTACTTCATGTGTAGTGACATGCTAATTTTTATTTTTACACTTTTTTTTTCTCAAACTCCATTGTATGTTATACTCTTCTGACACCACCAGATGGCACTATAAGTGTCCACATAAGTGGCTATAAGACCCCAATTCAGTAGTGTATACAATTCTGGAAATAAGAGCTAAAAGGTGCTGTCCACGCATGTGGCCACTAAGGCCTTTAGAGCAGTGGTTCTTAACCTTGTTGGAGGTACCGAACCCCACCAGTTTCATATGCACATTCACCGAACCCTAGTGAAAAATAAAATGTAGTTGTTTTTTTTAAATTCAAGACAAAGTTATATGTTGTTGGTAACACTTTAATATGGGGAACATATTCTAAGTAACAAATACTTAATTTAGAGTTATTTGGTTAGGGTTAGGAGGTTAGGGTTATAATAAGGCCATGCTGAATAAGGCATTAATAAGTACTTAATAATGACTAGTTAACAGCCAATATGTTACTAATTTGCATGTTAATAATCAACTAATTAATGGTGAATATGTTCCCCATACTAAAGTGTTACCATTTTACTGGTGCACAAAATGAACCGTGCATGAACATCACCTTGTTCAAAGAACAAAACCAACACAGTGCATAACAAATTACACACCTGCAAATCAGTCGGACTTCTGCTGTTGCCGTATCCGTAATACGCCGATAGGGAGAAGTTTTTATGTACACAATGAGTCGGGTGTATCTTGACCTCCGTCGAACCCCTGAGTCCTACTCACCGAACCCCTAGGGTTCGATCGAACCCAGGTTAAGAACCACTGCTTTAGAGGTTAAGCCTTTTTTTTAAAAGCATCCACAGTAGAGATGCGCGGATAGGCAATTATTTCATCCGCAACCGCATCAGAAAGTCGTCAACCATCCGCCATCCACCCGTTTTAACATTTAATCAAACCCGCACCCGCCCGCCATCCGCCACCCGCCCGTTGTTATATATCTAATATAGACGATGCAAGGCATTAGTGAGGTTATAAAGCTTTTGCCTGTTAAAGAAAGGAGACTGATCCAATGCAGCAGAGACAGACAGACTCCAAGCGCGTGGAGGTGCGATGCCCGAGGCGGCTCCACCCGGGCTCGCGCCCGAGGCTTCAGCGCGCACCGCGGCGGCCATCCTACTCGTCGCGGCCTAGCCCTTGCGGCTCTCGCTGCCGGCGACGGCCAGGTATGGGCCCGACGCTCCAGCGCCATCCATTTTTCAGGGCTAGTTGATTCAGCAGGTGGGTTGTTACACACTCCTTAGCGGGTTCCGACTTCCATGGCCACCGTCCGGCTGTCTATATCAACCAGGGTGAGCCCCACCCCTTTCGTGAGCGCACTGCGCGCGGAGTGACCCCTGTTACGCGCCCCCGGCAACAGGGGTGGCGGGCAGGTAAGCTGCGCGGGCGGAGCGCGCGGAGTGACCCCTGTTACGCGCCCCCGGCAACAGGGGTGGCGGGCAGGTAAGCTGCGCGGGCGGAGCGCGCGGATTGACCCCTGTTACGAGCCCCCGGCCACGGGGGTGGCGGGCAGGTAAGCTGCTTACCTGCTGCGCGTGACGCCGGCCGCGGCGAAGGCGGACGAGGCGTGGTGTCGGTGCGGTGGGCGCGGTGGTGACCCTGGACGTGCGTCGGGCCCTTCTCGCGGATCACCTCAGGTACGGTCCCGGACCCCGGCGAGGCGTCCCTTCTCCGCTCCGTAAAAGTGTCCATCTCTTTTTTTTTTCTTCTTCTGTTGTGGCATATGCTGCAGGTGCCTGCTCGTTTTTCGTATGTGGGTAACAACATTTAACTATGTATATATATTTCCGAATTGGTTTAACTGCCACCCGCCTGAATCTATTTAAAATCTAATTTTTTTTTATTTCAACCGCCCGACCCGACCCGCAGATAAAATCAAATTATTTTTAATTTCAACCGCCCGATCCGCGGATAATCCGCGGACTCCACGGTTGTGTCCGCAAACCGCGCATCTCTAATCCACAGTCTGTGGTGCACTCAGCTGATCAGGGAGAGCGTTCCACAGACTGGGAGCGGCGGAGCAGAAAGCCCGGTCTCCCATAGTTCGGAGCTTTGTCCTCGGAGATTGGAGGAGGTTAGCCTGTCCGGAGCGGAGGTGTCGTGTGGAGGATTTAGTGATTGAGGATGAGAGGTGAATGTCGTGGCCGGGAGAAGGTGATGCTGGTGATGGTGGATGACTGGGTCTGATGTGGGGTGCCGACTAGAATGGCTTCGGTTGCAGATAATTGTGTTTCATCCACGCCTTTATCTCCTCCAGGCAGTTGGTAAGTGTGAATGATGGCATTTACGGCAATCAAACATCAGGTCCATAGAAATGCTGATGTTAACTTTAAAATATAGTACAAACCCTTTTATCAGCGGGGGAAAAAAAGCAAGTATTAAAAGTTGCGTGTCCTCTGCTTCAGATGATATTGAATAAATAGAACGGAGCCATCAATCACAGGGAGGCAAGTTGGAAAATGACAAAATATCATTGTTTGTCATCACAAAATGACGTGATAATGAAATTGCATCCATCAATCATTTTTAGTAGGCTACAGAGGACAAAGCAGCCACGCTGACCCCCTGCCTCTTATTTCTCCGAAGGCTCTAGAGATGTAACGATTCGTTTTTAACAACGATTCCATTTGATATTTGTGGCTGCCGATACGATTCAGGGACGTTGCAGTAACATATTGTGTCATTTATTATTCTATTATTTTGTCAACATTATTAAGGACAAGTGGTAGAAAATTAATTATTAATCTACTTGTTCATTTACTGTTAAATATTTGCTTACTATCTATTATAACATGTTCTATCTACACTTCTGTTAAAATGTAATAATCACTTTTTTTTCTGTTGTTTGGATACTTTAATACACATTTAGGTATCAACCAAGTAGTAACAGGATCATCCATTGGTCATATTCAAAGTCCTCATGTGTCCATGAACATGTTTCCTGAGTTTATAAACATCATATACATTTTTAAAAAATGAAAAAATATTGATGTGGTCATAGTAATCCCAGTCTGTGGAACGCTCTCCCTGACCACCTGAGGGCACCACAGACTGTGGATGCTTAAAAACCCCTTCTTTTAAAAAAAAAAGGCTGTTCTAGTTTTTATTTGTATTTAGTTTTATTATCTTTTTATTTTATTTTGTTAATACACTGTAGCACTTTGAGGTTGTTTGCTCAATGTAAAGTGCTTTTTACAAATAAAATCTATTATAGTAGTATTGACTAAATACGCTCCTGTACTTGGTATCATTACAGTGGATGTCAGGTGTGGATCCACCCATGGCATTTGTTTACATTGTGACGTCGGTGAGCTACGGTGTGTAGTGAAATATGTTTCAATGTTTACTTATATAGCCCTAAATCACGAGTGTCTCAAAGGGCTGCACAAGTCACAACGACATCCTCGGCTCGGATCCCACATCAGGGCAAGGAAAAACTCAACCCAATGGGACAATGAGAAACCTTGGAGGGGACCGCAGATGTGGGCAATGGACGTCAAGTGGATCTAGCATAATATTGTGAGATTCCAGTCCATAGTGGATCTAACATAATAGTGTGAGAGTCCAGTCCATAGTGGATCTTACATAATAGTGTGAGAGTCCAGTCCATAGTGGATCTAGCATAATAGTGTGAGAGTCCAGTCCACAGTGGCTCTAGCATAATAGTGTGAGAGTCCAGTCCATAGTGGATCTAGCATAATATTGTGAGAGTCCAGTCCATAGTGGATCTAGCATAATATTGTGAGAGTCCAGTCCATAGTGGATCTAGCATAATAGTGTGAGAATCCAGTCCATAGTGCATCTAACATAATATTGTGAGAGTCCAGTCCATAGTGGATCTAACATAATAGTGTGAGAGTCCAGTCCATAGTGGATCTAACATAATATTGTGAGAAACCAGTCCATAGTGGATCTAGCATAATATTGTGAGAGTCCAGTCCATAGTGGATCTAGCATAATATTGTGAGAGTCCAGTCCATAGTGGATCTAGCATAATATTGTGAGAGTCCAGTCCATAGTGGATCTAGCATAATATTGTGAGAGTCCAGTCCATAGTGGATCCAACATAATATTGTGAGAGTCCAGTCCATAGTGGATCTCGCATAATATTGTGAGAGTCCAGTCCATAGTGGATCTAACATAATAGTGTGAGAGTCCAGTCCATAGTGGATCTAGCATAATATTGTGAGAGTCCAGTCCATAGTGGATCTAGCATAATATTGTGAGAGTCCGGTCCATAGTGGTTCTAACATAATAGTGTGAGAGTCCAGTACATAGTGGATCTAGTATAATATTGTGAGAGTCCAGTCCATAGTGGATCTAGCATAATATTGTGAGAGTCCAGTCCATACTGGATCTAACATAATACTGTGAGAGTCCAGTCCATAGTGGATCTAGTATAATATTGTGAGAGTCCAGTCCATAGTGGATCTAGCATAATAGTGTGAGAGTCCAGTCCATAGTGGATCTAGCATAATATTGTGAGAGTCCAGTCCATAGTGGATCTAGCATAATATTGTGAGAGTCCAGTCCATAGTGGATCTAACATAATACTGTGAGAGTCCAGTCCATAGTGGATCTAGCATAATATTGTGAGAGTCCAGTCCATAGGATCTAACATCTTAGATATTCCTCATCCTGCAGGGATGATACTTGCAAGAAACGCGCTTTATTTGTCACCACGGAGACAAGGAACCTTTAATGCGCCTTATAATCCGGTGTGCCCTATGGCATGTGATTTTTTTTTTAAATGTTTTATTCTTAATAAATATGCATTTATTTGTATCTTCTTTAAAACCTTTTCACGTTGTCCTTGCGGGGTATTGTGTGTAGAATTTTGAGGACATAATTGCATTTATTCAATATTTCAATAAGGCTGTGGAAAAAGTAAAGCACTGTGAATACTTACCCCGATGCCCTGTAAATAGAATAGAATAGAATACAATAGAATGGATTTTATTGTCAATATATTTGTATATAGTGAGATTAAGGACTCCAATTTCAGGTGCGGTAGTGGGAACAAATATGGGATAAAAATTAATTACACAAGAGGTAATAAAGATAAAACTAAGAATTGAAATAAACGGACTACTACCCAATAAAAATAATAAGCAATCCTGTACAATATACAAATACAAATACAATTAAAGCTGCAAGCAGCGATGGACGGGACCGACTTTGACGGCACATAAAATCCAAACCGGAGCAGTAATTAAAACTATTTGGTCAACTTGTAATAAGAAGGGTTCAATCTCTCTCCTGTGCTAGTTTGAAGCCGACACGACAAACGCGCTCAGAGGAGATAATGTTTGAAAAAAGGTGACCGGTTTTTACAAAACTTTTGTTTTGAAGGGGGAATTGCAAACTTCCTGTTGATTTGTGCTGGGGGTTGTCAATATAGGAAATGTAGGTCTAAGTGAGATTACTGGAAGTTACAGGCAGTTTTGTCTGAGTTTTCTTCCGAGGAGCAATTGTGCCTGTGTTTTCTTCCTAGGGAGCGCTAGAGCGCAATTTTGAGCTTTGGGTTTTTTGTTTTTTTTATTAGATCACAATTTTTGCCAGTCCTGATGTGTGTGTCCAGTTTGGTGAGTTTTGAAGCATGTTAAGGGGGGTCACATTACAGCTCAAAGAGGCAAAAGTGACAGTTTTTACTAAACTTTTGTTTTGAAGGGGGAATTGCCAACTTCCTGTTGATTTTTGCTGAAGGATGTCAGTGTATACAATCTAGGTCTAAGTCAGACCTACATAGAGGTTTTTGTTGCATGTCTCTACAACATACCTACTGGAAGTTATAAGTAGTTTTGTCTGTATTTTTTCTTAGGGGGCGCTAGAGCGCAATTTTGAGTTTTTTTTTTGTTTGTTTTTTTTATTAGATGGCAATTTTTGCCAGTCCTGATGTGTGTGTCCAGTTTGGTGAGTTTTGAAGCATGTTAAGGGGGGTCACATTACAGCTCAAAGAGGCAAAAGTGACTGTTTTTAGTAAACTTTTATTTTGAAGGGGGAATTGCCAACTTCCTGTTGATTTTTGCTGAAAGATGTCAATGTATGAAATCTAGGTCTAAGTCAGACCTACATAGAGGTTTTTGTTGCATGTCTCTATGACATACCTACTGGAAGTTATAAGCAGTTGTGTCTGTGTTTATTCTTAGGGAGCGCTAGAGCGCAATTTTGAGTTTTGGGGTTTGTTTTATTTATTAGATGGCAATTTTCGCCAGTCCTGATGTGTGTGTCAAATATGGTGAGTTTTGAAGCATGTTAAGGGGGTCAAATTACAGCTCAAAGAGGCAAAAGTGACTGTTTTTAGTAAACTTTTGTTCTGAAGGGGGAATTGCCAACTTCCTGTTGATAGACCTACATAGAGGTTTTTGTTGCATGTCTCTACGACATACCTACTGGAAGTTATAAGCAGTTGTGTCTGTGTTTATTCCTAGGGGGCGCTAGAGCGCAATTTTGAGTTTTGGTTTTTTTTTTTTATTAGATGGCAATTTTCGCCAGTCCTGATGTGTGTGTCAAATATGGTGAGTTTTGAAGCATGTTAAGGGGGTCAAATTACAGCTCAAAGAGGCGGCGGTATAATAATAAGGAATAAAACGTCACGGTTGAAATGTAGGGAATGGCGTCAGGTAATAATAATGTCTTTTAACGGTTAAACACTTTCCCCTGGTCCACCCAGACCCTCACTGCCAGGTACTGTCAACACCCCAGGAAGGAGCGCCGTATTTAGGCAAGTGTGAGGTCTGCCAAGCCTCCCTGCCATATTTCTCAGCTTACCCCATTAATTAGTCATTAGGAACCGTTTCTTTTTCCAGCGTTGACACTGATCACGCGCTAATGATAGAGTTACAGGTTCTGGTTCACGTGGCCTCGACAGGGTCTCGATCCGTCTCTCCCCGAGCGTGCATGCGTGCCGCGACCAGCGGGGATTTGGAAGCAGGAACTGGAGCAGGAACAAGGGCGTCCCTTTAAAAAGCAGCCCGAGGAGACTCTGTCCTACATTTGTCTTTATTTGTTTGATGGGAGCACCGAAGAGTGAGGGGCGGGGGAATAAAAGGGATGAGGGATGGACGAAAGGTGTCCCGGCCGATGTGGTATCGAGCATCGGGATTGTGTGTGCGGAAGCAGACCGGCTGGGCGATGTATCGAATATACTCGATATATGGCGGGTTTGTCTCTGTGCGATATAGAAAATGACTATATCGTGATATTCCAGTATACGTTCTCACGCAGTTGGTAAGGTAAGGTAAAGCCGTGTGCTTAATTTGTGGTACACAGGTTGCTGTGTTTAAAGAATATCATTTCAATCGCCACTACACGACAAAGCACGAGGAAAAATACCGGAATCTGTCTGACGAAGCGCGCGCAAGGGAGTGCTGATGCGTTGATTGGTAAAACTGCAAACCCAACAAGGACTTTTTGCCAAATTTCACACCCCCAGAGATGCAGCCGTCAGGAGAAGTTTCGTCATTTCTCACAGAATCACCAGAAAAAGTAAGGCGTTTTCTGACGGAGAGTTTATTAAGGAGTGTTTATCGGACTCTGTTGCGCTGATATGCACGGAGGAGAGGGGCGCATTTGAGAACGTGTCACTCTCCCGACGCACTGTAACGAGGGGGGTTGAGACCATCGCGAGACTTGGAGCTTCAGCTGAAGAACAGAACGGCCGAATTTGACTGTTTTTCGCTGGCTTTGGATGAGAGCTGCGATGTACGTAACACCGCCCAGCTGCTCATCTTCTTACGTGGGATAACTGCAGACTTTCAAATCACGGAGAAGCTGGCAGCAATGCAGTCAATTAAAGAGACAACCACTTGTTCACATAGGTCAGGGGTCGGCAACCTTTACCAGTCAAAGAGCCATTTTGACCAGTTTCACAAATTATAGAAAACTATGGGAGCCGCAAAAAATTTATGAAATTTTAAATGAAATAATAATTTTTTTTTTACTTTGTGCTATGTTTTAACCAGGGGTCTCAGACACGCTGCCCACACCTTTATATAGGATTTGAAACTGGTGCGGCACGCGGGTTTGAACTGAATGGCGCTTGTCAGCGTAATGCGTGCCGTGTTGGTACAGCATATAGCACCCACCATGAACAGCGTGCCTTATCAGCCTCACGTTGTATGTGGCTTTTGCTTACTCACGTAGGTGACAGCAACGCATACTTGGTCAACAACCACACAGGTTACACTGACGGTGGCGGTATAACATTTTTTTTAACACTCTTACTAATAATGCGCCACACTGTGAACCCACACCAAACAAGAATGACAAACACATTTCGGGAGAACATCTGCACCTTAACACAACAGGACAAATACCCAGAATCCCATGCAGCCCTAACTCTTCCGGGATACATTATACACCCCCGCTACCAAACCCCGCCCACCTCAACCGACGCACAGAGAGAGGGGGGGGTGGGGGGTTGATGTGTGAGGGAGCAGGGTTGTGTTAAGTGCAGATGTTCTCCCGAAATGTGTTTGTCATTCTTGTTTGGTTTTGGTTCAAAGTGTGGCGCATTATTAGTAAGAGTGTTAAAGTTGTTTTATATGGTCACCGTCAGTGTAACCTGTGTGGCTGTTGACCAAGTATGCCTTGCTGTCACGTACGTGTGGAAGCAGAAGATGTATATTGTATAACAAGTGTTGGGCTAGCACGCTGTTGATATAGATTGTAGAAGGCACCAAATGTTGTACCATCATGGTACACCCTTATTATAGCTGTAAGGGTGAAAATCGGTGAATATTAATCCCGGGGAAGTTTTCTGCGAGAGAAACTGAAGTCCGGAAGTCTCACGGGAAAATCGGGGGGTCCAGCAAGTAAGCTGCTGAGCCGCATCAGAGTAATCAAAGAGCCGCATGCGGCTCCGGAGTCGCGGGTTGCCGACCCCTGACATAGGTAAATGCGTGTTTGGACATGTTAGGACTGAAATGGGACAAGCTGGCAGGTGTGACAACAGATGGTTGTCCAAATCTGACGGAGAAAAATGTTGGACTTTTAAAGAGGATGCAGGATAAAGTGACAGAAATTGACATTTTTGCATTGTATTATACATCAGGAAGTGCTGTGTAAGACAGTGTTAAAAATAAAACCATCAAAAGCAATCTGCTTTTATATAAAGTTAAGTTAGGTTAAATGAAATTATTATTCTTATTTGAGCAAAATAATTTGTGCAAAATTTAATTGAAATATTGTCGGTGTGGCCCTCCAGCAGTGCTCAGGTTGCTCATGCGGCCCCCGGTAAAAAATAATTGCCCACCCCTGCACGACAGGCTCTTCTCACTCTTTCTTGTCTCTCCTTCTCACAGAGACATAAAACAAGCGCACCTTCTTACATACGTCACTTACGTATACGCCCCTCACGGAGCAGAGAGGTAGCGGCACGGGTAACGTTAGCTGTGGTGCGAGTGGTAATACGAGAGAAGGAAGGTGCAAATCTGGTAACAAATGAAGGAAGAATTAAATTCCCAAGAAAAACAGCAGGGGGTCCATCGTCTGGCGGTGGTTTGGCTTCAAGCAGGAAGATGTCGAACAGACAACCGTAATTTGTCAAGTTTGGGGCAAAAGAGTTGCTACAAAAAGTAGCATTACTGCTAATATGTAGCATCATTTGAAAAGTCACCCGCTAGAGAATGATGACCAATGTTCCCTCTAAGGTGCGCGCCTGTGCAATTGCGCACTGCTCAAGCGTCCTCTGCGCACGGCAAATCTATGCCACGCACAAAATCAAATAAAAAAAATAAGCGCATAACAATTTTGGACACACGGACACGACAGAGAAAACAGTTTTGTCATCATTGTTCAAATATTGTAACGTCTGTCGAGACGCTTTGAGGACATGAATTCCATCCATCACTTTACTGAGCAAAACTCTTTATTGTCGGCCATAAAAACATCACCAAAACATTAGTAAAAAAAATGATATCTAGCAAAACTGGTCATTTTCTGCAGTACAAACCAGACCAAAACCAACTTTGTTATATCAACAGCAGCCGCTCGCTCTTTCTCACTTGCGCCAACACATATGGCACTTAGCCAGTGATGCGTTTACAGCCACACAAAAAGTCGGACAACTCCAACACCACACCTAAAGTGTCATTCCAGGTCGTTACACTATGTCATAACTTGGACTGTGGAGTTTTTGTTTTCCCGAGATGCAAGTGAATTTTTAAATCGGACATGGCTAGAAGGTGGGTACATGATTTATTTTAAACACTAACAAACTACAAAACAGAAGCAAACAAAAGGCGCGCACAATGGCGGGGGTAAAAAACTAGGCGAATGAAAACAAAACTTGCACAAAGGCAGAAACTGTGAACACGAAATAAAAACACTTACTGTGGCATGGGGCTGTGAACATGGCTTGATACGAGAGGATAGCAGGGTTAGAAAAGATATGACACCAGGACGAACAACAGACAATGAAAAGCTTAAATAACACAGACATGATTAACAACAGGTGCGTGACTCAAAACAGGTGCATGACATGACAGGTGAAAACTAATGGGTTGCTATGGTGACAAACGGGTGCACAATGAGTCCAAACGTGGAACAGGTGAAACTAATGGGTAACCATGGAAACAAGACAAGGGAGTGAAAAGCCAGAAACTAAAGAGTCCAATAACTAAACAAAACAAAACATGATTAAAACAAAACATGATTACACAGACATAACACACTATGATTTACCAATCAAATGTGTGCTTATTCTAGTGTCATTTATTAGGAATCTTAATTTATAAATATTAATCATGAAATGCTGTTAGTATATTAAATAAATACTAATAAAAATATATTTTACAAACAGGAAGTTGCAGAAATGTACACATTATCCCCTGCTTACATCTCATTGTGCAACATGTGAATGTTTTAATGGGAACTAAATGCAATGTCTGAAAGGGGTACACATTATTTCCAAAGCAGGACCTCCACCCAGACAAACAATACAAGTACACAGTTCATGAAAAACAATATTTTTTGTTATTGTCATTGTAAGTGGGCCTAAACACTTATATTAGAAAATAACCGCATGGAAATGACTGCTGTCATTTGATTATAATAATAAGAGAATATTGTCTGTCTATCTGTGTTGGCCCTGCGATGAGGTGGGGACTTGTCCAGGGTGTAAACCGCCTTCCGCCCGAATGCAGCTGAGATAGGCTCCAGCACCCCCCGCGACCCCGAAAGGGACAAGCGGTAGAAAATGGATGGATGGATGGAGATTGAACTTGTTATTTAGTCAGGTTTGTGCTGCTGGTGTAGCCACAGTGTGCACGTCTGATGTTGCTCACATGGGCTCCACTGAATGCTCAGGGAGTTTTTGCCTTTGCTCACACACGTGAAAAATTAGAGGGAACATTGTTGACGAGTGCTTGAAACTCCGCATGTCAACATCTCCGTTCGGTGCCACACCAACAAAATGCAGAGGCAACCATTTCCACATCAACACCGTATGAAAAAAGGAGATAACGTCCGCAGGAACCTACCACATAGCGAAGGACATACACTATTTGATTTCCTATTATGCAGCTCATTTTTATTTGACACTTATTGAAATATCTTGTGTGACATCTTGCACAAAAGCGCACTTTATTTGTTTTAAACTATTGTAGTGGCGTTCTGTACAAAAAGTGCACTTTAATTTAGTGTTGTTTTGATATGTCATCTTAGTGACATCATGCACAAAAGTACACTAGTAGCTTGTTTTAAAATGTCTCTGACAATCTTGCACTTTTTGGAAATGACATGAATGTTTGTGCCACTGCTTAATAACTGTTTAATAAATACACTTTTGCTAAATTGACTTAATTGTGATTTCCCTCTCTGCATGAAAGTTTAAAAGTAGCATATATTAATACAGTATAATGTTTTAATGTAGACACATAGAATCATCATACTGCTGTGAGTATATGCATCAAGTGTTCATTCAAGGCTAAGGCAAAATATCGAGATAAATATCGTGTATCGTGACATGGCCTAAAAATATCGAGATATTAAAAAAAAAAGGCCATATCGCCCAGCCCTACGTCACGGGCACAGATTGGTGGTAAACAAGCTCTTTTCCAACAGCACACAGATGGGCGGTCATTCTCGGGGCTTCATTCATAAACATAGCTCTGCATATTTGACAGTTTCATGACAACTTTACAGGCTTGTTTGCCAGAACAAACAATTAAAGCCCACCTGATTTGTTCGGATTGTTAATGTGACGCTTGAACATTGGCACCACCAGAAATGTACATTTTCTCTGACAGATTTAAAAAACTAAGTTTTGTCATAGAGAGACAGTAAACAGATAGTTAGAATCAAGCAAAAAAAACAAAAAATGTGTCAAGAAATGATGCAATCGATTTTGGTGAGAAACTGGATATAAATGCAGTTGGATGAAAAAACAAAGCTCCCTCCCCCCATTCTCACCACATTCTACAGGGGCACTGTGGAGCAGTGTTTTTCAACCACTGTACGTGGGAGATTACCTAATTTCACCTATTTGGGTTAAAAAATGTATTTGCAAACCAGGAATTATAATCTGCAAATGTTGTGTTGTTGTTGAGTGTCGGTGCTGTCTAGAGCTCGGCAGAGTAACCGTGTAATACTCTTCCATATCAGTAGGTGGCAGCCGGTAGCTACTTGCTTTGTAGATGTCGGAAACAGCGGGAGGCAGCATGCAGGTAAAAAGGTGTTTAATGCTTAAACCAAAAATAAACAAAAGGTGAGTGCCTCTAAGAAAAGGCATTGAAGCTTAGGGAAGGCTATGCAGAACGAAACTAAAACTGAACTGGCTACAAAGTAAACAAAAACAGAATGCTGGACGACAGCAAAGACTTACAGTAGAGCAAAGACGGCGTCAACAATGAACATCCGAACATGACAATCAACAATGTCCCCACGAAGATGGATTAAAAACAACTGAAATATTCTTGATCGCTAAAACAAAGTGGATGCGGGAAATATCCCCCAAAGGAAGACATGAAACTGCTACAGGAAAATACCAAAAAAAAGAGAAAAAGCCACCAAAATAGGAGCGCAAGACAAGACCTAAAACACTACACTCAGGAAAACAGCAAAAAAGTCAGGGCGTGATGTGACAGGTGGTGAGAGTACACCTACTTTGAGACAAGAGCTATAGTGATGCATGCTTGGTTATGCTTTAAAGTCACATCCTACAATTGCGACAACGACTTTTTACTGTCAACTGAGTTTCGTTTTTTTATGATTTCTGCCGGATATTTTCAACGCAAAAAATGTGCCTTGGCTCAAAAAAGGTTCATAAACACTGCTATAGAGAGCCTACTGAAGTGAAGTGAAGTGAATTATATTTATATAGCGCTTTTTCTCCAGTGACTCAAAGCGCTTTACATAGTGAAACCCAATATCTAAGTTATATTTAAACCAGTGTGGGTGGCACTGGGAGCAGGTGGGTAAAGTGTCTTGCCCAAGGACACAACGGCAGTGACTAGGATGGCGGAAGCGGGGATCGAACCTGGAACCCTCAAGTTGCTGGCACGGCCACTCTACCAACCGAGCTATACCGCCCCAGTGTGCCATACACTCTCCGAGGCCTTATTCACCCATCACTATTTATTAGCATTGAGTGCTCTAAAAAAATAAATAAATAAATAAATAAAAAATTATGTAATGTTTTTTCTTTGGGATTGTTAAAAAAAAATATGTTAGATGTGTTTGAAAATATGCATGCAAAAAAAATATTACATGACACGTTAATTTCAGTGAATTTGATTGCCCATCCCTAGTACATACTGAGTGTATTCCCACAGCCCAGGTTAAGTCTCCTCCTAGCTACGGGCTACTCACAACCCCTTCAGCCTGGCAGAAGGGGTTGTTATAAGGTGCAGACATAAATAAATAGATTATATTGCACTTTTGCATATGCATCCACGTTTATGGATGTATGTTATATTGTCTTTATATTCCAGTGAGTTAATCCATTTTTGGAGGGAATTGAGGGAATTATTTTAATGTGTTCAAGAGTCTTACGGCCTGAGGGTAGAAGCTGTTACAGAAACTGGAGGTTCTGCTCCGGAGGCTGCGGAACCTCTTTCTAGAGTCCAGCAGCGAAAACAGTCCTTGGTGGGGGTGGGAGGAGTCTCTGCAGATTTTCTGAGCCCTGGTCAGGCAGCGGCTTTTTGCGATCTCACGGATAGGAGGAAGAGGAGTCCTGATGATCTTTTCCGCCGTCCTCACAACTCTCTGCAGAGACTTCCAGTCTGAGGCACTGCAGGCTCCAGTCCAGACAGAGATGCAGTTGGTCGTTGATTAATCTTTTTTGCGTGCATCCCAGAGCTGCTTGACGGTAGGCGTGGTGTCAGAAAAATTGTATGTAAATTATCAAAAAACTTTCCGTTCTCTAAATTCCCAGTGAACAGACAGAAGCTGTCTTTGTTGCACCAAGCCAAAGGCTTGGAAAATTCCTCTGTGTACGATGGGAAGAGACGGGAGGGGTTATCTACTGTCATCCAAGACCTGCCCAAGCTCGATCCAGGACCAGTCCAAGCCCGAGGCATCTTTTTGTTTTGTGTTAATGTGACCGAAAACAATGGCTTTTTACATACAACCCCATTCCTTTAGGAACAGCTGTTGTTATGTAAACAGGGAAAGTCCAAATAAAAAGAGCGTGGGTGACACTGTACCAGGTTACAGGTCGACACGTCTCTCCTCAATTGAGCCAAATTGAATCCTGTCTCTGTTTATTTCCTTGCTTCTTGTCTGTTTTAATAGATGTCATCAATGTTTGAACCTGACACATGGTGTTCCTAGGATTGAAGGCCTCACCTTTTCTCCTCCAAACATATTGCTGGGTATTGTGGCCAAACAACTGTATTTTTGTTTAGTCTGACCACATAATTTTCCTCCAGAAGGTCTTATCTTTGTCCATGTGATGTCGGATTTAAATTACCAATATTTTCTAAAGTTTGCAATTTCTTTTTTTTTGCAACACAGCACCATCTGCTGGATGTGGTCAGGCATTGCCGCTTATTCCACAACCACCCCTGTGTTGTTATATGGGTGGTAAAACAGTGTTAACTTTGTACAAACCCCGTTTCCATATGAGTTGGGAAATTGTGTTAGATGTCAATATAAACGGAATACAATGATTTGCAAATCATTTCCAACCCATATTCAGTTGAATATGCTACAAAGACAACATATTTGATGTTCGAAATGATAAACTTTTTTTTTTTTGCAAATAATCATTAACTTTAGAATTTGATGCAAGCAACACGTGACAAAAATGTTGGGAAAGGTGGCAATAAATACTGATAACGTTGAGGAATGCTCATCAAACACTTATTTGGAACATCCCACAGGTGAACAGGCAAATTGGGAACAGGTGGGTGCCATGATTGGGTATAAAAGTAGATTCCATGAAATGCTCAGTCATTCACAAACAAGGATGGGGCGAGGGTCACCACTTTGTCAACAAATGCGTGAGCAAATTGTTGAACAGTTTAAGAAAAACCTTTCTCAACCAGCTATTGCAAGGAATTTAGGGATTTCCCCATCTACGGTCTGTAATATCATCAAAGGGTTCAGAGAACCTGGAGAAATCACTGCATGTAAGCAGCTACGCCCGTGACCTTCGATCCCTCAGGCTGTACTGCATCAACAAGCAACATCAGTGTGTAAAGGATATCACCACATGGGCTCAGGAACACTTCAGAAACCCACTGTCAGTAACTACAGTTGGTCGCTACATCTGTAAGTGCAAGTTAAAACTCTCCTATGCAAGGCGAAAACCGTTTATCAACAACACCCAGAAACGCCGTTGGCTTCGCTGGGCGTGAGCTCATCTAAGATGGACTGATACAAAGTGGAAAAGTGTTCTGTGGTCTGACGAGTCCATATTTCAATTTTTTTTTGGAAACTGTGGACATCGTGTCCTCCGGACCAAAGAGGAAAAGAACCATCCGGATTGTTATAGGCGCAAAAATTAAAAGCCAGCAGCATCTATGATGGTATGGGGGTGTATTAGTGCCCAAGACATGGGTAAATTACACATCTGTGAAGGCGCCATTAATGCTAAAAGGTACATACAGGTTTTGGAACAACATATGTTGCCATCCAAGCAACGTTACCATGGACGCCCCTGCTTATTTCAGCAAGACAATGATCAGCCACGTGTTACATCAACGTGGCTTCATAGTAAAAGAGTGCGGGTACTAGACTGGCCTGCCTGTAGTCCAGACCTGTCTCCCGTTGAAAATGTGTGGCCCATTATGAAGCCTAAAATACTACAACGGAGACCCCCGGACTGTTGAACAACTTAAGCTGTACATCAAGCAAGAATGGGAAAGAATTCCACCTGAGAATCTTAAAAAATGTGTCTCCTCAGTTCCCAAACGTTTACTGAGTGTTGTTAAAAGGAAAGGCCATGTAACACAGTGGTGAACATGCCCTTTCCCAACTACTTTGGCACGTGTTGCAGCCATGAAATTCAAAGTTAATTATTATTTGCAAAAAAGAAATAAAGTTCATGAGTTTGAACATCAAATATCTTGTCTTTGTAGTGCATTCAATTGAATATGGGTTGAAAAGGATTTGCAAATCATTGTATTCCGTTTATATTTACATCTAACACAATTTCCCAACTCATATGGAAACGGGGTTTGTATGAGGGCTACGATGAGAAGCTAAAGCAGCCCCACGGTGCCTCTCACACACAACAGTCAACATTTAGAAAGGGTAATTACTATCATTAAAAGTGTGAGCTACCAGTCTGCAATTATTGATTTTGTTTGTGTGGGCTGGTGTTGTTTCGGTGCGTGCAACAACGGTAAATTAGAGTGGATTTTTTTTTTTAACGGGGTATGAGTTAATTTAATTTATGCCGGCGGCGTGATGCTGCTCATTCTTCACGCGTCCGCGTGCATGCGAGGCCTCACGCCAGGTGATCAGGACAATAATGAGTCAATATTTGTGACTGGTGGAGAGAAATAAACTTCCTGTATAATAAGTGGTGACACGTAACACAGCGAGTCCTCAGGGATGCCGGTAGCGATGTAACGCTCGCCATGTTCATAACGTAAATAGCCTTCGGAGTTGGTGGAACCTGCTCTGCGTTGATAAGAAGTCCCCCGGTGAGGAGTTCATCACAATGTCGGGGGGGATATGGACTGCTGCACTGATGGATTAAGGCATTTCCTCTGATGGAGGAAGGCAATACATTTAAAGTGCGCCGTAATATACTGCCCAATGTACAATGTGTGTGGACGTACACACGCCGGATACAATATTGGATGGCCTCCTCCTGAAAGGCACTTCTAATATTTGTGTTACTTTATTTAGCAACATGGGTTGTATTAATAAAAAGCTCTCAGTAAGATGCAGTGCCAGTGAACAACAACCACAACAACATATCTTCATACAGCTCTTGTGGGATGTACCGAGGCCTGGCCGATATATACATTTTATGGATCAATTTGAGATTTTTCTTGCAGAAAAAAATAAATAAATAGATATATATGTGTTTTTCTCATCTTGTTTCATATATACATATATATATATATATATATATATATATATCCATCCATCCATCCATTTTCTACCGCTTGTCCCTTTTAAAGTCAAAGAAATCTGCCGCCGGACCCCCATTGAATCTGCCAGAGTGTGTGAGCAATTCAGGGACAAAGGACCTCGGTAGCACGGCAAGCAATGGCGGCAGTTTGTTCCCGCAGACGAGCGATCTAAACCCCCTGGATGTCTTGGCTCACACCGTCCCTTATGCCACCGAAGATGATCACGAGAAGAATATCGACCCTAGCTTCCCTGGCCTGCTGACATCAACTCCAAAACTGGACAGATCAGCTTTCAGGAAAATAGCGCGGATGAGGGTATGTCTACAGAATATATTAAATTATGAAAATTGGGCTGTCTGCACTCTCAAAGTGCATGTTGTTGCCAAATGTATTTCATATGCTGTAAACCTAGTTCATAGTTGTTAGTTTCCTTTAATGCCAAACAAACACATACCAATCGTTGGTTAGAAGGCGATCGCCGAATTCGTCCTCGCTTTCGGCTGTCGTGTCATTTTCGTCGGTTTCGCTTGCATACGGTTCAAACCGATACGGCTCAATAGCTTCAATTTCTTCTTCAATTTCGTTTTCGCTACCTGCCTCCACACTACAACCATCCGTTTCAATACATGCGTAATCTGTTGAATCGCTTAAGCCGCTGAAATCCGAGTCTGAATCCGAGCTAATGTCGCTATAGCTTGTTGTTCTATGCACCATGTTTGTTTGTATTGGCTTCACTATGTGACGTCACAGGAAAATGGACGGGTGTATATAACGATGGTTAAAATCAGGCACTTTGAAGCTTTTTTTAGGGATATTGCGTGATGGGTAAAATTTTGAAAAAAACTTCAAAAAATAAAATAAGCCACTGGGAACTGATTTTTAATGGTTTTAACCCTTCTGAAATTGTGATAATGTTCCCCTTTAAACCAATCAATTACACGTATTCATAACCACAATTTTCTTCTACGCCCTGAGTCTCTGACTTCAATTACGTCATCTTGGGTACGAGTCTGTCTGAGGGTCGTTGGACAGAGGTCTTAACTCGAGTTTATAAGTCCTCCAATTGTGCCGGACCCAGCCAGCCTTATTCGATGCAAGCTGATACATCACACTTATTCTTTTTTTACCAGGGTTTCGAATTCTGAAGGCATATCTGTGTTACAAGTAGGGATGATGTTCGAAACCGATTCTCCCGGTTGTTCGATAAGAAAAGAACCGATTCCATGGACTGGAATCCCTTTTTGAGAACCGGTTCCCGTTATCGAGGCCACTATAGTAAAGAAAAAGAGTTGGTTCTTTATTCGAATCCCTGGGAACGAATCCCAAATGGGCAATGTTATGCCCATTTGATTGTAGACTCTTACTGACACTTTGTGGCGATATGAAAATACTACGCGTCAATAGTTTGGGCACTTCCGGGTTGACGATGTTAGTCCAGTTCATGAGACAATTGAGAAGTAGACAAGTTGTGTTAGCTCTTATTGGAAAAGATAAGTCTGTAAGTAAACTGTTTAACTTGTTCATGTAACTCAATATCAAGGTGGAAAGTGGTTCAATTTAAAACTAAGATGTTTATTGAAAAACAATTTTTGGATGTTTTGAGGACTTATAATGGCTATACCTTTCAATACATGCGTAATCTGTTGAATCGCTTAAGCCGCTGAAATCCGAGTCTGAATCCGAGCTAATGTCGCTATAGCTTGCTGTTCTATGCGCCATGTTTGTTTGTGTTGGCATCACTATGTGACGTCACAGGAAAATGGACGGGTGTATATAACGATGGTTAAAATCCGGCACTTTGAAGCTTTTTTTAGGGATATTGCGTGATGGGTAAAATTTTGAAAAAAACTTCAAAAAATAAAACTGATTTTTAATGGTTTTAACCCTTCTGAAATTGTGATAATGTTCCCCTTTAATCGTGAAAAAAAAGCATAACTCTCCCCTTCAAAGCCATACTTCTGAGGACTGCACGCAGCGCTGCAGTGGTTGTCGGAGCGACGCCAGGCCCGCGATGTGATGCTGGGTGACTGCCAACCGGGGTAGATGCACAAACTGGCAACACCCGGGCCAGTCCGCCAACACACGGTGTCTGCCTGTCTCGGTCGCCATGGAAACTGACATGCCTCCCATTGACAAATCCTCAGACGCAGCCTGTAGCGATTCATGTGTGCGTACACGTGCTTCCCATAGCCTTCATAGGCCGTATTTAGGGCGACGTCATGTATATTTTACTCATCACGGGCTGCACTAAAGGGGACACCATAACCAACGTTCATAAAGGAAAAGTAAAGAAATACTTACTCTGAGGAGTCAATAAAGTATATTCCAAGCGCCCCGATGCTGAGTGCAAATACTAACACCACCTAAAACGACAAGAGAAGAAAAACATAGTTTTGAGTCTTGCAAACCAGCACATCAGCTTGCAATCTGTTGTCATCCCGGGCTCGCACAGTGATGGACAGTTTTTGAATAATGGATGCTCACCTTCATGTCAGCAAACACAACCTATGGAATGATTGCGGTGTACAATCAGGTAAATAAAAGGTACATAGGTGTGCGGCTGAGCAATGTCATTCTTGCATTGACAATGTACTGCAGGGCTATTCAAACTATATAATGAAGAGGGCGGCAGTTCCAAGAGCCCAAGGGCTCAGGGGCCGGGCGTTGAAATGTTGACGTTTTCGTCAGAAAGTGCCTCCGTGGGTTATATTCCTTTGAAACTGTGTTTACTTACTGTATTTTTTGGACTATAAGGCGCACTTAAAATCCTTTCATTTTCTCAAAAATCGACAGTGCGCCTTATAACCCGGTGTGCCTAATGTACGGCATGATTTTGGTTGTGCTTACCGACCTCGAAGCAATTTTATTAGGTACATTGGGCGTAATGATAAGTGGGACCGGTAGATGGCAGTCACACATCAGAGATAAGTGTAAACTTTTTTTATTTATTTTATTTAGCCTTCATTTAACCAGGTAAAATCCCATTGAGAGCAAAGATCTCTTTTCCAAGGGAGACCCGGCCAAGAGGGCAGCAACAAGGTTGTCACGTTTGGTGCGCATGGTGATGCAGGGGTTTGTTCTCCCAAGATGCAAGGGACGAATCCGGACAGGACTTGCAGGTAATAACTTGATTTAATAATAAAATAACACAAAACTGGTACAAAACAGAAAACAAACCGAAAGGAAGAGGTGCCGAACGCACTGGAAGCTAAGGCTAACACTTAGCACAAACTATGGAACTTAGCTGAGTCTAGGAAACAAGAACGAACTTACGTGGCAGTCGCGTGATGCAAAAACAAAGAAAGCAGAACGAGTGATGAACAAAGGTGGGCTTAAATAGCGTCTGTGATTACAACAGGTGCGCGTCAGAAACACAAGCGGCAGGTGGAATTAATAAGTAACTATGGTAACCAACTCAAAGGTGCACAGACAGGAACTCAAGGAGTCCAAAACTAACCAAAAACACAAGTATCTTGAAAACGTAAACAAAAAAATATGATCCAGGCAGCGGATCATAACAAAGGTTACATTAAAAAAAAACAGTACACTGCAAAAAGTCAGTGTTCAAAAACAAGAAAAAAAATACAAAAATTAGGGGTATTTTACTTGAACTAAGCAAAATTATCTGCCAATAGAACGAGAAAATTCGGCTTGTCAAGACTTTCCAAAACAAGTCAAATTAGCTAACTTCAATGAACCCAAAAATACCTTAAAATAAGTATATTCTCACTAATAACAAGTGCACTTTTCTTGGTAGAAAAAACAAATATGATAACTTTTTGCTCAATATGTTGAAAAATATTCTTAAATTAAGTAAATGCTAACGCCATTATCTTGACATAATGATATAGAATAGAATAGAATAGAATAGAAAGTACTTTATTGATCCCTGTGGGATTTTCAGCACCACAGTTCGCTCACAATATTATTAATTATTAAATTATTGCGCTCGGCATTACATTTACTTATACTAAAAACGAATTTATTGTTCTTAATTGAAAGGCAACAAGGCAACTGCTTGTTATTCTCGGGGTCTCCTAGCCGCTCAGGGAAATCATATGGTCTAAAAATGCATTTTTCCATGGATAACATGACATCATCGCGCCAAGTGCGTGCTCTTTCAGTCAATTAGTGCGCATATACACAGCCCGGCCCCCCGGCCAAAATTTTTTTAATTGTAATTTTGAAGAATTTATCTGAATGTGCATGAACTATTTCTGTTAGAAATTGTTAGAAATGTTAAATGTTTAAATACTAACTGTCAGTTTTCTGTACTGTGCCCTATAACCCGCTGTGCCTAATGTACGGCATGATTTTGGTTGTGCTTACCGAACCTCGAAGCAATTTTATTTGGTACATAGTGTAATGATAAGTGGGACCAGTAGATGGCAGTCACACATCAGAGATAAGTGTAAACTTTTTTTAATTTATTTTATTTAGCCTTTATTTAACCAGGTAAAATCCCATTGAGATCAAAGATCTCTTTTCCGAGGGCAGCAACAAGGTTACATTAAAAAAACCAGCAAAAGTCAGTGTTCAAAAACAAGAAAAAAAAAAATAGGGGTATTTTACTTGAACTAAGCAAAATTATCTGCCAATAGAACAAGAAAATTCGGCTTGTCAAGACTTTCCAAAACAAGTCAAATCAGCTAACTTCAATGAACCCAAAAATACCTTAAAATAAGTATATTCTCACTAATAACAAGTGCACTTTTCTTGGTAGAAAAAACAAATATGATAACTTTTTGCTCAATATGTTGAAAAATATTATTACATTAAGTAAATGCTAACACCATTATCTTGACATAATGATATAGAATAGAATAGAATAGAATAGAAAGTACTTTATTGATCCCTGGGGGAAATTCAGCACCACAGTTCGCTCACAATATTATTAATTATTATTAATTATTAAATTATTGCGCTCGGCATTACATTTACTTATACTAAAAACTAATTTATTGTTCTTAATGGAAAGGCAACAAGACAACCGCTTGTTACTCTCGGGGTCTCCTAGCCGCTCAGGCAAATCATATGGTCTAAAAATGCATTTTTCCATGGATAACATGACATCATCGCACCAAGTGCGTGCTCTTTCAGTCAATTAGTGCGCATATATACAGCCCGGCCCCCCGGCCAACATTTTTTTAATTGTAATTTTGAAGAATTTATCTGAATGTGCATGAACTATTTCTGTTAGAAATTGTTAGAAATGTTAAATGTTTAAATATTAACTGTCAGTTTTCTGTACTGTGCCCTATAACCCGGTGTGCCTAATGTACGGCATGATTTTGGTTGTGCTTACCGAACCTCGAAGCAATTTTATTTGGTACATAGTGTAATGATAAGTGGGACCAGTAGATGGCAGTCACACATCAGAGATAAGTGTAACTTTTTTTATTTATTTTATTTAGCCTTTATTTAACCAGGTAAAATCCCATTGAGATCAAAGATCTCTTTTCCGAGGGCAGCAACAAGGTTACATTAAAAAAAACAGTACACTGCAAAAAGTCAGTGTACAAAAACAAGAAGAAAAAAAAATTGGGGTATTTTACTTGAACTAAGCAAAATTATCTGCCAATAGAACAAGAAAATTTGGCTTGTCAAGACTTTCCAAAACAAGTAAAATTAGCTAACCTCAATGAACCCAAAAATACCTTAAAATAAGTATATTCTTACTAATAACAAGTGCACTTTTCTTGGTAGAAAAAAACAAATATGATACTTTTTTGCTCAATATGTTGAAAATTATTCTTAAATTAAGTAAATGCTAACGCCATTATCTTGACATAATGATATAGAATAGAATAGAATAGAATAGAAAGTACTTTATTGATCCCTGGGGGGAATTCAGCACCACAGTTCGCTCACAATATTATCAATTATTATTAATTATTAAATGATTGCGCTTGGCATTACATTTACTTATACTAAAAACTAATTTATTGTTCTTAATGGAAAGGCAACAAGGCAACTGCTTGTTATTCTCGGGGTCTCCTAGCCGCTCAGGCAAAACATATGGTCTAAAAATGCATTTTTCCATGGATAACATGACATCATCGCGCCAAGTGCGTGCTCTTTCAGTCAATTAGTGCGCATACATACAGCCCGGCCCCCCGGCCAAAATTTTTTTAATTGTAATTTTGAAGAATTTATCTGAATGTGCATGAACTATTTCTGTTAGAAATTGTTAGAAATGTTAAATGTTTAAATACTAACTGTCAGTTTTCTGTACTGTGCCCTATAACCCGCTGTGCCTAATGTACGGCATGATTTTGGTTGTGCTTACCGAACCTCGAAGCAATTTTATTTGGTACATAGTGTAATGATAAGTGGGACCAGTAGATGGCAGTCACACATCAGAGATAAGTGTACACTTTTTTTAATTTATTTTATTTAGCCTTTATTTAACCAGGTAAAATCCCATTGCGATCAAAGATCTCTTTTCCGAGGGCAGCAACAAGGTTACATTAAAAAAAACAGCAAAAGTCAGTGTTCAAAAACAAGAAAAAAAAATTGGGGTATTTTACTTGAACTAAGCAAAATTATCTGCCAATAGAACAAGAAAATTTGGCTTGTCAAGACTATCCAAAACAAGTAAAATTAGCTAACTTCAATGAACCCAAAAATACCTTAAAATAAGTATATTCTCACTAATAACAAGTGCACTTTTCTTGGTAGAAAAAACAAATATGATACCTTTTTGCTCAATATGTTGAAAAATATTCTTAAATTAAGTAAATGCTAACGCCATTATCTTGAAACAATGATATAGAATAAAATAGAATAGAAAGTGCTTTATTGATCCCTGGGGGAAATTCAGCACCACAGTTCACTCACAATATTATTCATTATTATTAATTATTAAATTATTGCGCTTGGCATTACATTTACTTATATTAAAAACTAATTTATTGTTCTTAATGGAAAGGCAACAAGGCAACTGCTTGTTATTCTCGGGGTCTCCTAGCCGCTCAGGCAAATCATATGGTCTAAAAATGCATTTTTCCATGGATAACATGACATCATCGCGCCAAGTGCGTGCTCTTTCAGTCAATTAGTGCGCATATATACAGCCCGGCCCCCCGGCCAAAATTGTTTTAATTGTAATTTTGAAGAATTTATCTGAATGTGCATGAACTATTTATGTTAGAAATTGTTAGAAATGTCACATGTTTAAATATTAACTGTCAGTTTTCTGTACTGTGCCAACTGTACTACTATATGAGTACGTGTTTTCTATTGTTTCATTGGAAATAAAACAGCAAAGTCCATTTGGCTGTCATCCGTTTTAATTATGAGACACATTTGTGTCAAAGTCATGATTTTTTTTTTTTCAAGTTTGAAATAAGAAATTGTTACTATAAAAAAGTAGTTTTAAACTTGTGAGTGTTAATGACACAGCTTTGCAACGGTTGATATTCTAGTTTCAAGCATGTTGTACTCAATATAGGTCATAACATCTCAGCAACAAGCTGTAATATCTTACTGAGATCATTTAGGACCAAAACCCTTAAAACAAGTAAAACACTCTAACATAAAATATGCTTAGTGAGAATAATTATCTTATCAGACAAAAAATATCTCCCTTATTTGAGATATTTAATCTTACTTAGATTTCAGTTTTTGCAGTGTAAACAACACATAAAACATCAAATTTACAACATAAAAACTTGCTCATATGACACATGTGCATACAGACTGCAATCCTTTCACGGAAGCTTTAAACTCATTTAATGTAACAAGGGTTTGAAGTTGAAGATTCGATTGTAGGTTATTCCAAGCCTTCGGTGCTGAAAACCTAAATGCTTTCTTGCCCAGTTCAGTTCTTACTTTGGGGACGACAAATTGCAGAACATTCATTAAACGAAGATTGTGACTTCCTTGTTTCTTTGTTAAAAGACAAGATGAAGCCGGTAAACAACACCTAAACTTTAAATATTTCATTGAAAATAAAGAACATTACACTATATTATGCAAAAACAACTTTTCTTACCTTCCGGTACCTGCTGATGTTTATTTTTGGGATCTGCATAACTCCTGAAAATGTGCGCGGTCCGCAATTGTAGTCCTTGCCGACGCCGCAGTCGATAAGCTTCTTCTATTTCTCTACCTTCTTATGTGACATTCATCTTCCGCTGTTGCCATTTCTAATATAAAATAGTGTAAAGTTCTTACTTATATCTGTCAGTAATCTCGCCATGAAAGCGCTAAAACATACCGGTGTAGTGAGTTTACATTATTCACCCAAGGAACTTTAGTTATTTGAGAATTTTGGTCGGACAGTTTTTCACGGGACACATTTCCGGCGTTGTTGTTGCACTAGTGAGCCACGGATGAGGAGATACTGCTCCGTTATTGATTGAAGTAAAGTCTGAATGTCATTAAAACAGTTAGCGCCGTCTTTTGACACTTCTTCCACTCCCATCCTTGCACGCTACACCACTACAACAATGACAACGGGGAGAAGACGCTGTCGAAGGTGAGCCACCCTGGGGGAAATTCAGGGTGGCTGTACAGTAATCTATTTATTTATATCTGCACCTTATTGCTCTATACCCTGCACTACCATGAGCTAATGCAACGAAATTTCGTTCTTATCTGTACTGTAAAGTTCAAATTTCAATGACAATAAAAAGGAAGTCTAAGTCTAAGTCTAAGTCACATGTTTGTGTTTCTTCTTCATGCAGTACAAGTAGAACAAATAGTCATTTTCCAAACGACGTCATGGTACGGCAGTTCAGAGGCGAGTACATCCGACAAGCCCCCTTTTTCCAACCCAAATGATAAGCACATCATCAACATAATGCCGCTGCAATCATGTTCGGAACGATGCACC